>NC_141694.1:1356548485-1356890999 GCF_964263255.1 Lissotriton vulgaris
AGACAAAGAAAAAACTAAATAATTTGATACGAGCTCAATATTTACACTCTTCTCCTACCAAAAAGAAAGAAATAAATAAGCTGAAAAATCAATTGAGAAGAGAAAAAATAAGCAAGAAAAAAACTTATCAAGATCGCAACTGGGTCGATTTACAAATTGCTGCAAAAGAACCGAATCAAAGAACTTACTGGTCATTAATAGCAAAAATAATGGGAACAAAAAAGAAATTACTAGCAGTACCGGTTCCTCCGAAAGAGTGGGAAAGCTATCTGACTGATCTCTATAAAACTAACATGGTCAAACTTGAAGAAAACTGTCTAGATAATGTAAAGGAAAAAATAAAAGCATCAATTCCAAAAACAACAACAATAATGGTAGAAACTCACATTCGCAAGGCAAGAAGCACAGGTGCCTTTGGTCCCGACCAAATCCCTATTAAAGCCCTGCAGATGAATCCCAAGGAATGGAGTTTCTTCTTAACCCCACTATTTAACTATATTCTGACCACTGGAGTAGTACCAAAGTCATGGCAGGGGAGCATCATCATCCCTATTTACAAAAAAGGTTGCAGAACGGAAGCAGGGAACTACCGTCAAATAGCACTAATGGATGCGACCGGAAAATTTTTCGCTGCTGAAGTATTAATGCAATTAAAAAACTGGGCTTTTTCGCTAGGTCTGATACCGATGTTCCAGGCTGGTTTTAGGCCAAAGCACTCTGTTACGGACAATATTGCAGTAATTCAAGTTATTCTTGATAAATATGTGACACGAAGAAAACAGCCGGTCTATATGGCTTTTATAGACTATTCGACCGCATTCGATCGTGTTGATCGACCCACCTTATGGAACAAACTGAAGAGTTTTGGGATCAACGAACACTTGCTACAAGCGATAATAAGCCTCCACTCTACAACGTGGAGCCAAGTCCAAATGGGGGGCGAAAAAGGTCTAACGAAAATAATAAATACAGAAAATGGTCTCAAACAGGGCTGTTTACTAGCTCCTATGTTATTCTCGCTATATCTCAGTGACCTGCCAAAGCAGTTACAGCAAGGCTCAAGCCTGCCTCCAAAAGTAAATAAACAAAGTATTCATTCGTTGCTCTATGCAGACGGTATAGTAATGTTTGATTTAACACCATTCGGTTTGCAAAATTCACTTGATATCTTGTTTCAATACTCTAACAAAAACTTCTTAATTCCGAATGTAAAGAAAACAAAAGTTGTCGCTTTCTCTGGGAGGAGAAAAAGTGTTAAATACACCTGGAAGCTTGGAGAGGAAAAAATTGATGAAGAAAAAGAATATACATATCTTGGCAAGATCCTCTCAAAGAATCTAACAAATTTAAAACACATAGATAAATTAACAAAGAAATCTGAGATTCATGCCGGAGCACTCTCCAGACTTTATAGTGCTACGGGGAGCAGACATTTTTCATCATTATTAAAAATTTATAAAGTGAAAATCCCTGCAGTCCTCTCTTATGCCACGGAATATATCCCTATAAAACAATGGGGCTTTATGGATCGCCAGGAGGGAAAAATTCTGAAAAGAATGATGAAGGTTCCAGTTTCAACACCAGTACAGGTTCTAAGGTTAGAATTTGCAATAACAAGTGCCTATGCCGTGGCTGTGGCAAACATTATCCGATGGGCCTATAATCTCCTCCATGCAAAGGAGGGAACACTTAGATTTCTGCTCCAAAAGGAAACCTTTGATACAGAAGCAGCTAAGCAAACTTTTTCAGTAAATATGTCAACTGTATTTAAAATGGCCGAGATTACTACTGACATTCTACTCACATGGTCTGTATCGCAATTAAAATTATTTCTTAAATGTTTTACTCCTAGGTTCAGCTTTGATTTGGACTATGCGCATAGCAATAAACTAAAAACATTTAAATCATTTACAGAACTTATAGAGTATAAACACATTCAGCCTTATATCATGTTTTCACTGACTCATAGTGCAAGGAGGGTGATCTTGATGTTACGAATAGGGATCTTACCTGTCCAATCGTATAAATCTAAATGGTCAGTAGTGGAATCTCCCTATCAATGTTCGTTATGTCATGGAGGCGAACAGACTGTGGAGCATCTATTATTTGTTTGCCCTAATTCTAAAGTAGTAGAAGCTCGTGCTTCCTATATTGAGCCTATATATCGAACCTGCAGGTTAACTAAAGAAAAAGAATTACTAACAGTAGGTAAATTGCCTCCGAACGAATTTGTATGTTATAATTTCTACAAGTTTTTTAAAACTATGTTGTTTTTATATTAACCTGTGATGTATTTACTTTCCTATTCTCTGCATCTGTAGTTATGTCATTTCTTATTTTATATTTGTGGTCCTCTGCCGAGTACCGAAACAAATAAATCATTTTTGACTTTGACCTAAAAGTCAGACATTTACTCCACATATAGAAGTATCTTCTTCCAAGAACACAGCTCTGAACTTTGGTGAATCTTGCCCTTCACGTCAACCACACCATAGGTTCATGCACATCTATGAAAGATTATGTCTGAGAAGAAAAAGGTTGCATAGCTAAAAACTGCTTACCTGATGCCAGCATCTCATATAATCTAACTTTGACCCTCGCAGTGTCTCTTTCCAAAAGAAAATTGAAATGGGCCGGCAAGCAAGGAACTATTAAGCTAATACAACAGGGATGTCCTATTTCGATTACATGGATAGGCTACAAATTAATTTCCTGGGGTATTAAAATTGATAAATCAACAACATGCATACGGTTTTCATTAATTTACCATGAACACTAAAAAGTAGAATAAAGAATACCAAAACAGTTTACAACTCCAAACGTCTAGGCAGATGTTTCTTCGAAATGAAAGGTCTGCAAAATCAAGAAATTTTGTTCTAGCCTATTTAAATAAACAGAACCAAATATTTTACAAAAATGTATGAAGCCTGCAAAACTATCACATTTGAGAGGGGAAACAAATGTGTTTTGCCAACTATTTCTGAAAAAGTATGGGACAGGAATAACCAAATTTGAAAAGACACAAATTTATTTTTCGTGCACAGCTTTTGCACCTTTACACATTTAGATAATTATGACAACCAACCCACATCTGTAATCTAATGAAATGGGAAACCCTAAATTGTTGCTATCTACTACAGAGACACTTGTGAGGCATCTGTGTGAAAACCAGTGAACCAACAAGACAGTGTGAAATTTAGTAAAAGTTCAGAAAACATGTACAGGTTAACTACAGTAGCCTCACCTACTCAGGTCTTTTGTGAAAGGCACAACAACATCATCTCTGTGCTGCAACAGATCGCTCAGTACTTTAGTTTCAGGACATTGTTGGAATTCTCCATCGTCACCACCCTCAGGTACACATATCACGTGATCTCTCATTTTACAACCCTGCCATAAAAAAGAACCAAAATTACTGGGATATCTTCATTCACTGTAGAAACCTTAACATGACGCTGGCCGAAATGGAGTCCTTATAAAAAGATTAGAATTCTCAGACCCTATTAGAGTTGACGAAATCATGGCGTGTTATCTAATCAAAAATACTGGTTCCTCAGTAAATGTAGTACTTAGTGATAAGTAGGTGTGACTCCCAACGAGTTTTGTCAGAAAATAAAAAACAATGCTGGTAATACAACATATTTAGGTTTAATAAATTAACATAAATTACAATGAATGGGAAGGCATCAATGTTTTACTGTAGTGAGGTACGCCTGAACCACCCTCATACCAATTTAGTTGATCAGGCCAACACAGACTGTGGCTGGAATTTTATTCAGAACCCTTAATGTCAGTTTCAAACTATCTGAGAACAACAATGAAAACGTCACCACTCTCTTAACATTTTATCTAAGCAGATGTTCAACTATCTACACGCCCACTGGCGATGTTGAAAAGAAAATATTTATTAAAGGTTGACTGGTCTGACCGCTTTAATGAACCAAGTGGCAAGTACATTAATTTACCAAGGATATTGTGTGTCCCTTTGAATTTCTTGATATTCTGTAGGCCTGGAACCTATGAGATCTATCTGTAGGTGGCCTAACTTTGACCTTTTCTGTGCGGAGAAGAAATAAAACAGTTTGAAATGCAATACTGTCTGGCATGCTGCTTATATAACTTGTATTTTATTGCACATATGACTGTCTCTCCCCTCACTACCTCTGATAGGTTGATTGTGCTCTGGTACAGTCAGTCATACATCTGCCAAGAGGAGCCTTGTCAAGTGTGAACCATATAAAGTTCTGGCTTATTTACCACAAAAAACAGCACTTCACATGCAGAGACGTGGGAGAGCACATCTCTACTGGAAAAAAAGTAAAACTACAAAACCACAGCCCGAGATTGGCTAAAGTGTCACTTACAAACATAACACAGGACAACCTGGCGCGCTGCACACATGGTCTGAATCCTCTCTGAAAGACTAGAAAACTTTTAGACTTGGTGTCTATCACATCAACAAGATCACTTGGAGCTAGTAGGAGTGAGTAATAATCACATACATGTCAGGGCCATGTGTAAAAGGTCGGTAAGACCCCATAAAGGTCGGTCACTTGACCGACCAGCCTCTGAGATACATAAAGAATTAGTAGTTCCAGGCAAGATAATTTGCATGTCAGCATCACATCTAATTTTACTTTAAGGGGCGTTGTATTGATAATATCCTTATTATTTGAATTCAATTATGTGAATAGCTGAGTTATTTAAATTAGAATACATTCAATGTACAATTTACTAGCGGAAATCACATTTTTGGAGGTGAAACTATATGTTAAGACTGACAGAATTCAATATATATTGAACAGGAAACCAACAGCAATTAATAATATTTTCGAGGGCAAGTCTCACTTCAGTGATTAGACTAATTCCATTTGGAGAGATGGTACGGCTAAAATTGTAGTGAGAACCAACACTTTGAGCAAGGTATTAAGGAATTAAGAAAAAGGATGACGGAACAGAGATATAAGGGCAGCATTTTAGATCATGTTGAAAGTAGGATTTGAATGGTCAATAGAGAGACAACACTTGCACAGAAATCTAAGAGGGATTCTAGAAACAGGTTGGCACTTGGGACCACTTACAGATTGGAAAATATTGAGATTTATAAGGTTCTTTTGAAACACTGGCCACTACTGACAGCCGTGCCTGGATTGGACAGTGTGATCTCGAACAAAACCCTGGTTGCCTATGAAAGGGGTAGTACCATCAGGGATAAAGTCAGCAGAAATGATCTGCCTTCTTTTGCAGGTATTAATAAAAGTAGCTATTTGCCTGATCCAACCAAGGGATTCTTTACTTTGGAACAAAGGACCTGAGAGAGGTGGGTTTCAGTCACAATAACAAAAGGAAGGAAATTACTAAGGTTTTAGTGCATTCAAGGCTGGTAAAGGCAGCTTTTGTAAAAGCAGAGAATGAGGTATTGAAGGAAGGGATAAGGTTAATCCCAGAACTGGAATTGGACGAGGTAAGCCAACAAGGAAGAGTCTTTCTGAAATGTCATGCAGGTTTAGGAAAAAGGAAGGTAAGGTTGATGGATGAAGAGTGTGGGGAAAAAGAAAACACCAAAATAGTCATCAATAACTAAGAGATTAGCAAACGTTGGGGTAATTGGAGCCTAGAAAATAGTCAGATAGGCCCGCCCCAGTGGAATCAGGAGGAGGTTGATTGCGTAAGTGAAATTGATTAGGATAATGGGTTGTCGCATAGCCTTAAAATCACATCATGGAACATAAATGGGCTTGGAAGACTGGTAAAAGCAGAAAGTATAAAAAAGCTAGCCCAGAGTGTAGAGATTATATGATTACAAGAAACTTGGCTATGTGACAAAATCCCAGTAATAGAAGGTGTTGTCCACCTCCATAGGCCAGAGAAGAAATAAATGTTTGGACGCCCAGTGGGAGGGGATTATGACACTAATATCAACCAGGATTGCAAAAAAAGGTGATGCCTTTAAATGTAAAATACAAATGGTTGCTTGCTTACAGGGTATCCTTGTCTGTCACAGATAGGATGTATGAAAACTTGGTACTTATGAATGTCTATATGCAGTGGGTGCGGCACAAGGAATATAGGTTAGAGATGGACATTTTAAGGAAGATGTGGACATTCTGTGTGAAAAGCATGGTAATGATATGGTCCTTGTAATTGGAGATTTTAATCATAAACTGAAGCCGAAAAGGTTAGATCCCTGGTTTAAAGAAATATTGCGTTCTTATAATATAATGTTAGACGATTTTTCTGATTGTATTTCTTCCAGACAAGATATAGAATTAGGGAAGTATTTGGGGACAAAGGGGTTATATGATCTGAATGGCACAATAAAAATCAACTGACCAGCAAAAACAAACATTCATGATAGGCACACAATAGTGCCCAATTGATTACATCTTTCTTCATGCATGGAATTTAGTAAAAGGGTTTTGGGGAACTCAAAGAGATGGTGGAGATCATAATCCTCTGCAATTTGAATTATTTAATGGTGATATGAGCCCACGTGATATAGTATTCCCCAACAACTAGAGTACCCTAAGAGCTTGACAATGAGACTAACAAATGAATTTTTGGTCAAATTGGCTAACTTTCAACAGAAGCTAAACATGGAAATTGTTAGGGGTCAGAAATTGGAATGGTTTGAAATAAAATTGAACATGTAGTACAATGCCTCATAGTCTCCTTAAAAATATAGAAATTAAGCCCTATTGAGAACCAAACAATTCAAGGAAGGTGAATAAAGTGGTTCAATTTGGGTTGTATGAAAAAAGAAAAGGTTGATAAGGAGAGAAAAGAGAAACCTTAGAGCTAGATACGACCAGGGTAGACTTACATAACTTGACAAGTTGAGGCTGGGAATATAAAATGTAGTAAGGAACCAGAAGAGGATTCATAAAGAGAAATGCTGGGAAAATGTGCTGGAAACTATTGAAGCTAAAAATGTACAGACGTTTTGGAAGCTGGTACAGGAAGCTTCAGACAGCACCTCTGGATTATAAGCTGAGTGTTGGAAGAAGCAGCATGAGAAGAGTATTTGGGTGAACTGTATGGTACAAATAAAATGTCTGAAGAAAGAGAACAATGATTTTGGGGAGGGGTAGTTGAAGATACAAAAATGTACTTCACAGTAGATCATGTACACCATACTATAAGGAAGTTAAAGTAACTGGTGCAGCAGGACCAGATAACCTTCCCGCTACCATAATAAAGACACAGCTGAATTGGTGGGCTGAATTCCTATCACAAATGTTCTTGGCCATATTAGACTCGGGCTAAATCTCCAATGATTAATTGGAGGGGAGCTGTAATTAAACCAGTACATAAGAAGAGAGATATGAAAGCCCCGAAAAATTATAGATGGATTAACTTGCTGGATGTTGGCGAGAAAGTTTTTGCCAAAATAATTCTGGGAAGATTGAAGGATTGGGTGGGGCAGTGGTTGATTGTGCCTGTGGAACGGGGTGGCTTTAAGGAAGGGCACTCCACAATTGACCACTGTTTTGCCCTATGGACGGTTGCGCACAAGACTATGGAGCAAAGAGGAAACTTCTACTGTTTTGTGGAGTTCCATGCAGCATCTGACCTGACCTGCATCTTTCGATGTGTCTATATGTTTAAATTGTATCTCTGATGTTGCATCTTTATTGTTTATTGTCTCTGTATGTCTTCTGTTCCTTGCATAAAAAATATAAAAAAGAATTTTCAGGTTTTTTGGGGGGGGCGGGGAGACCCCCAAGACCCCTTTTTGAAACCCACTCTTTTTTTTTTTTTTGGGGGGTGGGGGAGATCCCCCAAGCCCCTTTTTTTAATTTGACCTTCTCACATGCCTTTACTACGTATTTCGCAGTAAAGGAATGTGTGGTAAAAAGGCTGTACGTGGTAACCAGGCATGCATTGTAAAGCATGCGTGGTTAAGTGTATGCTTGGAATCGGCCGCGTTGTAGTGGTTGTTCCCCCCCCAGATACGAGGGATTCTATTCAGAGGCGAACAAAACACTATAAGCTTATACGCAGATGACGTCCTGACAACCCTGGAGGAGCCTTTCAACCACCTTCCTGGATGAGCTGGAGGTTTTTGACCTGGCAGCAGGCTTAAAGGCAAATATTAACAAATCACAGGCCCTCAAAATGACCCTCCGGCTGCACACACTAGATGCCCTACAACCGGCCATATCACCTCCACAATTGCGGGAACGGTTGCCCTTAATTACCAGACTCTGAATCATCAGATCAAATCTGACCCATGCCGCCGGTGGTGACCCTACTCATTATCCTGGCTTGGACAAATCACAGGAATTAATATGACGATCCTCCCTAGGGTTCTTCTCCTCTTTCAGGTTCTCCCTGCTGAACCACCCCCTGGGCTATTGCGGTCCCTGCAACAGAAGCTTAATTTGATTTGTATGGGCTGATAAATGGCCTCGTCTCCGCAGGGACCTCAGTTACAGATCCCCAACTGAAGGAGGTTAGGGCTCCTGAACCTCTATCGATATTATCAGCCTACCCAAATCAGGGTCTTTGTGGAATGGTCTCGCGTAGAGTCAGAGAAGCGCTGGCTGGTTATGGATAAGGCACTGGCAGGACAGCCTCTATGGAGAATCCCCTTTCTTCCCAAACACACCCAACCCAAAACCCTTCATCATTCTTCGATAACCAAGTCATCATTGGCTGCTTGGGATTGATTGACGATACGGGGGGAGGGGCTCACATCCTACCCTTCTCCGTCCACACCTGTAGTTATGAATACAGACGTCACCCGGGACTTACGTGACCCTACATTTCACCTTTGGAATCAGGCTGGCTGTAGATCGGTTTGCCACTTGTGTGATCTGTAGGGTCCAATTCCATTCGTGTCATTATGCACAACCCATGTGCTCCCAGAGTCGGAGCACTGGCACTACACCCAGATCGGCCATTTGGTGATGCACCCATCTGTCTGCCTTGGAGCTGAACGGCAGCTTTCCCCTTTCGAATGCTGGCGGCTCTCTAAGACCTTGGATAAGTGCTTCATCTCAGAGTTATATTGCACGATATGCCCCACTGCGGAGACCTCCAAATCCTCTAGCCAGAAACGCAAGGAGTCAGAAATAGGTAGAGAGCGGAGGCTGAAAAAGTGAGGAGACTTTTAGTACCATGCAGAACACTGCTCACAATGTGGCTTGCATCGAAAAAGCTACAAAAGCTGTCATCTATTGGTTTTTCATACAACACCGACTGCATAAATGTAACCAGTCTAGATCTCCTGAGTGCTAGCGTCAGTGTGGGTCCCCTTGCACCCTATTATACATCCTCGGGGACTGCCCAAAACTCATGACCAATTGGTCACAGGTACTTAAGGACATCGATACCCATTTTGACACAGACAGCACCAGATTCCCCGACTATATTATCTCGGGTCTCCCAAATGCCCTCACCTTCCTAAATTTAAATTGTGTCGGGCAGATTGGACTGCAAGGCCTTGTAGAATATTTTAGCACACTGGAGTACGGGGCATATTCCCACAACTGTGGTACATATTAGGGATCGCAGGCATAACCCATCACTTTGTCTAACCAGGGCACGTCATTTCCGAAGCTGTGGGGACCATTCTTGAAGTTGTGGACGTCTGAATTTCATGCACTTACCTGCCCAAAATACTTATGACTTCTCTGCCTGCCAGAGGCTCTCCCCACCACTACCTAAGAGAGTCTAACCTTTAGATAGGGTTATCTTTATGCAGGGCTGATTCTGTTTTTCATGCTCAACCGGATCCGGGGTTGGGGGGAGAGGAGGGAGTTGCGGGGTTGATAAACAATCCAATGCTCCGTGGCCCAGAAGAAACCAGGCCTCAAATTACTGATGTATTCTGTTTTATGCTAATAAAGAAATTTAAACCATAGGAAAAAGTAAATGTTGATGCTTTCTTTTTGGACTGCCGGTAAGACTGTCCAGTGCTTCAGAAAGTTCAAACCCCATATCGCTGAATTTGTCTTTTCATATTCTGTAAATTTTTGTCACTTTTCTGCTTGGTATTTGGAAATGTAAAAATGACAAGGAGAAATATTCTGCTAATTATTTTTGAGAGCCAGTAGAGTGGTTTTCTATAAAAAACAAAATGACCTAAACAAATTTACAAACTCAAATAGAAATATCTTATTCTTACGTTCAGTACACTAAAAAGATGGTGACAAATTTTCCACAGTAGCCTGATAGACAAGTTACAAATTCAGTTTGTGATAGAAGAACTCCCCAATTGCTTTATACATTCTGAGACATTTGTCAAATGGAATATGCCCTCAATATACCTTTGGAAGTTGAGTAGGGTCAAATCGAAGAACCTTCTGGTTACAGCAGGGATACATTCCAGTGCCAGCTGACATATTTGTCAAACTACAAAACAGTGCAGGCTCCGAATGATACCGACAATGGGAGAAGTCACTGCATAGGAAAGACTGGTTAACAAAACATGAGAAAAACATCAAAATAAACCAATAACTGTTGCATTCAGCTCACATCTCACAAAGGCAGAGCATGAACTGCGTATAGTACCATTCAACTGCATAAAGGAAATAAAAAATGTTAATGTTCAGACACAATATTTTTAAACACTTAAAGGGCTACTGTGCCAAATGCATTCTGAGAATGAAGGCCTCAGACTACTGAATTTTACACAGGGTGGCAGGCAAGATATTAAACATTAAAGTGATTTATGTGGGTTGGTTTAAAACAGCACTTATTAAATGGCTGACTTCTGTGGAACCCGAATGAATTACTACTGGAAGCCAGGGTCCTCGCTTGAAGAACTTTCTACGAGTTTAACTATAACTGTACACAAAAATGCAGAAACAAGTATACATCAAACAAATAATTTTTTTTAATTGACCAATAGAAATATATACAAAAATCAAAACGTATAATTTTAGTGGGATTCTGAAAGACAAAGCAAAATGGTAAACTCTAGAACATCGCTTTGTGTTCCAAATGCATACTCTCGATTTGCCAGCACATACCAGTGCTTCAACTGAGGCCAGCATTTGTTGCTACAAGATTCAATGTATTGATACTGCACTCCTCAAATAATGAAAGTGTTTCAGTGTTTATAATTTAATTTTTAACCTCTAAATTCAAATTCCTCCACATTTTCAAAGTTGCTTTTATGTACACATAATTATTCTGCCAATATTAATTTCAAGTTCTAGTTCTTAAATTCAAGATTTGAAACTCAAGCAAGATCCACATGAATTATAAAACCAATACAATAACATATAATAATAATATCCTAAAAAATGTCATACTTAGAATTCATGACATGAAAAAATGCAATGAAAACTTTATCCAATAAGAACAAAGCTAATTCAATAAAAATTTAAAACACTTAAAAATATAAATACTCTGGTACAGAGCTTTTTATTTGGGGAGAAAAGATTAAGTAGAGAACTTCAGAGGTTGTTCGCAAATGATATTTTAAAAATAGAGGTCTCAAAAACTTAAGGCTTTACATTATCAATGCAGGGCAGAAATATCTTAAATTATTCAGATCGTGGAACACATCATTACATAAATTAAATTAATGCCATTTTGCAGTTAAAACTTTCAAAGGTAAAATTGTAAAGCGAAGTAAAGACCAGAATCTTCTAACCTCATGAACTATATTCAATTTTAAATATGGTTGGGATTTTCTCAGACTGACTGAGCTCCTTATGATGTTAATTTTTTCTTTTCTCTTACAAGAATCCATATCAAGGCTCACATTTAAATTAATCGAAGCTTGCTTAAGACAAGATTTTAACTGTTCTTCAGACCAAGAACATACACTTCCCTAATAAAATTAAATTAAGTGAGGTCTGGTAGGTAATAATACCTAGCTTCAAAGTCAAAATGTAGTTACACATACTCACAATATTTTTCTTCATACTCATGGATCTTAATACTTTAGGTGCCACACTATTCATATGTCCAGAATGGAAGAAGGGTTTTTTTGGGGGAAGGCAAAGATTACTCGTATCGAGTCACTTATCAGGCAACATAATGATAGTATACGTCCCTTCTGTACCGAGGCATCGAGTCCAAAGGGAATTAATAAAAATGCTAATACTCATTCATGGTGTCTAGTGTTGATCGTTTGGGGTGCATTACGCTGTAATGATTCTCATTATTGTAGAAACGATTTCACAATCAATTTCTTTCGAAAGAAGGGGGCTGTAGAGAGTATCTTAGTGCTCTCACTCTGATGATAATTAAATCTCTAAGCTAGTGTGACTGCAATAATTATCTTAAGATTTATCAAGGTTCTGATGGAAATTGATGCCACGGTATATTGTCATTTAATCCTGTCAGATGTGTCAGCAGGCAGTTCACCCATCTCTGCTCTTTCTCAAACAGTATTTTCTCAGCATTCATGGTCTTGTCGGTGAGCGTTTCTAATACTGTCCACCTCAAGTCTTCACAATCCTGACCAACTTCAATGAAGTGAGAACATAACTTTGTGGTATTCCTCTTGAGTCTGATGTTACTCTTATGTTCTCCAATTCTCGTTTCGATTTTCCTACAGGTCATGCCTATGTATTTTTTGTCACATGGGCACCATATCATATACACTACATGGGTAGAGTTACAGTTCGTATGGTGCCGTTGAGTCCAGTTTAAGGACTCTGTAAGTTGTAGTGTTTTTGTCGTGGTTGGGAGTTTGCATAATAAGCAAGTACCACACGGGTAATGGCCAGTGACAGGCATCATGTTAATGTTTCTCATTTGTGTGGGTTTCTTTTTCACTGGGCGTGTATGTACTAGCAAGTCCTTGAGATTTTTTGTCCGTTTATTAGCAAATCTGGGTTTAGGCCAGTTATATTTGCCAGTAGCAAGGATACGCCAGTTTTTATTGACCAGTTTTTGTACGTCATATGTCGCTGGACAATAAGTAGTGACACATGTTACTAGGTCAGGGATCGGCTCTTTTGCATTTGATTGGAGTAGGCACTCTCTCGGTTGGTTTTTCGCTCTCTTGCGGCACTTGGATATAGTCATGGATGTGTAGTCTCTGGCTATTAGTTTCTGGCTCAATTCCTGTGCTTGCAGTTTATAATCAGTTGCTTTGCTGCAATTTCTCTTTAACCGTAAAAATTGGCTATAGGGCAAATTGTCCCGCAGGGGCTTTGGATGGTATCTTTTGTAAGACAGGAGACTGTTTTTCAGCGTCGGCTTGGTGTATGTCTTTGTCTCCATCTTGCCATCTTCGATGAAAATTCTCAAATCAAGAAAATCCAATTGGGTATTGTTTGATGTGAAGGTGAATTTTAACCACTTATCTCATCCGTTGAGCCAGTCAATGAATGAATTGAGATCCTTTCCTATGTGCCAAATCAGTAGGATGTCGTCTATGTACCGTTTCCAGTATAAGATACTGGAAACGAAAGTGTTGGTATCATTGAGTACAAAGTGACTCTCAAATTGGCTTACGTAGAGGCCCGCTACTGAAGGGGCAAAAGCACTTCCCATGGAAGTTCCATGGCATTGCAAGAATAAATCTCCATTATACTCAAAATAATTTTCCGTTAAAGCTAGATGGCAGCATTCTAGCACAAAATGTCTGGGGGTGTTATGAGTCCAGTCTTCCATAAATAGCAGATCTTCTAACATCTGTAGGGTTTCCTGTTGTGGGAGGCTAGTGTAGAGTGACTCTACAACTAAGTCTACAAGTAGCATTGTGTCAGGATCAAAGCTTTTACCAGATATTTGTGTTAGCAGATCGCGAGTGTCCTTCAAGTAGGTAGGAGTCTTTTGTACCAAGGGTTTTAAATACTCATCTGCAAATTTGGACAGTGGCTCTAATAGTGAATCAATACCCAAGACTATCGGGCGTCCTGGTGGTGGGGACTTGTTCTTATGAGTCTTGGTGAGAGAATAGAAGAACGGTGTTTTAGGTTCTTTAGTTGTTAAGTAGTCAGCTTCTTTCCTGGAAATCCAAGTGTTCATCTCTTCTTCATATATCATGATTGCAATGGTGTTCTGTAATCTTGGCGTAGGATCGATCAAAATCCTTCTGTAAAATTTAGTGTCAGACAGAAGGGCGAGGCACTGTTGGTTGTATCCTTCCTTCTCTAGGATCACTATGCCTCCCCCCTTGTCTGCTGGTTTCATTAATATCTTTTCGTTTTGCTGTAGTTCCTACAATGCTAGACGTTCCTTTTTGGTTAGATTCTGGAACCTTTGTCTCTTCTTTTTGTCCAGAGTGTCGATTCCCTTTAGTAGTGCCTGCTCGAAAGTCCCTGCCCTACAGATGTTAGAAGATCTGCTATTTATGGAAGACTGGACTCATAACACCCCCAGACATTTTGTGCTAGAATGCTGCCGTCTAGCTTTAACGGAAAATTATTTTGAGTATAATGGAGATTTATTCTTGGAAAGCCATGGAAATTCCATGGGAAGTGCTTTTGCCCGTTCAGTAGCGGGCCTCTACGTAAGCCAATTTGAGAGTCACTTTGTACTCAATGATACCAACCCTTTCGTTTCCAGTATCTTATACTGGAAATGGTACATAGACGACATCCTACTGATTTGGCACATAGATAGGGATCTCAATTCATTCATTGACTGGCTCAACGGAAGAGATAAGTGGTTAAAATTCACTTTCACATCAAACAATACCCAATTGGATTTTCTTGATTTGACAATTTTCATCGAAGATGGCAAGATGGAGACAAAGACATACACCAACCCGACGGCGAAAAACAATCTCCTGTCTTATAAAAGCTACCGCCCAAAGCCCCTACGGGACAATTTGCCCTATAGCCAATTTTTAAGGTTAAAGAGAAATTGCAGCAAAGCAACTAATTATAAACTGCAAGCACAGGAATTGAGCCAGAAACTAATAGCCAGAAATAACACATCCATGACTATATCCAAGTGCTGCAATATAGCTAAAAACCAACCGAGAGAGTGCCTGCTCCAATCAAATGCAAAAGAGCCGATCCCTGACCTAGTAACATGTGTCACTACTTACTGTCCAGCGACATATGACGTACAAAAACTGGTCAATAAAAACTGGCGTATCCTTGCTACTGGCAAATATAACTGGCCTAAACCCAGATTTGCTAATAAACGGACAAAAAATCTCAAGGACTTGCTAGTACATACACGCCCAGTGACAGTGAAAAAGAAATCCACACAAATGAGAAACATGAACATGATGCCTGTCACTGGCCATTACCCGTGTGGTACTTGCTTAGTATGCAAACTCACAAACACGACAAAAACACTACAACTTACAGAGTCCCTAAACTGGACCCAACGGCACCATACGAACTGTAACTCTACCCATGTAGTGTATATGATATGGTGCCCATGTGACAAAAAATGCATAGGCATGACCTGTAGGAAAATCAAAACGAGAATTGGAGAACATGAGAGTAACATCAGACTCATGAGGAATACCACAAAGTAATGTTCTCACTTCATTGAAGTCGGTCATGATTGTGAAGACTTGACGTGGACAGTATTAGAAACGCTCACCGACAAGACCATGAATGCTGAGAAAATACTGTTTGAGAACGAGCAGAGATGGGTGAACCGCCTGCAGACAAATCTGACAAATGACAATATACTGTGGCATCAATTTGCATAGGAACCTTGAGAAATCTTAAGATAATTATTGCAGTCACACTAGCTTAGAGATTTAATTATCACCAGAGTAAGAGCACTAAGATACTCTCTACAGCCCCCTCCTTTCGAAAGAAATTGATTGTGAAATTGTTTCTACAATAATGAGAATCATTACAGCGTAACGCACCCCAAAAGATCAACACTAGACACCATGAATGAGTATTAACATTTTTAATAATTTCCTTTGGACTCGATACCTCGGTACAGAAGAGACGTATACTATCATTATGTTGCCTAATAAGTGACTCGATACGAGTAATCTTTGCCTTCCCCAAAAACTCCCCTTCTTCCATTCTGGACATATGAATAGTGTGGCACCATTAAGTATAAAGATCCATGAGTATGAAGAATAATATTTTGAGAATGTGTAACTACATTTTGACTTTGAAGCGAGGTATTATTACCTACCAGACCTCACTTGATTTAATTTTATTAAGAGGAATATTCATTCTATTACTTTATTTCTCTGAGACTACATGAATATCCGTATTTAAGAGAACAACAAATTCGGCCTACTCGACAACTGAATAAAGTTTTGGAGTTTAAATATAGAACTACACCAAGTCCTCTTTCTATCTTGTGTGCTTCGAAATAGCAACAGGAAACGAGTCCCCGGTATCCAGGGGCAGAGTCAGCACAAGACGCGGAAACCTTCCCACGTGTTGGTGAGATTGGCGTCCTGTGCTTTTATTCACAGCGGCTCCACTGAGCGGTAAGATCTAAGCCTGGTAACCTATTTTCTTTCGCTTCCACCAGCTCGGGACCAGTGAGTCCCTACGCTCCCTGTTGAAGCGAAAGGTTTTCGATAATAAGGTAAGACTCCAAGGGCCCGCCTCAGAATCATGTTACTAACTCTCATTTCTATTACGAAACTGACCATTTAGCCCATTTAACACTAAAATGCAAATACGAATTGTGTGTTTGTAATTATAACGAGCTACATTGAACTGTGCATATCATGGGCATAACGAGTGACGTTACGCACAAACTTTGGCAGTACGACATACACCACGAATATTTATCTAAAACAGACCGCTGCCTTTTTAATTAATATGCTGTAACCTCAACATAATTGGCCACGTATTACTTGTATCTCCCTTGAAAAACAGAGGATATTGGCACTTGACCCGGCTGATATAAATAACATTTACAGTGTGCCCAGCATTACAATGAGCGATAATGAATTATACACAAATTGGCATAACCAGTTACGTTGTACAAGGCTCACACGCCGTGAGTTTGGTATCCACGGTACACACCACTAGTACGACCCCTTGACTTTGCACGCAGTAGTCTTAATGAAATTGGCCATATTATTTGGAACCTCTCTTGGTCAATATAAGAAACTGCCATGTTACTTGCCACGCCAACAATCTTGAGGTTTAATACTGAGAGACTATAACTATAAAATATTACGGAGTGAGATCATGTGAATTCTGTATGCTTGTATCCAATATACTTCGCCTAGAGAGTAGCACAAACCCTGTTTTCCCCTAACAGTACCACTATTCTGAATGTAGTGCATAATATTGGCACTTTTTTTTTTAAAATCGCGAATGTGAGAGTTGATATAGTGCTAAATCTGCACCCCCATTATGTATGTTGTGTTTCTTTTTGCTTCCACTTCAGGAAACCGGAACAAGCTAGAAACAAAGTGTTTAAATCATCACTTTCTGAATTACTACACAAGTTGTGTAAGTAACAAATTTGTTGTATGTCTTGTTTGTCCTGACGAATGCTCCGTAGACCCGGCTGGGCGGTATGGAGAAGAAACATGTCGACCTTGTCAACGATATGGTATAAAGAGATCCAATAACTCGACCTCAAGTTATACCTGCAACATTTCAATAAACAAAACCTCACCTTTTTTATTAAAGTTCACTGGTGGGGAAGTTCTGATTTTTAGATTCTTTCTCCTCTCCCTTCGTTCTTTTTGGGGGTGCCCCTTTTATCTCTGGACACTACTACCGAAACCAGAGGTTGCCTCTGGATGAGGCAGGCATTTAGCACGTATTTGGACACCCAATGATAATGCCGTAACGCGAGTGTGGGGCGGAAAAAAGATATATTCTGCACATTTGACACAGCGTTTATGAGGGTGATTCAATCTAACCTACGGTAAAGTAGTTACAAGTGTCCATTCTCCTTCATGATTATTTGATAGATTGAGACTGGGGAAATGAATGGACCAGAAATCCTCTTCCATACCTGTTGATTACTAAATCCAACAAAACACGGCTTAACCAATTCCTCTGCAATAATTTGCCTTGGAGAGGTAAATAACTTCTTCTATTATATGATGACTTTACTGCCTTTGGTATTACAACGTAGACAGCCAATAAATAAATGCTCTGAAAAGCCTGTGAGCAAAACTCAAGAATTAAACTGGTACATGAGGGCTGGAGCAGAGCAACAATACTTGCTACTCCAGGTCATGACACAGATTACTTTCCAAATAAATTCTTGTGAAATGTATCCTTTTCTTTGTTACCCTTCTTTCATTGCTTGGCGATGCTTATGACCTGTCTGAAATAATATGGCATATTGAATAATGTTTAAACATATGTTAATGAGCTATATGTATTTAGAGGGTACTAAAGCCAATACTCTGAAATGAAGGCTGAAAAGGATGCAGTCAGGCATAAAGCAAGTGAATATATTCTCACATAACTCATGCCAACTGAAGGAGTTGCACTGAAGCAATTTGAAGGCAACATATTATTCTAAAGACCAAGATGGCCAAATTAGACATTGCAGGGCGAGTAAACATTAACATGTTGAGCAGTACATGAAACAACTATACTTCTCCAGAAAGAGCCCTACACTTTAAAAGGCACTTACTTTTTAGACTAAGTAGTGTTTAATTTAAAAAATATATATATATTGAATGTTGTGTGCTGCAAAAACTGCAGGCCCTAACAGGTAATGTATACAAATTAACTATGGATGCCCACTGGTGAAAAAACAGTGATAATCTAAGAATGAACAAATTGCTTTACGTGGCAGAGGTATCTTAAAACACTCACTTGTTTACATCTTGAACAGGTCAACCAATTGACAGTCCCCCATAAACGCCAGTAGACATCTCGCCAGGATTTTAGTTCTGCGTACAAACTGGATAAATATTCATGAACTTCCCATGTTTTATCCCTGTAAAAAAAATGACAAGGCTCTGAGGTAGATGCTCTTGAACTTGTGTGTAGGAAGATACTAACAACAATCTGAATTCTCTTAAAGTTACTGAGACCTTTAAAGTCAATTTAAGCTATGGAAAAGGTAAATTCACATAGGTTGTGTAAAGTGAATGTTAATGCACCCTAAATGTAATTAGCTAAAACAGCCTTGTACTATTTTTAACTGAACTGTGGTGCTAAATGCAGCACAAGATGCTTTACGAGACCGAAAGACGTTAGAAAGGAATGGAGAGATTCTGGAGTAAGTTTCCCTTTTATTTCATTTGGGATATTTATAAACTACTCAGCTAGATTTTAGCAGGAATGGAGCAATGGATTGAGAACAGAGTAACATAAAACAACACAATATTAATAGACAGTAGCACAAAATATCATTTACATCTATCTGCATTAGGTTCTAGAAACTTTTGTGTGGAGGTCCGAAGGGTCAGACACCCATGAGAACTACGACCTCTGAAGGTGTAAGTTACAATTTTAGCTCCTTACTAAATTGAAGATGGCTTGAAACAAGGTTTATTTGGTGCAAGAAGCTGTTTCTGGTTAGGCTGGCATAAATGAGAGGTTTGTTTCATATTTCATAAGGTCTTATTTAGAGTTTGGCAGACAGGATTCCCCCTCACAAAGTGACAAGTTCCATCTGTCGTATTACAGGTGCATTATAGCCTATGGCACTAGTAATACAACGGACAGGATATCCATCACAAATGTGAAGGAATATCCAATCAGCCAAACTTTAGCTAAGGCTTGGCATTACTATGGGTGTTTCGTCCACAGACTACTACATTCTCAGTTGCTCTGACTGCTTAATTGACCAATATTGCTATGCAAGATAACACAGCAGTACTTACAAGTTTACATGGGTCGAGAGATAACAGAGGTATGCCTGTGTGGTGGGCCTAGGACAGCAGTCCAAAAAAGAACTTTCAATGAGGTATGCTTATATTTTGCACAGTAAGAGGAGCTGATAAGAGACAGTCTGGTTACTATGTATGTGAGCATCAAGGGAATCAGCACACGTGGACAGGCGAGGGGGAAATGCCTTCAAACATCATATCACAGCCCTGTTAGAACTGGGGGTCTCTGGTTGGCAATGGTTTGCACCTTTTTTTGAAATAAGTACCCTTGCTTCTAGTCAGGGTAAGGGGGCTACACTCCTAAAATAAACCCTGTGGAAGCTTGGCACGAGCAGGAAGGTTTATCTCAGAGGCATGTGTAAAACACTTGTGAACACATACAGTAATACAGTGAAAACACTAAAGATGGACACCACACAGGTTTTATAAAAATAAGTATTCATTATATAGACTTAACATAAGACCCAAAATGACAAAAATCCACAATACAATATTAAGAAAAATGACTTTTAGATGGTAGAAATAACTTAGCTCAAAGATGATGGTAAATGAGACACATTCCTCCTTTGGATGCGTCACGCAAGTTAAACAAAAGGTTTGCAGGGAGAACGAGGCGTCGGTTCCTTGCTTCGGGGGAGGCAATGCGTCTGTTCCTCAGTGCTTGCACAAAGTAGGCGATGCGTCTGTTTCGTACCGGAGAGGAGGTGATGCGGCGATCTGAAGTTGTGTTCCGGTTGCGATGCGACAAGATGGCACCTTGATGCGATGCGACGATCCGGTGCGATGCGATGCGACAAGATGGCTCACTTGATGCAATGCGACGACGTGAAGGTGATGCATGCACACCAAATGGCCGTGCAGCGACCGTGGAACTTCTGAGCCGCGACAGGCCCTGCAACACGCTTCTCTAGGGATGAGACGTCGACCCTTGCAGCGGCGACACGCCTCTCTGGTGATGAGACGAAAAACAGCTGTGACGGAGACACACTTCTCCGGTGATGCGGCGGCAACCCTTGCGGTGGCGATACGCTTCTCCGATAAGGCGATGGCAACAGCTGCGGCATGCTTCTTCTCGTCGAGTCGCGTTTCCAGCTCCCAACAATACGCAGGCTGCTACAGACAGAATTCCCAGCAAGGAAATTCAGGGGGGGAGCTGGGGGTGAAGTCTTCTATCCCTGACACCTTAGCTGGAGGCAAGCACAGTTCAAGCCCTTGAAAATGTTTCTTCAAGATGATGAAGGCTCAATAAAAGTTCTTTACTGTTTCCGTGGCAATTAAGTAACCACTGCAGGCCAACCCCAGAAAATAGCACACTGGCACAGGGGCAGTCAAATCCTTCAGCTTACTTGATTTCTTCTCCTTGGCAAAGGACCATCTTGATTCCCAGAAGTGATCTAAAGTCTTGTGGTCTGGGCCCCAATATTTATACTAGTAAAACCTGGGCTCATCAGACTGCTGGAGCCCAAGCCCCCCTGTCACTCACAAACCAGACATGCAATACACAACCTAGCAGAGACAGGCTGGATGGTTAGGCAAGCAAATTCCTACTTTCTAAAAGTGGTATTTTCAAACACAGAATGTAAAAACCAACTTCACTAAAAGATGTATTTTAACATTCTGAGCTCAGGCATACTAAATTTGTTTTTCTACCATGTTCCCTGGGATAGTTAGGATTATAAGATGTTATAATCAAACTGCACATTATGGCCTAGGGGACAGGTAGCCTAGCAATAGTGAAAAACGAAATTGGCTGTAATTCACCATCAGGACATGCCACACACACACATCAGGGCATACCCTACCTTTTATTTAAAATGCACCCTGCCCTTGGGCCTACCTTAGGGTTGGCAAATATGTAGAAAAGGGAAGGCTTATGGACTTGTAAGTTGGTGCACTTACCAAGTCGACATGGCAGTACTAGACTGCACACAGGCTCTGCAATGGCAGGCCTGAGACTCATTTTACAAGCTGCTTCTGTGGGTGGCACAATCAGTGCTCCAAGCCCACTAGCAGCATTTGATCTACAGGCCCTGGGCACACGTGGTGCACTGTACTAGCGTCTGACAAGTACATCAAATAAGCCAATTATGGAGTTACTAATCCATTACATCAATTTACAATAGGGAGCACTTGTGGCACAGTGCCCAAAGCATCTAAACCAGCAAATAAATATCAAACACAGAGGAGACAACAGTGAGAAATGGACGGGAGCCTCACCCCAATGGTACCAGGTCTAACAAGCCCATAATCAAAAGTGTGTTTTTTGAGTCTGTGTAAATTCTAAATCTGGGTTCTATTGAAATCATTTATAATGCAAGTCCTTGACATTAAGTTCTGGCCATAGTAAAGGCTTGGTTTGAGGTACTGGATTTCATTAAGCAACAATACATTAAACCTTTCAATACCCTTAAAACTTCTTTATCATAAAAGGGTATTCACAATACGCCCATATCATGTGTATATTCATCATGGTCATATAGGTCATAGCCAGTGTACAAGGCAGCTTTGCACAGAGGCTATACAGGCATTAGAGAAAAGCCCCTGAAAAACATCCAAGCACTTAAGGGCTTAAGGTAAAAAATGTACTTTGGCTGCTTATTGCTGAGATAGGCACAATGCAGTCACTCAGAGGAAGGACCCAGGGCCAGGTGGTTTGACCCTTTTCCATATTGTATGCTGTGGATGGTGGAAACAAAATATCTGATTGGCTGTTAAAAATGGATGAAGTGGAGTTCCTGAAAGCCCCTATACGTCTCCACGTAGATAATATACAGGCTTGCAATCCCAGCATAAAAGTCAGTCTCTAATTTCCTTACTACAGGTGACTTGTGACACATTAGTCTCCTGTAGTAAAGAAATGACGTTGCCACTCAACTTATTACAGTTGATTTCTGTTTCCCCAATGCTTACTGCCAGAGCTTGCAGTCAGGGTGTAAGGAAGATCATGGTGCATGCTTCAACACAGCATTTATTTAATTTGACCTGAAACTGCTCAGAATATCTTTAAGCAAAACTGCTAACTGCTTTTAGGTGTGTTTTGTGGTACAGATTCTGCTTTTATTCTTTGTGTCTACAATGAACATGAAGTAACAAAACACCAAAGATTTAAGCATTTGATGGGAAAGGTGGTGGTGTGACCATACATTATATGGAATAAAATGCCCTCTGCTGAACTTTAAAATTATATTGCAGTTAAATCAAAAGATTGTGGGTAACTCAAGACCTAAAATGAACAGAAAGTGCCTATCACGAGGTCCCGGACTCGGACTCTGACTCAGACGGACGGGGTGTCCCTTCTAACCATTGTTCCTTTCCACCCCGTCCGCAGGATCCTTTGAACGTTTCTTGGATTTCCTCTGCCATACCGTCGTCACTGGAACCGCCTTTCCTGACTTCGTCACTGGACCCGCCTTCCCTGACGTTAGGGGCTTCCCCAGAAGGCTGCCAATCATGGGTCACTTCGTCATCAGCCAGGAACCAATCCACTGCTTCGTGGGCGTTTAAGGAAGCCCCGTTCTTCGGTGTTAGTGCAGAATCCCACGCCAAGGAGGACGCCGAGAAGGACGCCGAGGAAGGAGACGTGACCGAAGAGGCTCGACCCGGACTGCAGGAACCGAGACTCGACAAGCCAGGAGGCCTACGGAACCACGAGTCGCCCTGCCACGCTTCCAGGGGAGAAGCGTGGCTGGACAAGGTACGAGGGCGCTTTAAGGGTCTGTTTTCTACACGGGGTGGGACAGGGTAGGGTGCGGGTGGTCACCGGATAGCTAGTCCTCTCTCCCCGTCACGATCATAGTTGTATAGAAAACGGTGGTGGAACCCTGGTGATCCCGCACTCCCCTTCCTCCTCAAGGCTGTACCCCAGTACCTCCCACTAATCGCCCTATCCCTTCTTTGTTTGCTTCCAGGAGCCATACCGACCCAGAGAGGAGCCGGCGGTAGCGACCAAGGCGGGGCATCAAGAGAAGGAGGCTGACGGTACCAGGGGATACTATCAGCTGTACGGCGTTCCATGTCAAATGGACATTGTGAACTTTGGATTGAATACAAAACCTCAATAAAAAGGAATAATCGAGCACCCTATATAGTGGAATCCCTCTTTTTCCCAGCATCATTCCTCACAGTCCCATATTTGAAGCAAAAATGAAACACTATATACTTAACAGAAAAAGTCTACATCATAACCGTAATGTCTCCCTACTAATATTTTCAATAGGGCTTTCAATAAAGTTTGGCAAAAGGGACTAGTTGCAGAAATTGGAAGACAATTAGAACATTAAATTATAATAATTTTTCAGGTAATTTTTGAGTATTTGAAAGGCTGAAAGGATATACTTTTACAAGTTTTTACATTGCTCGTTACCCCGCATCACCAGCTGACCATGGCCTGCTGCCAGGAAGTGGGCTTCAGGACGTACGCAACTGTGCTTCTGGCAGCCCATGCCCAAATCAGTTTTTAAAACTTACTTATCAGGTCACAAACTAACTAAGGCAGGTCACAAACCGATTCATGACGCCATCTGAAGTGAGCCTTGATTGCTTCTAGTACTGCTCATCTTATCCTCACATGGGTCATAAAAATTCCTTTCAGTGTCTACTTCATGAATTGGAGGGCTAGCTTCTTAAAGTTGGAATAAAAATGTGCTTTCACTTCACAGCGCTAGTCTTTGGCCCTTCCCTGCAGCATAGATTTCTCCCAAACCAACAAAAGGGGTGAAGTACTGTACAGTTTTATTTAGCAGTCTCCTCCTGTACAGGGGGCAAACATTGCTATTTTAATTGCAACGTTTTGAACCGCTTGTGAATTATTGCTAATTCGTTAAACTAGACTAAAGTTATTAGCCTAAAAAAACATCTATTTGGATGAAGCAACCAAGTGCACAGAACAAATACACACCTGATATGATGATAAACAATATTGCCATGTTGATTTATGTTGATCTTTCCTGGAAGACAAGGAATCCTTTGTTCATTTTCTTTAGTCAAAAGTTTCTTGCACAAACAGCATCTAAAAGACAACAAAAAATAAATTATAGGGTGCATCACCTGCATATATGTGCCACAGAAAGATTGATGACCAACCCACCTATACAGTGTGGCAGCATTTCCTGGAGAGTCCGGGTTCTTATACGTAGGATCGAACAATCGCTCAATCTTCTTGCAAAATATTTTACTGTCAATAAAAATACAGAAACACTTTTAGGAGTGTGGAGCAACACAGGGTTAATATTTCATTTTTAAACATGCAGGCCTTCTTCTGACTGCCAACAAAACATTTATAAAGCTGTTATCCAGAGTGAAATGAACAATTTTTAAAACACTTCACATTTTAAGCTTTTATTGTTCTTGGCCAATGCAATCTTATGGAGTCTGGTCTGACTGTAATTGTATCCATAAAGTATATTTTGTTCGATTAGCCCTAAACCGGCCTATATAACAATAGGTCTATGGTGTATTAATGCTCCCACCCAGTCTACTGGTTCCATAATACCTAGGTCATCTCACTTTTTATCTAAAAGCCCTTGCAGCCAATCCACAGAGTTTCTTAACAGCATTTTATATATTGATGAAATTGCTCCAGTACCAAATTCTGTCACCAGTACCCTTTACTTGAGAGGGGTGCCCTTGGCCATTTTTCCCTTTCTAGGTCTTAGGCAACTGCCAGGCTTCAGAACGGGGGGTATTTTTATGCCTGGTTGGACAGAACTTAAATTCCGTTTCTAGTTGAGCATATGATTCAAGCCCCCCTCCCCACTAATATTCCCTAGTGTGGAGGTACCAATCAGATCCCAACTCCGGAACCAGACCAGGTGCACTATTTTTTCCTTCATATTTTCAACCTATAGCGGGATTCTCTCAGTTAGCTTTTCTTCCCAGCTTATTGTGGACATGGCAGACTTCCACATCTTTATCACAGCTGCCGTAAAATCTGGGAGGGGGTTCCTCTCTTGCCTCAACATAGGTAGTGCAGGTACATTTTGCCAGTATATCTAGCCTAATTGATGGTTCCATCACCAGTGCATGTGTCACTTCCTTAACCACCAAGCAAACACAAGGCACAGGGTCAAGACTGATTTGCATATAGCTGGGCCTGAACTGAAGTAGCAAAGTGAGCTAAAGAACGATGATGGATTCAATCCAGATCTGTGAATGGGGGTTAGTGTCTGAAAAGTTTCAGCGCTCCATCCATCATCTCCTTGGGTTTGCTTTGTTCGCCCTATGTTGGCAGGGTCTACTGCACCATTGAACTTGTGTGACTGCACCAGAGAAGGCAGACACTTTTTTTCACAGTTCACTCACTCCTTTCCAGTTTAGCAGAGGTAAAAATCTCTGCCCAGGCGAGTGCAGGGTGAACACATTAAAGTCAGACCTATTGGTAATGGCAATCCTGATTTTGTTTTATTATCAAGTGCATTTATTGCAGTAAAATCACTTAGTTTATTCAAAAGCTATACATGGAACAACTGCCTTAATAGACAGAATAAAGCTATCTTGGGAATCTCAAAATGATTATTTGCATTAATCATTATTTGACATTTTGGTTCAAACTATACAGCACTGTCATAAGAATGACAATACCACCCCTCTTAAAGCAAAGTTTTGTAATCTACAAAATCTGCTCTATGAGGTGAAGCTGCAATTTAGGCAATGACCAAATCTCAAAGTAACTGGAGCACCAACATTCTCCCAAGAATGGCATAATTTAGCACCCAATTTCTTACCTCTTGAATTTATCTTTCTTGTCCTTCACTTCATCTGCTTCGTTGTGCGTGAAAAGGTCAGCTATTCGTGTAAGTAAATTTGCATTGATACAGTTCATGTTGCAAGGGGTGGCCACTATAGCACTTAGATTTTTGTGGCAAAACTGAATACATTCTTCAACCTAAGGTAAGAAAACCAAAATGCTTTAAAACTAAATAGATTATCGCTTCAGAATATGCATACAGAAAACACACATATTTAGGACCAGGTTAACTTAAGTTCTTAAAGAATTTACTTTGGAGGTTTGTTTCAAGAATGTGTATCTACAACTGCCACTTAGTAAAAAAGGTAAATCGATCTGCTTACCACTTGCTATTGGCATAAGAGCAGCAGTGATTACATTAGCTGGAGGTAGGACCAGTCTTCATCCCTGCTTCTATATGTTATTCTGCATGCCTTAGGGATGGCCTTGTCGGACTGGGAAGTACCCCTATGGGTTGCCATTATAATATAGTGCATTTAGATTTTTCTTGTTTACAAAACCAAGACAAAACCTTGCAGCAACCTAGCACGGTCGCTCAGTTTCAAGACCCTGTCCTGCAAACTACACCAACCTCGAGATCCAAATGGCTGTCATAATTTGGTTGCATTTTCTACTTGCTCAAATCAGTACAAAAAATTCCATGTGTGCACTACTTAGCTGCTATGAACTTAAGGGTTTGTGAAACCTTAAGCAAAAAGCACATGAACAAATTGGTTATAGTACTGAATGAAGGACAAAAAGCAAATCTGTTTAATTTCTAATTTCTGCATCAAAAAAATTAGGAATTAAATCTGTAGAGTCCACATGGCCTATTGGTCCCCTATCCCACTAACCATTACAGAAAGTATTTTCTAAACAGGCTATTTTCTAATTTCCACTAAGAGAGTTGATGATGAATCCAAATGAAAGGGTAAATATGCCTTATTGTGCCATGCATTTCTGTCAGCTGTAGGAAATATAAATACTCAAAGGGGATGCTCCCTAGTTTGCTTAACAGACTTCTGGCATGGAAGACCATGGGCAGCCAGAATAATACATTTTAAGAAGCGCAATACTGGCCATGATAGGGAGGGAATTGGTGATAAAAGTAAATAAATAACAGCTGGCTAGAAGGAAAGAGACACTTAGTGACATATACAGAGCTCAATTTCAAACTGAACTGATTTCAGCTGTACATATCTGCTACTGAAATAGAAGAGTTGTTCAAATAAATCAGCAACATAAGAGAAGCTAAAAAAAAGACCCTATATTTGGACACTGCCTCTAATGCAGATGAATTCCTAAGATAGGCCATATAAATGTAAAATGCCTTTTGCCCCAGAGTAAACACTGGGAGCCATATTACACAAAATTTGCACTGCTGCAGAAATAAATAAATTACAAATAAAAACAGAGCAAATCCATTTGCAATATTTTTACTTTTTCTGACAAGATTTGCTGTGTTCATATATTTTTTTTTAAAAATAGATCTTACCATGTTACAAAAATAAAGGATGTAACTAACGTGGAGGCAAAAATAGTTACATTTTTCTTACAAAAGTAGCAAACATAGTAAATACTTTGTTCTATTATTTTACAAAAAGGTTACTTTAGGCCAATGGATTACACTGTTAAAAGTAAAGACAGCAACTGTTAAAAGTAAAGACAGCAAGTACAATTTAAAGAGTTTTGCAATGGTTCCACAAATAAGTTAATCTTCTGATGCAAAACTCCAACTACGGTATGGACTTGGACAAAATGAGTTTGCTCCATTCCATATTACACAAGTAGTATTTCAGGGCAAAATAATGTGCCTTATTTGTTCACCAGTGCAAACTTTCAATACCACAACCCTTGATGTGTTGTAGTAAACACGTACATAAAACCACCTTAAAATACATTTGAAGAAGCCTCTACAAGCATGGGTCTATACTTTTGCAGAGGTAGGAGTATACAGCAACTACGATTTGTTCAGTCAACCAAATTCTCATCTGCCTTGGTAGCCACGATGCACCCCTCTCTCAGTTCCAGTAAGGGGTTGGGTAAGCGGGCTGGGGCCGGTAGGACTAAGACGTGGTGTGTCCCGAGGTAGCGACTGGAAATTCAGTTAATTATTGCATGTTAAAGGACAGCAAGCAGCTAAATTGTATTGCCCTGAGAGTGGCTCATCTCCAGCAATTCCTTTCTCTGACCTGTCCCTTTACCCTCTACAACCCACTTGAGCTGGAAGTGAGATCTGCATTTTACTAGCAGACTAAACTGAAGAGTAACTTACAGTTTTCCAGACTACAAAGTAGCAACAATTTCGTAGCATGTTGGATGCTCATTATTATTCCCCAAATCAATTTGATTACATTTTTGCAAAGGATCAATTACTTTTTTAATTTTGTCTCTCTCCAAGCGTCGATTGTTGAGTCCAGTGATGTTTTTGATGGGCCTGAAGTGTAGATTTTTTTCATGCGTTTCAGGAATTTGGCAAGGTTTCTTTCATTGAAGTTGATTGGACGAAGTGGAACGATATTTCAACAGGCTTGATAACTATTAAATACAATGTAATCATTACCGGTGAATAAAACAGTGTATGGCAATAATCGTTGTACAGGAACGGTATAGCACAGAAATACTTAATAGTTTGAGTAGGAGTGGCATCGAAAAATGTAGTACTCTAAATTTCAGTTATAAAATAGTGATTAGACTAAGATTACTGATTTGGTGCAGAGACATGAGCAAAATGCCATTGTGGGGTCCTGAGGATAATACACAGCAGATCATCAAAGCAAAACAAAACAGATCTCTACCAGGTAATAAAATAAATATTAGATTATTCTAAAACAGAAATTTCTCTACAGAATTTAAGAATATATCATGAACTTAAAAATAAACACACACAAAGGGCTAGCCCTACGCAAGTGCTTTGAAAGCTTTCAATCGGCAGGAGTAAACAAACAAAAAATAGGCAATACTAAAGCGAGTGTAGATACCCCAACTTTTTGCCTGGAGTCAGTGTGTTTTGACTGTAGGTAACTGGGATCCTGCTAATCGGGATCCCAGTGGAAGTGCTCTTCCTCTAAATTCTCTGGTGAGTATGTTGTACACCCTACCATTGGCACACTGGGGTACCATTATAAGTCCCTAGTATGGTACTGAGGTACGCAGGGCATTGGTACACCAAGGGTCTACTATGGGCTGCATCATAAATTATACCACCCATAGGAGCCCAAGCAAACTGTGTCTGCAGACCTGCCATTGCAGTCTGCATGAAATGGTGGTTGCACCTTTAACTTTAAATATAAAGTTTCCCTTATATCCCGGTCCCTGCACCTTTATCCTATAAGTTACCCCCCAGGTAGGCCCTTCAGTCCAAGGACAGGGTGCCAGGTTTTAAGTATGTGGGTATCACTGCAAGATCAGAGGTACCCCCACAAACCTGGACACCCTTTTCTGGGACTTGTAAGTGCAGGACAGCCATTATAAAGTATGCAGTGGATACTAGCAAGTCGAGATGTTCAACTACACAATGGCTGACCCGAATATGGTCATGTTTGGTATCAAACATGTTGGATTCATGCAGCTACAACGATTCCAGTGCTAATTGCATGATACCATGTAGTGGGGGGCTCCTTAGAGGACCCTTGCAATACCTCCCTGTGTTGCCTTACAGGGTCTGCCTGCCAGCCAGCACTGCTGCCGACCCTAGAAAGTGTACTGCCCCCTGATGAGGCACTTCACTCTGGCAGGGGAAACCGAACGAAAGAATTCCTGTGAAGGAGAGGTGTGACCACCTCTCCTTGAAAATTACGTAGGGTGGGGGAGGTTCGAAGCACCACCAGACGGCATTGAACGGCACATTTGGTTGTCTCTACAAGCATAAACCAGTTTTGCCAAGTTCAGAAGCCCTTGGCTCCTACTCTGATGTGAAACCGCACAAAGGACAGGGGAGTTTCCTCCCACCTGTCCAGCTCCTCCCTAGGGAGGTGCACAGAGCTCCTTCAGGTGGACGCTTGATTCTGTTATGTTGAATCTTGGCCCCTGGGAGCATCTGACTGGTTAGGACAGCTGAGTAGCGTCCGTGACCCCCCCCCCCTCCGATAGGTGGGTCACCAGAGAAGCAGTCCTTTCCCCTTTTAAGGTTACTTAGGGTCCCCTGAGGGGGAGTCCTGAGATTCCTTCTAACAACTAGTAATCAGCCTGCATCCTAGCCAGAAGGAATCTCCTTTGGAGTGAAGGAGTCACTTTTCTGTATCTGCACGCACCTCTACGACAACAACAAGGTAGCTGATCCTGTGCAGACATTGCCTGGCTCTGCAACAAAGGTGGTTGTTTGTTCGTTCTCCAGAGGCCTGACCAGTCTTACCTGTAACTTGGGCGACTGGAATCCCTATTCAGCTGATGTGAACCGCCTTCTTGTGCACAGCGTAGTTTTGTCATTACCAAGGCATGTTGGCTCTCCTCACTAAAGATCTTCAAGCTCCAAGAAGCCCCAGCCTCCAGCACGGAGGAGCTCCAATGACGACGTACTGTCTGCATCCTCTGCATCATGGGCCTTCATCTCCTGTGTGTTGTGGAGGGTTACCTGAGACTCCCCGTCATTGCTGCCAGAGGGTCCTTGATAGGGCTCTATCGATTTCTGCTGTCTCTCAGTTGTGTGCTGAGGACTGGCCCTCACTTACCCTTGCTAGGTTAGTCCCACAGACCTTTCTGATCTGCAACACAGCATCTTCTCCTGCAAACTGTTGTTTGCATTAGCCAAGGATTGTTGGTGGCCCTGTCACCCACTGACTTTCCTGCAGTCGTCGACCAGCGTGGGACAGCTCGTGGATGGCTCCTGTGCTCCTGCATTGTCAACTGGGCTCCACAGCTGCTGCTTCATCCTCACTGTGCTACAGCAAAAACCTCCAACCAGGGATGGTATTGTGCTCCTGTGCTTCCTGGTCACCTCCGGGTGGTTTGGACTCTGTCCCCTCTGCTTTCAGGTTCTTCTCATCTGGATTCCATGTCCTGGTTCCACTGTCCTGGTCCAGAAGATGATGTAGCTGCTGATCTTCCACCAACCTCTATTGGCGTCTACGCCATTTCCAACTCCACTTCACCCCAATGCACTGGGCTCCCTTGGTAGGTATCCTGGTTCCTTGGTTAACTATGTGTGAGGTAGCTCTCAACCTTCTTTGATCAAAGTGGTTTCTTTGGGATGGGTCCTAGAACTGTAAAATTCCAACCGCGACTTACGCTGTGTTAATCTATGGATGTTTGATCCAGTGTAACGACTCTGCATCCAGAGGCCTTGGGGTCCCTGGCTACCTACCTTGGGTGGTTCTGGGTTTCCCCTTGGGTCCTTCATCCTTCTGTACTAGTACTGTTTTGGTACTTACCTCACATTCTACTATTTTAGTATGTGGATTAGCATACCAGTTGGGCCCTATGTGTTTTTCTATGCTACTTCTAAAGTATTTCTTGTGTGTAGATGATATCCCCGGGTAGGATATATATCAAGTTAGTGTATAGTGTATACTAATAAATACAAAGTATTTTTATACTACCTAGTGTGATTCTTTCTTGTGCAAAAAGTTTGCTGATTGGCTATAGTGGTACATGCACTTGCTTCACATCCCTCCTGAATAAGCCTTAGCTGCTCTCCACAGCTACCCCTTGAGAGCTCTGGTTTTCAGGGGCCTAAACACCATTAGTGAGGGTTGCCTGGACACAGTGCCTCAACCATAGGTGGACACTATATACTGAGCCAGCCTCCTACAGGGAGTAGCTGCAGCTTATGGTCTACAGGGCAAGATATAAAAAGTAGAAAGAAACCACAACCATTGGACTTGGTAGGTGACATTTGGACCATATTGTTTAAACAAGTGCTCAGAGATCAGACAATCAAAATGTGGTTATAAAATCAAGTTCCACTTAAAAACATTACATCTGGGGGGGCGTGGCTAGCAGCCGAGAGCGATGGCTGCGGCTTGAATGAGCTCCACTTCATCCAAGGCGAATTGATAAAGCACAGCCTGTGAATCCGGCGCGATTCCTACCAAAGAGCTTTACCACCGACCTGGCACCCCCATGGTGGCTCCGGAGTGATTTCTGCGAGCTCAACACCCCCCGAGACGGCCTTCCGAGACCCGGGCGGCTCCGGGAACAAAGAAGGGAACAATGGCAGCGCTGATAGGCTGAAGCGGCTCCATGTACTGGACTTCACCCCCCCCCCTTGGCTGAGTGCTGCCCGTGGCCCTAATCGGCTAAATACCGCGTCGCGGCGGGGGTGGTAACCGGCACTCCACCATGTGGATGACTGGTCTCCCCCGCCTGGTATCCTTGGACAAGTGCGGACATCGGCCTAGGGGCAGGGCAAAAATCGAGACCCCGGCTTGGAGGCCTGACTGGAGCCTAGGACCGGCAGCGGGCCAGAGGAGATACGCGGGGGAGCCCTGGTGAGACCCTGAGCCCTCGGGTTGCGGGGTTCAATTGAGGGGGCCCACGGGACGACTGCTGGTGGGCAGGAACGCTGCTTTTGCTCCCTGGACTCGGGGTGGAGCCACGAAATACCGGCGCCTTGGACCCGGACTTTTGGGCCTGGTCGAGTCGGACCCTGCAAGAGGTGAAAAACCCCACCAGCTCACAACCGCCGAATGTGTGTGCCTTCCGGGGAATATTCCCCCCCCATGTACTAATACTGAATGCGAGGGGCCTGTCTCAATATGGACTATGTGAGCCTGTGATCAGTGGACGTCCTCGGTGGACACAGAGGGCGTGGGTGCGTCTTCGCTTCCCCCCCCCCCCGTCCCCCATCCCCCCTCCACGTTTGACCCTGCATAACCGGGGCATTGCCAACCCAATTTATCTGCCCCAGTGTTGGCAACAAGCGACCTCATCTGCCATACTGATCCCTACGTAGAGCGGTGACCTGTGGACCCTGACGAGGGCTAGAGACCCTTAGTGTGATGCCTGCATAGGGTGGTGCTCTGGGAGAATACTTACCACTGGTGGGCATTGGTTGTCCTCATATTGCTGATTCTATAGACCCAGGATTGTTCTAAGAGTCCAACAGAGGTTTCCCCGGCGCAGTGGCAGAATTGGAACCAGGGCTACATACGGGTTGCGTTGCTTGGTGACGGGGGGAAAGCTTTGATGCTACTGTTCCACCCGCAGACACCCCCCCCTTCCTGGTGCGCTTCCCACGACGACACGGAAAATGGCAACAGGGGGCCGGAGAAATAATGCTCAGAAGTAACTGTCCAAATTTGCGTGGCCTAAAGGTGACTCGCCGAGAACAGATAAGGGGGGCTCAGAGGCGTCGTCGCCCTCGGAACCGGAGCCGACACTCCATGACGTAATGGCGGCCATAGGAGGAATGCGCATGTCCATGGATTCAATCTCGGTGGAGGTCTCCTTGTTCAGAGCTGACTTTAAGCAGATGAATGAGAAAATGAAGGAGCTCAAAATAGCGATGACCGCACTATGGGATGATACCTCCGAGCTTCAACGTCAAATGTCAGAAATGGAGAACAAGCAACTTAGAATGGCACAGCAGCTGGATGACTATGAAGGGAGGGCCCACCGAAATAACATAAGAATCCTGGGTGTTCCGGGAAAAATGGAAGGGCCGGCTGCGAACCTCTATGTGGAGGAATTAATCACGAAACATGAAAAAACCCAAAGCGCTCTCTGCTTACTTCTCTATAGAACGGGCTCATAGGGTGTCAGGCGAAGGCCAAGGCCGGGAGCCCTGCCGCGACCCTTGATTGCCAGAGTCTTTAACTTTCGAGACAGGGATAGTATCCTATAAGCCTCAAGACCTGGCCCCCGCTCAAAATCGACAATTACGAGGTATCCTTCTTTCCCGATTTCACTGCCAGGGTCCAAGCACAGCGGAGAAGTTTCCAAGCAGTTAAGCAGGAACTACGTAGCAGAGACATTAAGTACGCAATGCTCTTTCCGGCAAAGCTGAGAGTGGAATGGGACGGTAAGCCATGGTTCTTTGATTCACCGGATGCGGCCTGGGACTGGATGGAGGGCTGGACGAAGGTCGGAGGCAGGAACGGCAATTGATGGGAAAGAACAGATCGGAGGAACATTAATGGAGCTGAAAAGACAGCTAAGGAGACCGCGGCGGGATCAAGTGATCCGAAGGAGGAGGAATGAAACAAACTCTTGACCTGTTGTAGGCCCCGACATCGAGGACACCCACAAGTAATGGGGGTGGGGGGAGGCGGGGAATACCAATGACAGCACTGACTTTTCGGCTGCACTAGGTTTCAAGAGACTCTGGATTTATAATATGCTTTATTTACTGATTACTTAGACATGCTGTGATGCTTTGTAGGGTTCTATCGTAGAATTAAGGCTGTACCTTATTGTCGACAATCTAGATTGACATTGGATGGAAAGCTCAATTCCCCTCTGCCTCTTCAGCATGGTTGGGGGGGGTACAGGCACTCTGCCACGTTGGGGGGTGGGTAGTTCTACATCCACAGGCAGGGGAGCATGGAGGGGGGGGTGGGGGGGAGGGAGGCAAGAGTTCTAGGGTGGTGGAGGGACAGAGATCTTGTTTGTTATGAAACTGTAAAGACCATGAAAATAGTGGCGTGGATATGTGAAGGGTTCTTGAGTTTTGTTCCAAGTTCAAGTTTTGGGCTGTATTTCACTGCTGTGATTGATGAGGTGCATACTGAAGAGATGGGAACACAAAGCTGTTTTAATTCTGATGGAAGGAATGGATACAATGTGCAATGCTGCTGATGTTAATGTCCCTTTGTTGGCCACGGTGTCTCCTATGACCTTGCTTACCTGGAATGTGCATGGGCTAGGGGATAAAATCAAACGAGGACTGGTGTTACAATATATACACCGAGCGGCACCTGCCGTGGCACTGCTCCAAGAAACGCATCCGGTGGGCTCGGCATGTAAGGCTATGGACCGCTGGGGCTATACAATGGTGGCGCACTCAGAGTTTTTCACGGGCTTCAGAGGTGCAGGCATATTGGTTCGCAAACGATTCCCACTAATTGTCAAACAGGTCTGGAGGGACACAGGGGCAATGTGCTGCTATCTCATGTCAATGGGAGGGGAAGAGATTTAATATAGTGTCAGTTTACATCCCACCAGCCCTTCATTCTGTGGTGCTTCCTGCCCTTAGTGCATTTTTATTGACCTTGCCAGAGGGAGAGCTCATTATGGGAGGCGACTTTAATGCAGTTTTAAATGACGCGTTAGACCGCCATCCTTGCAAGTCACTGGGGATGGGGAAGTCCCGGCTGAGTGGGTTTTTTGACGCACTGAGGCTTACGGACGGGTGGAGATACAAACATCCTGGGGATCGTGGGCACACCTTCCACTCGGGAGTTCACAACAGCCTCTCCCGTATTGACTATTTTCTCCATCCGCAGACAGCCTTCCTCACGGAGATACGACCACGGGGCATCTCTGATCATTCACTGGTCTCTATGACATATACCTCCCACGTCAGGGCTCGGAAACACATTTTTCCAATTTCCCAGGGCTATTTACAGATCCACAAAATTAGAAAGGAACTTATTGCAGTCACGAAGCATTACTTCCAGGAAAATGTAAACTCCATACATTCACCGGGTGTTCTATGGGAGGCTTATAAGACAGTGTTGAGAGGGCAAGCTATTGCCTCGATAATGGGTTACAGGCGGGCCGCTAGAAGTGAGTTAGATGCGATTGAAGCCGAACTGGCCGTGCTGCAATCACAGCACAAAACTGACCCCACTGTAGAGACTGCACAGCAGCTGCGCCTCAAACAAAGCAAGCTTATTGAACATCAACGAGAACAAGTTAGACTACGGCTTCAACGCAGCCATCACACTATTTATGAAGTAGGGGATAAGGCGGGGAAACTTTTGGCATGGCTGGATCAGAAGGATCGGCTCGGAGGACGATAGCACAGCTCCGCACCCCGACGGGCGTATTTGTCACCACCCCAGTGGGCATTGTTGATACCTTAGCAGACTATTATGAACAGGTCTATACCTCCAATTCACACTTGACGACGGAAGAGGCGCAAACCTACATTAAAGACATAAAAATGCCGTCCCTATCGGAGGATGAGGCCTTACTTTTAGAATCCGACTTTACAAAGGACAAAGTAATGCAGCGGTTCAGTCCCTGCAATCGGGTAAAGCTATGGGACCCAACGGGATCCCTATTGAATTGTATAAGCGCATATCTGAGCTAACAATTCCACACCTCTTAGCAATGTTTTTTAGATAGTCTGAGTAGGGGAGAATTGCCACAGGATCAACGCATAGCCACAATTGTTGTAATACCAAAACCCGGCAAACCACCGGACGAGTGTACGTTATACCGTCCGATCACCTTACTCAACACGGAAGCCAAGATTTTAGCTAAAATGATTGCCAACCGGCTAACTCCGCATCTTGAAACTCTAATTCACCCGGATCAATCCGGATTTATGCCAAATAGAAACACTGCTCTCAACTTGCGACGGGTTCACGCAGTGATGGCGCAGATACCAAGTCTCCCAGAGCCTGCGGTTATTCTATCCCTGGATGACCGAATGGCATTTGACATGGTTGAATGGTCTTATTTATTTGCGGTCCTCCGGCATCTTGGCTTTGGACCCACATTTTGTGCATGGGTGCAATTGCTTTATACTAAACCGCTGGCAAGGGTTGTGGCTAACGGTCATATTTCTAGAAAATTTCAGCTGGGTCGTGGCAGACGTCAAGGGTGCCCTTTATCACCCTTGCTCTTTGCTTTGATTCTAGAACCACTGGCACCATGGATCCGATGGGACCCCATGATTAAGGGACTCAACTGGACCAAGACATGGGAGGGCTGTATATCACTATATGCGGATGATATCCTTTTATACTTGACCCTTCCCAGATGCTCGATTATAGTTCTCCTTATCATTTGTGAAATTTTGAGGCGTGTCCTCAGGGTATACGATCAACTGGCCCAAATCTGTTTTACTTGTCCTCAAGGGCCCCCCACCACAACTTTCGGCAGACTGTCCGTTGATAATCACTGAAGAGCCCTTTAAATATTTGGGGATCTGGGTGACGCCTAATCAAGAGGCCTTTTTTCGCCCTAATTTTGACACCCTCTTGAGCGTTTTCGTACTGATGTACAACACTGGCATACCCTGCCCTTGACCCTCCTGGGAAAAGCGGCGTTATATAAAATGAAGACATTGCCTCGGCTGCTTTATATCCTCGAGAATATCCCATTCTCTGTCTCTCCAAAATATTTCAGGTCAATAGACGCACTGGTCTCAGGTCTCCTTTGGGGAGACAAGCCGGCGCACATCTCCCGACATAAATTGATTAGGAGCTGGTATGATGGCGGAGTTGCTCTCCCTGATATCCAGCTATACTACTGGGCGGCTCAGTTGAAGATCATAAACCAATGGTTACACGCACCGCAGACTGAGCCAGCGTTTAAAGCAGAAAGGTATGACCTAGGTAACGGTGGTGTATTAGCTGCTCTCTACGATAAAATGAGCACCTCGGCCTTGCTTGTCCCTACGGCCCACACAGTTAAATTATGATATGAGGCCCAGGCCCGCCTTAAATGTAAAAATGTCCTTACACAAATGACTCCACTTTGGTCGTCGCGCCAACTAGGCCGCTTATGCAACAGTAAGGGCTTCCGGGCATGGGATCTGATCGGAATCTCCACAGTGGGAGACCTCTGGAAACAAGGTGCCATTTTGACATTTGAACAGCTCATGGAACAATATGACCTGGCGCCCACGGAAAGGATTGGATACCTACAAATTCATCATGCCTTAGGATCACTTATCCAACCTGGTGACGAGTTTCCAGACTCTACCCCATTAGAAGATAGACTCCTTGCAGAGCACATGCCCAAAAAAGCGACCTCATTCGTTTATCATAAGCTCATAAATAACCTACTGGACCCGACTTCGAAACTAAAAGACAACTGGACTAAGGAGGTGGGAGAGTTTGATGAGTCAGATTGGCAGACTGTACTTTCCTCTCCCCGGGAGGTTACTGTACCTTCCAGGCTTAGACTTGTTCAATTAAAAATATAAAACCAGGTATATTACACTAGGATCACCCTGCACGCGATTGGGAGAGCAGAACATAAATAAAGTTTACGAGGGTGCGGGGACGAAGGGACGTTCTTTCACACCATCTGGGACTGCCCTTATATTGTCGACTATTGGGTTAAGGTAATGAGGACTATGTCACAGGTGATTAAGGAATCAATAGTTCCAGACCCTCGGTGCTGCCTATTAAACATTTGGGAACCCAATGATCTCACTCACTCCACCCAGGACTGGATGACGTTAGGCATGATGTATGCTAAAAGAAACATAGCTAGGTTTTGGGGATGTCCGGTGGTACCGGCAGTCAAGGAGGCAGTCAAGGATTGGTGCTCAGATCTTGATTTTGCAATGCTGGCTGAACGGACAGTGTATTTGAATCGAAAATGTCCACGGAAATGGGTGAGGCTTTGGGGTGCGTGGAATGAATACAGGGGAAATCTGTGTGACCCTCCGACGCAGGACAGTGAAAGTGACTGAGTAAGATGGCAAGGGAGGGGGGATTGCTGAGGGGCACGAGCTGTATCTAATTGCCATAAATGTAATGCTTCCTATCATGTGTTTTTGTATAAGGATCCTATATTTGCCGCTCTCTATGTATGCACACTGTGATTTTCTCTAAGCCCTAAGGTTGCTTTGATTAATAATAAAAAAAAAAAAAAAAAAAATTACATCCAACAATTTGTGTTGTATCACCAACTCATGAGCAAGACAGGAATCAAAGAACCACAGATTTGGGACGTACTTCGGTATTAACCCCTTCCATGCGGATGACGGCCGGGAGCCATCATGGCACACAGTGCTCGTGTGCTGATGACGGCTCCCAGCCGTCATGACCACGCCCGCGATCGGGGAGAACATCCTTTACAACGCAACTTTTACCATGCAGTGCCTTTACGACGCAACTTTTAAAACGCAAACCATTACAACGCATTGCGCTGGGGGGGCGCTCTAGGATACAGAATAGGTTTAATGTACTATCCAACACCTTCCCTACTATCCACGGGGACTGGAGTTGGAATAGTAAATTAAACTATTCACTATCCAGCTCCCCAAAGCACTATGCGTTGTAAAGGCATGCATTGTAAAAACCGCGTTGTAAAGGCATGCGTGGGAAAAGCATGCGTTGTAACGTCATACATCCGCGATCGGCATGTGCCGCACAGGAGCGGAATTCCGGCCGCGGGCAAGGGGTTAAGGATTTATTATTATTATTTGTTGTGCAAAGACACAGTACACTTTTGTTCTTTACAATACAGTAACAAAGAATAACTTATCAGCCTGTTCAAATAGACGTATGAAAAGTCCATGAAAACAAAAAATACTTACTAATGAATCCATCTTTAAGAACTCTGATGATATGAGGATTGAGACGACATTGCCAGGTTCTATAAACGTAAAACAAAATTTTAAAATGTTCATATTTAATCAAGTATTACAAGTTTTAATTTAAAAGAACAAGAAACATTATTTTACCTTTCAGGTCACTTAAAGTGAATCATTATGTTTGTGCAATATTACATTTAAAAACTTTGTTTTTTCCCCAGACTTTCTTTAAAGTATACAAAACAGTGTGACCCTTATTTAGACGATGTCCAACTGAGGCAGTGTGCAATAAACTGTTTGTAGAGTAAACGTCTGGTAAGTTTTGTCAAGGTTAGGGCCTGTGTTGAAGCCAAGGGAATTGCCCAACAACTCCAGCCATGGTTACACTTGTGGCAGTGTATCCCAATACGCCTCTCACAACAACTACAAATACAAAGCTGAGGGGGGGCGGAGCTGGCCACCAACGATGGCGGACGTCTAGCTCCTGAGCTCTGCGCTGCCGTCACTGATATTCGTCTAATATCCTTCTGTTGCAGAGACTAAAATCCCTCCAGGAAGCGTCTACACACTCCCCCAGTGCTCTGGTGTGTGTCGGTGGCGGTCTGACATCCCCGTGGAGCTTGAGGTGCCGGCAGATCCTGAGACGCGTTGCGTCGCTGACTGGGCCTCCAGCCTGCGGCCTCTCCTAACACTGCAGCCGGCCTGCGTCACAGTGCGTGCGGCTGGGCTACTCTGGCGCGGCTGACCCCGGAGGTGCTCCCGGAGCCTTACAAGATTGGAGGCGAGAGTCCCCGGTACGGTGAGACACCCTATGCACTGCTGACTCCTGCGGCCTCCCAACGGCACCTCCCCGCCCCCCCCCCCCCGATTTTTGGGAACCTCTCGGGGGGGGGGGGGGGGGCGAAAAGCATAGCCTGTGCGAGGGCGAGACGCCTGATCTACTGGGTGGCTCCACGGCCTCCTCTTGCCACCCCCCTGCGCCTGCTGGACTCAGAGGAGATCACAGATCACCTTTAACCCTCTGCAACGCCTAGAAAGCCTGCTCCCTGGCTCCTGCATCCAGTTCCCATAGGTTGAGACCAGGCGTGGGCATCTCCGACGTGAGGAAGAAACACGCTTTTACCTTCCTCCTGAGAGCTGGGCCCCCTTTGAGCCCCTTCTTTTGACACCCTGCAGAACTCACCTGAGGGGCAATCCAGCCTGAGTTGGAGTTTGCGTCTAGCTGGCAACAAGCTCCCCACAATGCATAGCGCTCAGACCCGCGACCGTCTGTTGACGGGAAGTAAGACTACGCTGCGCTAGTAGCCTCTGGAAGCCCTCTAAGGGGGTAGCTCACTGCTGGCGCATCGGGGAGGCTGAGGCCCCATCCCCTCCCTCCATCTTGCAATGCACGTGGCCTTTCTGTTGGCTCGGACCCCTCTGAAACTCCAGGCGCGAGAAGACACCGCGGAATCGTCGTAGTCCAGTTGCTGCTGGGTGCAACTCCTGAACGATCTCCTGTGATCGCCCCGTGCTGCTGACCGTCGGACACGCCTCCCTGGATTTGCCTAAATCGGCTACAGGACACCACAAGACTGGACGCCATTATGGGGAAAGGAGATAAAACACAGAGCAGGCTCCCCTTTGAGAGTCGCCGTGCCAAACCCCGTGATGCGCAAGAGGCTGGCCCAGCTCATCCATCGAGGGAAGCAGAAGGGACAGTATACTCCGATATCAATTCATTGCTATTGTCCATGGAGAAAGGCCTGCAAGACAGTATTGCCTCCATAGGAACCAAAATAGATGCCCTCACATTCCGAATGCTACTCGAGCCACTATCTTGAATGCATCCCATTCCACTAGTTTGGATGAGGCAGTCCTTGTGTTTTGAGTGAAATAGTCTTGTATGCTGTGTTCATGGTCGAATTTGAACACTTGTTCCGTCAAACAGTCCAGCGGAAGGCGCCAGGAGTGTGTGGGGGCCGCCATTGTAGGTGGAGGGTATCTGCGTCGTGATCAGAGATGACCCGGCCCAGGTAGCCCAAATGTTGGACTTTAGGAATAAGGGACAGGGAGCATAAAAACCTGTCCAACCGGATCCATAGGTTGTGGGGGATGGAATGGAACGAGTAAAGCCTTATTAGGGGGTGAAGCGCTCTCCATGCATCATCTAAGGCCCAATGGCTAACCCAGTGTTGAAACCGCTCCGTCTGCTTTAGGGCGGGAGAGTGTGGTGGCAGTGGGTGAGATCTGTCCAGTGCGATATTGAGCACGCAGTTATAGTCTCCCCCAAGGATCCATGGATGAGATGCGAATTGGTGAGTGACTTCCAGAACCTGTCCTGGTCAATGTTCGGGGCATATATGCTACTCAAAAGAACTGACTGCCCATCTAACAGCCCCTCCAACAGTGCATACCTACCCTCTTTGTCCACCACCCTACGGAGTTCTTGAAAAGGGGTGCCCGGGCAGCAAGTTGTGTCTCCTGTTGCGTGGTGATCGTTGTGTTCTCTCCCGCGGGGCCTCTGTTGCGGGGTTCAGTGTGCAGTGGTGGTCCGCCCATTCGTACGCGTCTGCAGCACTTGAGAAGAAGTGGGTAGTGCCGGCGTGGATGATCTTCAGTCGGGCTGGAAACAGTACGGAGTACTGGACGTTATTCGCCCGAAGTCGGCGTTTCACCTCAAGAAAGGACCATCTTTGTTTTTGCACCGCCCGTGCGTAGTCAGGAAATATCATGACGTGCTTGTTTTCCACCTGTAGAGGGCCGGTGCGTCTGGCGGCTTGTAGTACTGCATCGCGGTCTTGAAAGTGCAGAAATTTAGCAAGCATCGGCCGGGGTGGGGTTCCAGGTGGTGGTTTGGTGGTTGGGACCCGATGGGCTTGCTCGATTGAGAAGAAAGCCATTCGGTCCGCAGTTGGGGTAAAAGATTTGACCCAGGCTTCCATGTATTCGATTGGGTACGACCCCTCGACTCCCTCGGAAGGCCCAAAACACGGATGTTGCAACGTCGCGAGCGGCCTTCCAATTCGACCATGCATTCCTCCTCCATGGTTAGGCGGCCCAGGACGGATCAGAGCGGTTTTTGCTGTGCATTCACGGTGGGTTGTAGGTCGGCGAGGGACTTTTCTCCATCCTCCACCTTATCGGCTAGCTTCCTGTGGTCATCCCGGAGGATACTTATGTCCCTGGTATGATTACAGAGCCGTTCCTCCATAGAGACTCTGGAGAGTTCTATTGCCGCTAACACCTGGTCCAGTTTTTCTGAGATGGTCGGCTCCGAGTGAGTCTTGGACAGTGCAGCAGTGTGTGGTTGGTTCTCTGGTGCAGTTTCTGGGACCATTGTCTGTTTTGTGGCTCTGGGTTTCCCCATTGTATCACTAGAGGTGAAGTCCTTCGCACCCTGTGTTGCCGGTGGAGGGGGTGTGAACATTTTGGTGCCTTCTCGCGATCTGATCTCCTCTCTTGTGGATCGCTTGATATATGGGGCGTAATATGCCTGTAGGTCGCTCCCGACCCAGTGGGGCTTGCTTCGTCGCGTCGCCAGTCACAATCGTGGTAGGTTCCCCTTGCGGCCATCACCCTCTACCCCGCTGCCACACACTTCTGGGGCCAGCTGCACCAGTCTAGAACGTCCAGGGGGTCCTTGACTCCCCGGGGGGGCAGCGGTGTTGGTGGTTGTCGGGTACACCCCACCCTGGCAGCGCGGTGGTTACCACTGACCTGTAGAGTGGTTGGCGGCAATCCGCTATGTTGGTGGGCACAGTAGTGATGTGGTGGAGGCCTTTCTGCTGAGTTTAAGCCTCCTCGAAGGCTGCCATTTTAAGGTCAAGTATTGGTTGTCTAATCCTCCAGTCGTTGCAGCGCATACAGGGGGGCTGCAGGGTCAGGGGGGCCCACGTTGAAGGAGAAATGTGCAGGCTTCTCACCTTCTGTGGCGATGTAGGACCAACCTCTGGGGGGGGCCTGTCTGACGGGCGCGGGCATCTAAGTTTGCGGGTGCCATTTTAGAGCCAGGCAAGTTTCGGCACGAAGACGGCCAGAGGAGTGAGCCGAGGAGGACGCCTCAATGCTTCTACTTGCGGCGTTCACGCACTGCAGCTCTCAATGTCTGACCCCAGTGACTGCTCACAGCCACTGATCCCAGGAGCTGAGGCCGTTGGAGCGAAGGCGCTTTCAATGTCCGCTGGCTGTTCCTGTGTGCTTTCGCAGTCCAGCGCGACTGCGCCGGGCTGTGGCACCAAGCGTAGAGGGGGGAGGGGGGTTCCGCCCTGTCCACTCCGAGTCTGGGATACTCGCCAAGGAATCCTGGTACTGGAACTCGTGTGACTCCGGGACTCCGTCGCCTCCAGATCAAGGGTGGATGCAGGTTGGCGCCATCTCGCTACCGGACCCCAAGGTGAGACTTGTACAGCGTTCTCCGCCGATGTTGCAGATACCGATCTTATCAGGACACCTTTGCGTGCGGACCCGGTTCCGATATCAGCTGGGCCGATTTTCCACCCAAAACGGCGAGGTGGTGCTGCCCTCTGGTCTGCCAGATTGCGGAGCCACAGCAGAGCGCGTCCGCCATCGTAGCCTGCTTAGCCACGCGCCGCCTACATTGCATGGTATGTGATAACATTGGTGAACAAATCTGGAAGTGAACATTCTTCAAGATTGCACTACCAAACCCACAATCATTACGGATATCAGAATCCACAAAATTGCATATTGTGAATGTATACTGGATACCAATAAGCAGTAAGTAGTGCTTCTCCAAAATTCTACTATGGAAATAAAAGTACAGGATATTTTGGTTATGACAAAAGGAGATTCTAGGGCCTCAAGACATTGTTCTGTGAATGGGAAAAGGCAATGCTGTAAACAAACCATTAAGAAATATGCCCAAATGTTCTAGATTTTGAGAGCTTCTCCTATAATTGTAGATCTATGTGTATACAAGAGCAACACTCTTCAATGAACCAGGTCATGCAGCAAATAGCCAGAGAGAAACTAATGGAAGAGTCTCAGATTGTATGATGTGGTTGTGGGTATTTGGATACACAGAAAGGCTTAGAAAGAGCAAAGGCGTTAAAACAAATCTCAGAGTGTTTATATGCAATTGGCACCACAAGGCTAAGCACTTAGGATAAATATAGTTTCTTGGAGACACTATACAATAAGACAAAGGAGTACAAGTCAGAAAAGCCAGAGGATCACTTATTTAAGTAACACAACTAAATAGTAAACTCAATGGTGATAACGTGGATTAATATAACACACAAAAAATAACTTTTCCAATAACTCCCTCTCACTAATATTTAGCTAACTTAAATTACCCTGGTTTATATTTATCATTAGATTACATTCCTTCCTGAATGTCTTCTCTACCAGAGAGTATTCTCTTATAAAATGCTTCCAGGAGGTTTTCACAGAGTGTATGTAAAATCTAATTTACACCATGCGCCACAAGAAAATCTAGAGGATTTTTTTATTTACATGCATTAATTAAAGGATATCAGCAAGATATTTTCTTTTACCTAGTTGGGGAATCTCAATCTTCTCACACTCCTTAGAGTTCCTTTTAACGTATCTTATCAACCAGTCAAAGATGTGAACGTCACAGTGAACGGAAATGTCTACCTCTTCCCAGCGCTGAGCATCCACAGATAAGTATTCAGCAAAATACTTCATTTCGGATATCAAAAGATCACGAGGACAAACAAAATCTTCTTTCAAATGTTTTGCTTCATCACAGACATGTATCACCATATTTGGCCTTAAAAGTCAAAGAAAGGTGCACATATTAGGCACAAACAGGACAACATAAATAATTTTTCGCACCAAAGTTTTCGCACAATATAAACATTGACCACTAGATATACCATCTTATAGATCTGTTACAGAGCAGATTTAAATATCGATTTGATTTAAATCTTTGTTAAAGTTGGGAGGTAAAGAAAATCTCAAGAAAAACATGCAATTCAAATATATATTTTGGAGATTTCACAAGCAGCTTCTTTGTACCGTTTGATTCCTGACCAGAAAACATTTATGTGACTAGAAGGTAAACAATCTAGATTTATAACAATTCATAGCAATGATAAAAATCTGTCACTTTTGATATAATCAAATAAGTTCAAAGACAACTGGATTGTATTGGAAACACATTTGTCACCCCCAGATTCTGGTTTTATGCTACTTCTTTGTGTGCTATAATGAAATGAGAAACCTTGGAAACATGTTCTCTTTAATGTTTAGAGTAAAAGCGGATGATGGAACAAGCTACTGGCATAAGCACCAACAGAGGAATTCTCTTTCCACAATTGCTGTGGCAAGGGCAGTGACTATAGTTGGACTCAGAGATGAAGCTGCACATGAGGTCCTCCATTACAAACTAATTGATTCAGGGGCAACTCCTTAGTCAGCTTGGTCAAACCTGCACTGTTTCAATCGTTTGGTTTGACACAACTTCAAGCTGACAGGCTAGTATGATCTTATACACATTTGTTCAGATACAAGACAATATGCAGGTCCCTCAACAAGGTTATTGAGAAAATTTCACAATATGATCTAATATCAAATGTGAAAACCTTTTTTATGGTTACAATTTAATCGGAGTATACTCAATACAAACTTTATATATTCAATATTCAATCATATTTGTGAAAGTTCTCAAAAAAATTGATGTTGAGGGAATTACATTGAGCCTTGTATCTGAACAACTGTGCATAAGATAGTACTGGTATGTCGGCTGTATTATAATCAGAAATATTTGTTTCTGGGAGTTGCAAGTAGTTGTAATCTTAGAACAATAAAAATAAATTGCTTCCGGACCATAATACCTGATTTGTACTCTTTATTGCAGTTCCGATTTTTTGTTTAGAAGATTTAGTATGACATCACTACTGCTGAGCTTGATGCAAAACTGCTTTAACTTTCACCGTCTACTTATTAAAACGAGGGCAGATATTTTTAATCTGTGCATTACAATGGCATTTATTGGGGCATACTTATCTGCAGCTTCAGTAATACACTTGGTTTATGCTGAAAATGTTTCTGTCAGTGATCGCCGTGAAAGACTGTTAAAATGTCCGTTCAAACTTATGAAGGTCCTCTCAGGCCTAGTCAACTGTATGCAAGTACCCATCTAGTGTTATTTCTACAACACTGAAAATGGTAAAGGAAACTTAATAAAGTGATAAACTAACCAAATGAGAAACACAAAGAATAAATATGGTTCAATCCACCTTTCAAAAAAGGTCTTCAGAAAACCCTCAGGAAGACTAAGTCTGAGCTACATATGATTTGTGCCCACTGACTACGCTTACCTAGATGGATTCCACTCTAAATCATTTGACATCTCTTACTAACTTGTCTGATACACAGCATAATCCCAGAGCCCCTGAAATCTACTGGGGTTACTCCTACATTAAAAAAAGCAGATGTCAACCTGATGGATCATATCTCTACAGCTGAATACAGCCAAGATCTCAGAAGGCCCTGTTGTCAGACAAGTATGTGATTATATGCAATCTGCAGGGATGTTGGGAGCCAAACATTTGGTGCTATTTACAGCCATTGACAAGTTCAGGATTGCTGCAAATGGGAAAAGTGTCAGTGCGCTGTAAAATGTTAGATATTTCGGCTGCGTTTGATACTGTGAAACATGGAATCTTGCTGTAAAGGCTTTTGTGTGCTACTGGTATTGTTGGAAGAGCTCTGCCTTGGCTTCCTATATTCATTACAGATCAAACCCAATTTGTGCGACTTTCATTTAATTCAGCAAGAGCTTTTCTTTCACAAGGTGGGTGCCCCAAGATTCCACACTCCACTTAGCTTTAATCTCCATATTAGGTCTTTGGCAAAACTCATACCGTTCATGTGTATAAACGTATTGATGTACACCAATGATGTTAAGTTGATAATAAAGTTAGGTACAAATCTCACATCAGGCGGATATTTCTACCAGTATATCAGAAACAGTTTGGTAGTGGTTGGAAAGCAACTGGTGAAATCTCAATGGTGACAAAACCGAGGTTTTGGTGGTGAATGGGAGTCTCTCTGTTAAAATCTGTGCTTTGGTGTTTATTTGTACTTTCCGGATGAGATCGCTAGGTAAATGCCCCCGTTTACATTGAGGATATTAATAGATGGGCTCTGTCTGCTATTATTTGGTCACGGCTGGACTGTGCCAATTCGGTTTATGCTGGTTTACCAGACATTCTGCAACAACGTGTTCAAGTGTTCCAAAACCTGGCTGCTCAGCTGTGCGCCCAGATTCTGTCACATCCCTACACACCCATGTTTTCTTTGCACAGGCTGCTGGTGAAGAAACACATTTTGTTCAATGCCTTATGTACTGTGTATAGTGCTATTTATGGCACAGCCCACATCTGGGTCCAAATACATCCCATCATTCTTGTTAAGCTTTATTTATCATCATCTAACAACCTGACAGCACCCACATATGCCAAGAAAAGTATGGGGTGGCTGGGGCAGCATAGTTGTTCTGTTTTTGTATATTATCCCACTTTCAAATTATGGGTGGCCACCTTAAGTGTCATGAACCATGAAGGAGTACTTATTTTCAAAACTTGTGTGAACCTCTGCTCCGATCAGCCCATTTAACACTTTAACTCAATGTAACTAAAGCATCATTAATAGTACAATGCGAAATGAATGCCGGCCATAAGGACGTAAAATACTGGATCACTAACGGACCAGTCATATGAAGAGAAAAGCTATCCTCTTACCAGGAAATATAGGAAGTGGAAAACGTAATAATAAAATATCATAACAAAGGTGTGCCTTTCACGAAAGGAGCATGAGAGGAAGCCATGACATACTCTCGTGGTTGACAAGAACAGATGATTATCGACATAACCACCACACTTTAAGAGAAAAAAAAGACGAGTGGGTCCATCAAGTCATTACTGAATAACATGGTCAGTGAAACTAATTGAGTAAGAAGAATGAGAATAAGAGTATGAATTTTGATTTTAAGTTGTCCTGAAGAAGGGGGGGTTAACCATTTCAAGTACCACCGAAATACTCCGTTGACAATCTTCTTAGATTAATTTTTAATGCATAAGGACAAAATGAGCCTGTAATGTATTTTTTTTTTTAAATTGGGTGCAATATAATATGAAATAGGTACTCAGGAGATCAAAAACATTCTTTGTAGGTGATGAATACGGAGTGAATTAGAGATGCATTAGAAGAAAAGAAGCTGCAAATATATTGCTTTTTAATCAATGCTTATTGGTTTTTTTTTTTTATCTGTGCACGTTAGGCGATATACGAATGATACACTTGATTGCTTTTAGTAATAGTGTGTTCATTAATAAATATGAGGTATTTTGTATTTTAAGGAGACAGAGCCAGTCTGTTATTCATAAAAATTTGGTGAATGTTTACCTATTTGTTAGTACATGTCCACTGAGCCAAACAGTACAAACTGGATTCCTGACACAATGTATCCGCACGATAGGGAATCTTTTCTGGTTTAAGCACTAAGGCTTCATGGCCATTTCAGTTTGGGATTTTTCTTCTAGCCTGGTCATGTTTGGGCCCCCCCATCTTAAAAATGTGATTCTACGAACAGGTCTATTGAAAACAAACATGATGCTGCACTCTTTGTGCCAGAACATTTCTCAGAGTTTACCAATTGAGTCACCTTTCAAATATTCTGCAAGGATGAAATGAAAGATTATATTTTAGCATAAACAACTTTTACCCTTGGCCATCATCTCCAGTTCTAACAGCTGCACATGTTTCACCATCTGAAGAGGATACCCTTGGTGAAGCTACAGGGGGTCGCCCTAAAACAAATAAATAAAACATAAAATCATGGCACTGAATCACAGGCAGTCTCAGAAATAGTACACCAATAAAGAGTTACCAGTTATCTCCAGGTCATGGGGCATTGTATGCTAGACCTGCAACTTCATGTAAAAGGCTTATGCATTCTCAGTGTTTGCCCCCGTTTATAATGGCTGGTAACAGTAAGCTCAGCAATTAAATATGTTGTCCCTGTGGCATAGACTCATATGGTATATTAGGACTAATAAAAGCTAACATTGTATCACCACAGTACATTGTGACAAGTTCACAAGAATATTTATGAAGAGCTTGTTACCTTACCAGTAACTAATATTGTATTTTGACCAATCAGAGGTCCATCCAACTCTTCCTGGGTGTCGAGCAGCGAAGACTTAATGTATGTTGCTAGGGTCTCAATGGGGCTCCCTCCAGTTGCCAACAATGGATTATAGTGGTTGTCAACCGGTGACATGCCACTGCTTTTCATTTCATCAAATCGTTTGGCACACTATTGGTTAAAAAGAAGGGTGATGAAAATCCACAGTGCAGTTTCTATCTGCTTAATTTATTTATTTATAGGAGTCTTATATATACTTTCATATGGATGACACACCTTACCCTTTTCAGCTTTTAAACAAAACAATTGTCATAACAGATTCCCACAAAATAAAGTGCTGCACAATGTAAATAGATCAAGAAGCAGAAGTAACAGTAAACTCCCGAAGATTCACACACAAAGAACAAGGCTATTAAATGATAACAGCCATTACCAAGTGTGTAGTGCCTAACAAAAAGAGAGATCAATACATCCAAAAATGTATTGATCTATACATGACACGTTACTCAGTAACACTGTTAATTTAAAAGCAACTGTGATTCTAATAACCTACACAGATTCCAAATATCTCTATTAGTAAGGCATAAAAATGGAAAATGTCATATTTAAGAATTTTCAGTCACCAAGTTGCTCTAATCAAATTAATTGCACCCTCCAAGTTCAACAAATATCATATTCAGAATCATCGCAATGCCAAATGTCATGGAGAGCCACTACCAATGTATACAATGCAATACGTTTGTGTAAAGTAGTAAAAACAGGTAATTCAAACCTGCTGGGGGGGGGGGGGGGCTAGTGCTAAACCTCATTACCCTTTCTGCATTAGTTTTGCAGAACTCAAATGTACAAAAGTGGTCTCACAAATCAAACAGCATCTCATAACTAACACTGCCTTCAGTTACGTGTAAATCCCATTGCTACCTCTGTAGAGTTGTCTTTAATATACAATATCTGCCCTGACTAGAACATTCGATTTTTAAATCATTAATAAAAGAGACAGGTTTTGGATTTCTCAAACTTTTCAGGCAATTAGGAAGGACAACAGGATAATGCAATACCTAAACCAGGCTCAGTCTATGATCAATCAAGAGATGACAGCTAGAAAGCATCCATGCACCTGGGGCCAGATATACTAAATGTTTTAGCTGTCGTCAACACTCCAATCTATAACATAAGGGTGTTTGCGTCCACTAAAAGTAATTTTTAACGTACTAAACCCACTTTAGGACGTAGCAACGTTTTACCAACTTCTAAAATAGGTTTGGGAAAGGACATCGAATTGCAGGTTGGGAAAGGCATGTTGTGGGTGTACATTTCTAATTGCAGTTCGGATCACTATTTATCAATAGTTTGTAACTAGAATTCCTAACTCATTCACAAAAAATATGCTTCCCCTTTACCCTTTGTGAATTGGGATGCTAGCCTAAGGGGGAGTAGGCAGTGGTCCCAGGAACCACTGTCAAAACTCAGTGAAGATTAAATAAAATAAAAATGTTTTAAAAGGAGCCATGTTTCCTTTAAGGAAATCAGTCTACTTTACTTTTTTTTAAGTAATCACAGAGATGGTGGACTGCTACTCTTGCAGGCTAAGCAACTGTAGCCAATCGTAAAAGGGCGCAAATTGCAACCGGTCTAACTAATATTCATCACGCAGGTCGGTCTGCTACCCATTAAGATTCCGTATTTTGCAAACCAATTTATTACAAAATAGGTTGGTACACAAAAGTTACCCACTACAAAAATAAGAGTCACAATTTGGAACCACTTTCTTCAAACAGTACCCTAGTACATCTGGCCCCTAGACATTTCCAAAGATAGCTCAGTAACACCAATAATGAGTATTAGTTCATAACTCCTTCAGTGCAGCAACTTCCAGACAAACACATGGGGTGAAGCGAATATAGAAAAGGATTTAATAAGAGGACACTTAAATGAACTACAGTACATATGTATGAACACATTTTTCCATAGACATAGAATTGGTAAATCCCTTTGATACATCTGGCCCTAAGATACTTATTTCAAAGAAGGAACTCAAAATATGAGTGAGGAATATGTCCTGTTTGAATGAAGTTACACACAGGCAAACAACTGAGGTAAAAGCCCTTTGAAAAGAACCAGAAAAAAGCTTTGGCAAAAGACATAGTAGGAGTTTGGCAAGTTCATAAGTGGCACAATTCTAGAAAGAATAAACAAACAGAAGTGGAGCATGACCAGAAAATGTTTAGACTAAGACCTGAAATTTCAGCTCAATATGACCCTTTAGGTGAGGAGGATACCCAGATACTGAAAAGTCATCCTTATATCATGGAGACCTCCCTAATTATGATCCATTCCGTAACAGCAGTTCCTGTTCATAGCCTAAAATATCACTGGGCTCTGCAGAGGCCTATTTCGAATTCACCTCTGTAACAAGACTTGACCCAGCCAAAAGCACAGCAAAGTTGGGTATTTACCAAAAAGATGGATAGAATTGTAATCCAGGGCCTGGCAAATAAAATGGAAAAGTATAGGCTGTTCCCTGAAAAACACTATCGCTCATAAGTAAAGGTTGCTTATCTGAAAATGTTGTGGATTATGCTGGAGACTCAATTTCTGGACTGCAGCAACAAAAGGAGAGGGGAAAAATAGAGAGTTAACGATTACCAGAGTTTGTATAGTCCACAGTAGTCACCAAAAAGTAAAAATCCCATACAATGAAAGTCTTCATCCAAGAAATCTACAGTTCAAAGGTTTATCAGAAAGGTGCAATACAAAGCAGTCCATAAAACCAGAGTTCAATACCAAAAAAGGATATAAAATAATGTAAACAAAATAGTACAGAAAATCCCACAGCGTTCTAAAAGAGCAAATTCAGGTTCTTACCAAAAAAGCACATAAACAAGTAGCAAAACAGCAAGAGAAATCCAAGACAATAACAAACGTCAAAAGTAAGGGCATTGTGAATTCACTAGTTTGGATTTAGTAGCAAACAGCAGAAAGGAAGGAAAAACAAAAAACTGAGTGTGTGCTATGCTTGTTTGTATTGAACAGAACAGTGCATGCCTTTTCATGATACATATGAATCATTTGGATGTCGAAACGTGCCAGAGAAACACAATACAGATGGCCCTTTTTCTGCATGCAGCTTGTATTACCGCAGTCTTAACACCGAACATAAAAGAAAAGTGTAAACTTCAGTAGAAGGAGATTAGTTTGAAATATAGTCCAATCCACAATGATGAACTACTCCACAAAATCTCAATGCACTTGATTTCTGAAAGGTTTGTTGGTCATTGGAGAACGGCATCATTTGTATGCACTTCGTATCGTAAAATTGAATCCCAATTCTATCTAACTTCTTGCTTGAACCCGGCGGTCAGGGATATATAGCTTAAGTTTAGGTTTGGCCACTACCCAACAAAAAATGGGACACCTATATGGGTATAAGGTTGGCAATCACAAAAGTGTAGATTATGTGGTTATACTAATGAAACGTTATTGCACATTGTGTGTATTTGCCCCAAATTGTGTCAAGAAAGATTAACACTTTTAAAACCAAAATTCAACGAACAAGGGGTGAAGACGCGTTGCCAAGCGATAATACTGTGCCTTCAAGGGCGTATCATCAATTTAACAGTTAACTTTGTCAAATGTATCCTTATAGCTGAGAAAAAACTGGCTCAAGACGATGTTGTGCTCATATAATAAGAACAGTAAGAGGCTATGATTAAAACTATATTGTTTTCCCTTATACTGGCAATGTAACTTGATACATTTTATAAAGTATCTAAGGTTCGGGCTAATTTTAAAAAGCATGGATGCACTTTATATTTTAAGCATTAAGATCATAACTGGAACAAATTTGTATTATTGTATGCTTTGCTTCTTTTAAGAGGCTGTTTAAAAACCGTAGAGGGGACTCAAAGATTATCTGTATGGATGGGTTTACTAATATGTATGGTGAATAATAATGAAAAGTAATGTTTATATTCGGTTATGAACAAAATACCTTGTTATGATATTTAATGTATTTCTAACAGTTATAAAGATATGTTAACACTTCCTTATTATCTTTAAGGAATGTAAGAAATTGCCCTGTTATATGAATTTTGTTGTTTTATTTTAATGATTGTAATTAATCAGACAATAAAGAATATATATAATAATCATGTGATCAAGGTCCGAGAGGGACCGAAACGCGTCATGGCGGTGGTGTTGGGCGGAAAATAAAAATAAAAATATTTAGCACGACCTTGGGTACGCTTCTTCTCTTGGGAGAAATGATTCCTGTGTGCTGGAGGCGATAACAAAGATATATATATATATATATATATATATATATATATATATATATAAAATTGTATGCACATGTCAATACTAGGAGACCTTGCTGGGTGTAGAAGGCTGTCACGAATGTGTCTCTTTCACAAATGCACATTAGATTAGAAGCACTTCTTAGACCTACTTTGGTTTATATGCCAGATGATTTCACCTCGACCAACAGAAATCGCGACAGAATTTGAAATAAGTGGTAGAGAATAAAGAATTTTTATAGTGGGAAAATGTATGGCACAGTAGTTGATACAACAATCATAGCTCTTTGCCTTTCTTTGGTACAAAGAAGAGCCACCGAAGAATTAAAAGGTCTAAAAGTTATTTTTAAGGTTCTTTTAGTGTTGTTTTTTAGATGTTCATCGCCGCATTAGTGAAGGTGTGAATGTAACGGGGGGAGCAGAACGCGGAAAAGCCTACCTGTACCGCATTTCACCCAGGGCAACGCCGCCACGAGTCATTATGTGCCTTAGCCCACTGCATTTGGCAACGCCGTCACCGCCATGAGTCACTGGGGGCTAAAGCTGCGCTCCATCGACGCCGCACCAGCGCCAGGAGGCGCATTTAAACAGCGCAGAGACGGGCAGAGTGGGGGAGCAGAACGCAGAGAAGCCTACCTCTACCGCATTTCACCCAGGGAAACGCCGCCACCGCCAGGAGTCATTAGGTGCCTTAGCCCACTGTATTTTGCAACGCCGCCACCACCAGGAGTCACTGGGTGCTAAAGCTCCATCGACGCCGCGCCAACACCAGGAGGCGCATTTAAACAGCGCAGAGACCCGCTTCGCGAAGGACGAGCCGGTCGAAGCCCGGGCCAAGGGCGGGCCTGTTTAAGCCCGTTCAAGGCCGGATAAGGACGGGACGGGCCACCCCTCTAACATCAGCCTCATCCACCAAAGGTCAGTGATTGTATAGTATAGCTCTGTGTGCTTCAAACTGTAATTGAGGAGTGTTAAGTAGCAGCTCCATTACAACAAGTATGGCTACTTCACCAAATGCAGGAGTGAATGGTAGGAAGTCAACTGGAGGAACATTATTTGGTACCCTGGATAACTTCCTCATCAGGGTATCATCAGCTTTGGCAAAGGATATTGAACTCACAGAACAGAGACTATCCCTGGATACTCCCTTTGATAAGAGATCTTCACTGGGAAACCTGGCGAGAGCTACATCACCAGTTCACCAGCAGGCTGACTCACAGGATACGTTGCCTCCCTCCGGGTTGGTGGAGAGGAGCCTTTTATCACAGCCAGTGGTTATCCATGAAACAAGTATGACCTCCCCTAGGGGCATGGATATACACAATGCTTAAAGGAGCGTCCCCTCCCCTAATATTAAAACCCGCTCAGCTTCCAATGCAAAATCGGGATTTACTCACCAGGTGGCGGGGGTGACAGCAAAAAGAAAATGTCCCGGGGCACAAATGCAAGAAGGGGGGAAAAAAGCTAAACTTGGCAAAAAGGCTGTGTCTACTGAGGATCCGGATGTTGGGTCATGCTCTAGCCCTATTCAGCCTGTATTATCTGCTAATGAGGGGCCCAGTAGCCAACAAGTAACTGTGGGGGGTGACACACAATCTGATTTGGGTCCATTGTTCTGGAAAAGACTGGAAGGCACTCTTAAGAAGATATGTCACCCGATATATATTCGGCTGGACTCTATTGAGAATAGACTGGTGTGCCTTGAATTTTCACTTGTATAGTCCAGAAGCAGGTGGGAACTCGGAACAGTACTCCAATCTGAATGCAGAAAACAACTACGGTCCAAAGTACTGCTGATCCTAACAATGCTGGAGGGGCAAATGGGGATGTTGTCTCTATTCAAAAAGCCCCCACTGTGTCTATTGACGCATCTCCGCCTCCCACTTTGATAGAGGCTTGGAACTTAGCCTTAAGGGATGGGACGAATCAGGCAGATGTTAGTAGTCCTGTAGCCATACACCAAAAAACGCCTGCGACGTCCCTAGCACATAGTGTAGTTACCCTACCCAATATTGATCTCCCTCCAGAATCAGCCTCCTAGGTGGTAGTCTTGGTGGGGGTTCCACTATTGGCTGAGGGGAAGCGGGAGTCGTATATAGACCTCAAAAATAAGTGAACCTTCTGGCTTAATAAGTATCGACCACTGCCAATTAATATACGTGCAGAAATTTTGTTTGCCAGGAGAGTGAATTGAATAGATAGGAGCCGTAAGTCTATGGTGGGGAACTGTGTTATCATTAACTTTAGAGACTCGAGGTGTGTTAATCACATCTGTAATAGGCCCCAAAATGACCTGTCCCCCGGGATACAAACATTGCCATTATCCCATTTCTATGGATCCCTGTATCCCATACAGAGGGATATTTTTCCACAGAAAGAGAGGTGTTGAATCCATGCCCCTTGGGGAATATAAGGTTGTTTAATAGATTTGATGCCTTTTCGGGGTTGGGGGAATGTGACTGACGGTTTGTGTCTCAAAGTTCTATCCAGAATAGTATAGACTCAAGAAATGGGGTAGATGTAGAAAGGAGGGATGGGGTAGCAATTGGCCAGGGAAGCAGGCAAGAAGGGAATGCTGGTCATAGACAAAATATATCGAGTGCAGACACTGGAGAGGTGGCTGGAACGGAGTTATTGTTGTGTGAGCAGATTTTTACAAACCAAGCTCCACTTTCATCTTCTGTTAGGGGAGATCTTGCTGTCAGTTTTGAGGGGCTAGCTTGTCACACATCCTTCATTTTTTGGAATGTGTGCCGGTGTGGGTTCCAAACTTGATTCACCTGATTGGATGGAATATATTGACACATTTGACATTTGCATTTTTCAGGATACTTGGGCGGTTGACACGGTGTTTAAAGTGGGTTATTTGAATTTTTATGTCCCTGCAGTTAAAAGGCAAATGGGTCGCCCTATGGGCGGACTAGTGATTTGGGTCAGGCAAAGCCTTAAGTGTAATACCAAACTCCTCCCGGTGACAAATTTTGACATTCTCGTCGTGAGACTTAGCTTTCCGGCCAATTTAAATATTGATATTTTTAATGTTTATGCCAGGGGCTTACTAGGTGGTAGGAAATCTGATGTTGTAACAGCTTTGGCAGTGTTGATCGAGAATATTCCAGCTAATGTACTGCCATTAATTGCACGAGATTTTAATACCACTTTCGAGCCAATTGAACTCGATGATCTGAATTTAACGGAGGATGAGGACTGTAGGTGGGGAGTCCCCCAACTGGATAGTAAACCTATAAATAAATGGACAGAGGCAGCGATACAGTTGAAGGGTCTCTGAATGGGGAAATCAGTTGAGGGCTGCTAATGGCCGAACATTATCGGATAGGATGGGTAAGAAAACTTACAACAATGGGGTTAGGGCAAGTAATATAGATTATTTGCTTGTTCCCCTTAAGTTGTGGTACACCCTGGTTGATATTGAGGTAATATCCCGCATCGAGAGTGACCACAACCCCCTGACTGCGCTGTTTAGGCTAGGGTTAGATAAAGAGGATGAAGTGGCCCGGGGATTTATACCCCCTGATTTAGCTATAACAAATGATGAGCGCCACCTTAAGTGGTGTCAAGTTGCAGGACATCCAAATACCATGTCTGATATCGTGATGGATTTGGGTGGTGTGCTGGCCACGAGGGAGGGAGATATAATGCAAGGGTCATTGTATAAACCTTTTATGGAAGCCCATGATAAGTTTTTTATAAAATTTAAAACACACTTTTGTAAACCCATCCTTGGTAAAAGAGTTCAAATTAGAAAACCTAAGAGTTGGTATGATAGCACATGTAGACAAGCTAGGGGGAGCTGGGCCAAGCATTAAAAACTAAAGATCCTACAAAAGTAAAGGTGGCCCATGTTAATTAAAAGCATAAACAGTGTATCGCTAAAAAAGCATGGGAAGAAAGTAGGTGGCAGGATCTTAAGGTGAAAATTGCAAAAAACACAGTTGATGGACAGAATGTAGAACAATGTCATACATTCACCCCAGTACAAGAATCTGGGCCTAAATCCATCGTTTTTTTGCACTCCACACCACCCTGGGTTAGACACTGGCTATATGCAAATCAGCTCTGACCCTGTGCCTCATGGGAACAGTCCAGTCCGAACTACCAAGCCATGTCTTTCCCGGACCGGAATCAAGCGTCCAAGGACCGGTTTCTGCCTATCAGCCTTCATCAGCCTGGATAGCTCGACTCCAGTGGTATGGAGAGCCTGGGACTCACGTCTGAGTATACCCAGCACACTCGGGGTGAAAATTGCAAAAAACACAGTTGATGGACAGAATGTAGAATAATGTCATACATTCACCCCAGTACAAGGATCTGGGCCTAAATCCATCGTTTTTTTGCACTCCACACCACCCTGGGTTAGACACTGGCTATATGCAAATCAGCTCTGACCCTGTGCCTCATGGGAACAGTCCAGTCCGAACTACCAAGCCATGTCTTTCCCAGACCGGAATCAAGCGTCCAAGGACCGGTTTCTGGCTATCAGCCTTCATCAGCCTGGATAGCTTGACTCCAGTGGTGTGGAGAGCCTGGGACTCACGTCTCAGTATACCCAGCACACTCGGGGTGAAAATTGCAAAAAACCCAGTTGATGGACAGAATGTAGAACAATGTCACACATTCACCCCAGTACAAGGATCTGGGCCTAAATCCATCGTTTTTTTGCACTCCAGGAGAGCCTGGGACTCACGTCTGAGTATACCCAGCACACTTGTGGTGAAAATTGCAGTTCGGGCTGGGCTGTTCCCATGAGGCACAGGGTCAGACTGATTTGCATATGGCCATGTCTGAACTGGGGTGGCAGAGTGGGCTAAAGAACGGTGATGGATTAAACCCAGATCTTTTGACTGAGTGGGAGTGTTTGATTGATTCAGATGCTCCGTCCATCACCACCCCCTTTTGTACCGCTTTAGGATCTTAAGGTGGCATGTCTGCCTAAAAACCCTAAATCCTTTTGGAATATTTTTAAATGGGACAGGGGTGGGCATCACGAGAGCCCACAGAATAGTGTCGCTCAAAGCTCGTGGATTGATTATTTTAAGCCACAATACGCCAAAAGTGAAGTCACCGACAGTGAGGGGACTTATGTCCATACTTTTTATAAGGAGGCCGCCTTCACTGTAAGTGAAGCAGATAGGGCGTTAGACTTAGTAACTGAGGGACGTGCCCCAGGTATGGATTGCGTCCCTGCTGATCTATTTCTAAATGATAAAAATAGATGGCCGTTGTATATTATGTATCTTGCAAATGTCATAGCTCAAGGGATGGAAGTTCCCCATTCTTGGAAAGGTGCTGCGATAGTGCCTGTCTACAAGAAAGGGGACAAGTCGTCAGCAGGCAATTATAGACCTATTAGCTTGATTGACTCCATCCAAAAAATTATGGGCTGTCTGGTATTGGGAAAAATTCAAACCTGGTTGGAGGAAGAAAACATCTTGAGTCACCTCCAGGCTGGCTTTCGACCTAGGACCAGTACGATAGATCAGGTGTTTCTGTTCATTATTCTTTACTGGCGATCTGTGGTATTGGAGAAAGGCACTTTATATGCCGTATTTGTTGATTTAAGGGCGGCTTTTGACCTGGTCCCACGTAATAAATTGTGGCGAGTCCTGAATGAGCTAGGGATGGCCCCTGAGTTATTGAGCTGGATTGTCCGCTTACATGAGGATACGTTCGTTCGGGTTCGGTGGGGACGACAGGGCGAGGTTACGGAATCCTTCCCTTGTTCTCGCTCTTCATGAACGGGGTGGCTGATTTCCTCTCCCTGGTCCCGACCGATGCCCATGTGATGAATGGTAAGCAAGTCCCGATCCTCATGTTCGTGGACGACACCTTGATAATCTCAAAAACGCCAAGTGGACTCCAGTGTGCACTGCGGCGCTTTGAAGAATTTTGCTTGGACCGGGGACTAGAAATAAACACAGCGAAAACAAAGTTTATGGTCCTTACTAAACATAAACCGACTAGGTTTGCTAAACCTTTTAGAGGGAGCATATATATGAATAAAGCCCCATTAGAGCGGGTTGACGCCTTCACATATCTGGGGGTTACCCTCCAGAGAGACACGGGATGGTCTAGCCAATTAGATCTTGCAGTATTAAAACATCACCAGCAGGCGGGTCTTCTTCTAAAAAGGTTTAACGCTTCAGCATCGAAACCCATTAGCCCATTACTAGAGATATATGGGATGAAGGTTTTAAGTTCTGCCTTTACGGGGCTGAACTTTGGGGTTTTGAAAATCTAAGAAATTTGACACTAGCGGAATATGAGTTTCTGTGAAAAGTAACTAGTGTTCCGCAAAGTACCCCCTGACGCCATTAATGTGGGACCTGGGAAAAAAAGCTGTTCAAGATCTTGCTTCCCTACGACCGCTATTGTATTGGCGTAAGATATGGACCACAGAGGAACTACAGCACTAGGCATGGGGCCTAAAGGAAATAATTGTTAAAGATTCCTTCCACAAAATACACTGGCTGAAGGCCATTAGGTCCCTGTTAGTCAGTCTGAGTATGGGAGAACTGTGGGATGATCCCGAAAATGCGATATTTCCTTCTAAAAAAATGTTGAAGGCTAAGTACTGGGAGATGGTTAACTTAAAAGCATGTACAAAAGGTTCCTCTGCTCATTTAACAGGTCGTTTTCTGGAATTTAAGGCACAACCTAAGCTGGAATTATATTGGGATGCCATAGAGAAGCAACATGACTGTAAACTCTATTTCCAACTTAGAGCAGGCACCCTTCCAATAAGGGTTGTTCACAGCGAAATGGGCAGGAGAAAACGACAATGATAAATGCCCTAGGTGCAGGGACGAACAAGAATCTATAAGTCACCTTTTATTTTTCTGTCCCCTATATGTTGCCCCTAGATCAATGTGGGTGAAACCTATTTGTAATCTAATTGGCACCCGTAGACATGAAGAAGCATTAAGAATCCGATGTACTGACCCCAGTCTCCCAATTGCTATAGCTGTGGCTAAATTCCTAAAATGGGCTTGGGTAATTCGGTCAAAACAATTGCGGCAGTAATTAGAGGTTTACTATAATTTGTATTTTTTAATCGAGCTTTGAGTATATTACCTTGGACTGTATATATATTGACGAGTTTTAAGGATCCAAGATATTCGACAATAGTCTCTTGAAGTTTAATCTTTTTTTAAATATTTATTGTAAAACATTTTATGTAATTTTATTGCAAAACATGTATTTTATGTATCGCTTTTATGACTTAATTGTCGAATAAAGTTTATGAAATCGAATGTAACTACATTCACATTGACAGTCTGGCAAAATTATTTTGTGTGCCAGTACAGTCGGTCTGCCTACCTAATATATATATTTTTTTAATCTGCATGAAAAATTGCAAAATCAGCATAATTTTCTGATAACATTACTTGAATGACTCCACTCTGATGTGCAAAAGTAAACAGACCAGACAGGACAAAAGCAAGTTGATTCTTTATAAGACTGTAATGAGCCTTACAATCTTTAAGGAGATTCTGTGTCTTTAACCAAGGGGTACACAACATTTTTCTAAATTGGAGCACGTCAATTACATAAAAGATAATACTTTCAGTATTTTTTTTATGATGAGGCATATGCAGTGACATAGTACGAAATAAAAGGTGTCCCGATATAACGTCATTGACATCCATGGCTTTCATTTTACCTTTTTAAGGCAATAACATGCAATGTTTTGGGCATGTACCAAGTCGAAAAAATGACTTGTGGCCCATGAATCGGTCAGCAGAACCACAGCCATGGGTTCTTGATCAAAGACACAAAAGATTAGATACATGTTAATAGGAGTCACTGTTATGGAACTTATAACAGAGCTTCTAGTCTCAACAATTTAATCTAGAGGCAAGATTTCTCCTTTCCTGATGCACAGGCTATGCAATAAGGACAATTTTTAATAAATATGTAATCTTCCTGACAACGTAGACATAAATCACTGATACTATGTCATTCTCTTTCCTATTTGGATCCATAACCCCATCAAATCTGAATGGGTTCTAGTTCCTCTAAGAGGCACAGCCTAATGGAGTGAGAACAAGACATCCTTTGATGCATAGTTTTTCTGGTCATGTTTCCACTCATTAAACTTCTATACCATTTATTTTAAAGGCCAGGTAAGGCGCGTGGTTAAGTTTTAAAGCATGTAAAGCGAGTTTTTAAGTATTAAAGCATGAAAAAAAAAAGTTAAGGGATCTTTCAGATTTTTACTTTCTGTCAATGGGAAACTGTCACTAGCCGATTAAAGTGGGCTATGTATGTTAAGAAATCTTTTGAAATTTGTTGAAGTTCAAGAAATTCTAAATCTATAGTCTCTATACAAAGTAGAGTGTGAAAGACACAAGCAGGTTTACCTATCAGGTTACCAAAATTAAATAATGATAGACCAATTTTTTTCAACATAGGATATCCATTAATTGCAGTACTAACCGCCACATATGATAAATAGTGCCTTAGGGGAATCGTACGGAAAACCAGCAGGTGGTACATAAAAATAAAAAATGTAATGAATTTGGAATTCATAGAATTGCTTTGGATCAACGTAAAATAGTCTGGAAGGGAACAACAGGAATTGAACATGAACAATTAAAGCAACAGGAGTAGCAGAAATGGGTATCTCATGTCAGGATGAAAAATTGTATTTGATGAGCCTGAAATCTTAGGCGTACCATGGCAGGAATTTTACTAATCTTGTATTGGTTGTCTTTGTCCTACTACACTAGCATGGGAGGCGGTAACATCATCCTAAAGTCCCTGTAATGTTTTGACAACAAATATACAAAATCCCCTTCAATAATCAGTTGAATCGAAAAAGGCAGATTTCCCCATCTCCTCTACAACTAACCCTAAGCAAACAAGAACACACCAAATGTGGTTATTCACAAGAAAGGGAGTAGGTCACAACCCAGACCACCTTTGCACTGTAAAAGAAAAATTGCAAATAACTGCTAGCATTAGACGAAGATATAACATTATTGATTGTAAATAAAGGTAAGGGAATGGAAGATGTTGAAGGATAACCTAGAACACGAAATCCTGGAACATAACAACTACTGGGAGGAAGAGTCAGGAAAAAGAATAGAAAGCTATCAGTTGCCAGAGAGCAGAATAATTTCAATCTGAAGGGAAGTTAACAAAAATGAAAAAGTCTCAAATGCCCAAGCTTTAAAACACAACAGCTTCTTAAGTCCAAGCATTTGTTGCAGATGGGACACCTGGTTCAGGAAACAATCCAGGTTCAGTACAAAAAAAGAAAAAACACTAGAGGTCAGTGGTTAAGCTAACCGAATAGCTGTGAAAGTCCAAGAGCAATCCAAAAAACTAAGTAAAACCCTATCTCAACAATGCAGCAGGGTTAGCATCAAAATACCAAGGGCAATTCATAGCATAAGCAATCTAAGGAGTTGTCCAGGATTGGGAACATCAGAAATACACTGGTCAGGATAAGGAGCACAGAACAGCAGGAAAGGCTGTGAAGCAAAAAACAAAATGTGAGATGAGCTTTTGTAGTAACCGTAGCCTGACTTCCAAGCATGCTCTACATGTGTGTGTGGATCCAGAAATGTGGCTCAATACCAAGGTTTAGCACACAAAAGAAGGGGGACTATACGACACATACAAAGAATAAGGGGTGGGAGGAGAACAGTCCCCACTTCGACCTCCACTAACACAGTTTAGCACACAAAAGAAGGGGGACTATATGTACGGAAACGCTAAAATCAGTGGGAGCACTCAAGTGTTGTTAAAACTGCCCTCACACACAGTAAACTGTGTCATGCTTCATCACACACAGTAAACTGTGTCATGCTTCATCATAGGGATGCTAACACAGCTCCGCGCAAGCCAACGCTGGAGGTGGAGCAATAGGGATGGGGAAGACAATACAACATACCGTAGTAAAGAAAATTAGGATCATAAGTGATTGAAAGTGCAGAAATAGTGATTAGAACTGGACACAGGATAACCTCAATCCCATTTTAATCATGGTTCCAGAGGGACGAATGGTTCAGCGACAGCTTACCTTGACGAAAGTGTGACTGTAGGGGGCTGTCCTCACTCCCACGCCATTTCAGGTTTGGAATTTGAAAGAACTCTGTTCCCCATGGAAATCATCCCATTATTTGTTGGGAATATTTATTGACAAGGGCTCGTATCCTCTACCCTTGGATTAAGGAGGTAGGGTTAGTACCCATGGGATTTATCATATGAGAGTCCTGATCAAAGCTGGGTATTATATTTTTTTGCTGGATGAAACATGTCGATTTTTTTGCCGAGTGGAGAGGTAGGTGACTCATCATAGCCTTCCATAACACCATCAACTGGTCCTTTATTTGAACTGTTGTACTTTGGGCAGGGAAACCATGATTAAAATGGGATTGAGGTTATACTGTGTCCAGTTTTAATCACTATTTCTGCACTTTCAATCACTTATGATCCCATTTTCTTTATTACTGTATGTTGTATAGTCTTACTCTTCCCTATTGCTCCACCTTCAGCGTTGGCTTGTGCAGAGGTGTGTTAGCAGTCCTACGATGTAGCATGACACAGTTTACGGTGTGTGACGGCAGTTTTAACAACACGAGTGCTCCCCTTGATTACAGCGTTTCCGTACATATAGTTCCCCTTCTTTTGTGTGCTAAACGGTGTTAGTGGAGGTCAAAGTGGGGACTGTTCTCCTCCCACCCCTTATTCTTTGTGCGCGTTGTCCATACCAAGGTTTGACTGCTTGTCATACAGGACATAGACTCTACAGGGAAATGTACTTTGCTACTTAAGGATGCCTGTTGTATTGTGTTGCTGGCTTCCCAGCCCCGTGTGTTGCTGGCAAACCTAGGGCTAGATGTAGGTAAATTGGATTTACCGATTCTAAAATACCGAATTTTACCAATTCGGTATTTCAGAATCGGTAAATCCTATTAGGTAAAAAAAAAAAAGAAAAAAAAATAATCTGTAAAAAATACTGAATCGGTAAGATTCGCTATTTGCCATTGATTCCTATGGGCCTGGAGGCCCATAGGAATGAATGTCAATTAGCGAATCGGTAAATACCGATTCGGTAAAATTGTGAAAAAGTCAAGAGTGGCAGGGTGTCACTTTGACACCCTGTTGCACCCCTGATTAGTGTTGGTGTGCACATGTGGCATACATAGATGCCCTAAGGGCATGTATGTCTGTCACATGGCACAGGTGTAAATGCACATTTATGCATTTACATAGGAATTCCTTATTTACCACCAACTAATAGTTGGTGGTAAATAACGAATTCTTAAAGCCCTGTTTACAGTGCTTTCTAAATTTCATTTACCGATTAGGTAAATTCCGAATCGGTAAATGTGGATTCGGTAAATACCGAATCAACATTTACAGATTCGGAATTTACCGAATCGTTAAATAAGCCACCTACATAGGAAACGTTTTTTACCTGAAGGTAACGGACGATTTCGGACGTTACCGACCGGTAAAAGCCTACCTACATCTGGCCCCTAATGCCTGCAACTGTGGCGACGGGATGCAAACCTTATTTGCACATGAGTGAAAGATTTTGGATATGAAGAGTGCCTGAAGCTTTGGCCTCAACAATAGCAATCCCTTAAGGGACCTTACTGATCTTTTCATCAGCCTCCACCAAGCACTTTTGTGCCCTCTTCCACTGGCACCTGCTTCCATGTTCTACGCTCTGGCACTTTAGTGAGTTTGATACACTAGGGTAAATGTGTGTGACATTTTACATAAAGCAACCCCCAAATTATTGGGTTGTCATTCTCGCTCAATTTCAGGTCAATTATCAAGTGGGTAAAAAGAGCACTTTTTTTGCATTTCACCACACTTTTTCTGATTCCGGCCTAGCTTTGTGGAATTATGCTCGGGATATAGGAGGGAAACCATTGCCTACATCTGTCATCGGAGCAGCGCTGAGGGGCAGTCAGAGGAGCATTGTCCTGGGAACCAGAGCTGAATATAGCCTGATGGGACTCCCCAATATTTGGCGCAAAAGCTCATGAGGCACTGTAACTTATGATAGTAGTCCAATTTAACTGCCAACTGGGCGCCAGGACTTCGTGCTGAATAACACGAAAGGTACACACACACCTATAGTTTAATTTTTAACTAATTTTTGTATAATACACTTTAAAACATACACACATGTGAGTAAGGTGGGGAATTTTGTGCTTTCCCGTCCTGAAGAAGGAGTTGGATACTCCGAAACATGTCCATGTCGACGCACTAAAGAGGTAGTAACCTCGCAGAGCACCCCTTTTTAACAATACCAACCGGGGGCGTAATTAAAGTCTTTCTTTCCCCAAGTGCCAGGTATTTTTTAATTATCACTCTCACCACTCCACCACTCACGTTCTATACCCCACACACTACCATACATAGTCCACACTTGAAGTGCTCCCGCGTTTCCGTAGGTCGCAGCACGCCGCACTCCGTAGAGGGGTGTGAAGACCCCAATGATGGTTGAATGACACCAAGGGTCCTTTTGGTGTGTGAGGGGTACAAAAACAACACTGTGTGCTCCCCACCACAGTGGGGACCACATTAAGCCCTCAGTGGATTCCACTTTGTTTACTTACGTACATCTGTAACTGGTCATTTAAATTTTCCCGAAACAGGCACAAACTATTACATAATTTTATTTGCTCTAAGGGAAAATATTCTACACAACTAAGCATTCAGTCCATCAGACCAACTAGATGGCTAAACATGGCAAAAACGTGTCACAGGTTAATATTTTATACGTTACACTGTCCTTCAGAAGGCCAACTTCCATCCAAAAATATTAGTTTTACACATAAGTGAAGTAGATATACGACTCTTACCTCTTTGGAACTATATCCGGGTACAAGCCTTGAAACACTGTCCCAGTTGATGGGCTGCGGAACTCCAAGCAAAGAGCACAGAATCATATCCAATACCATTTGGTTGTTATCATATGGAAAATTATTATTCTCTGAATGACCACGACTCATTTTTTGGCACATGAACCTAGTAAAGTAAAACAGTATAGATTTAAGACTGTAATAATATTTCCATTTATGACTAGCACTATTAGCACTCTACAGATATTATTTTTGAACAGGCTAAAATCAGGTTTTCAGGAAATATTCAAGAACTTTACCACATAAATTCTAGTCACTAGTTGTCTCAGGCCCTTTCAAATGCAGGAGCCCTTCTCATCATTATCGTGTACCTTTTATCTGTGTGGCCAGGGCATTCTGGTTAGTGAGGTCTATTTTTCAGCATTCCATTTCAGCGCAGTCACTAATAGTCCACAAGTCACTTCTTTAAACTAGTGTTTTGATGCTCTTATTTCGCGTCACAATTTAGCCTCCAACTATTGGTATGGTACATGTTGATCTTTTAGGGTCAATTATCTTAGTGTTAACACAATAAAACAAATCTAATATGACATTTCGACAGATATAGTCGATCACTACCAGTGCGGTTTCTTGAATGATACGGCTTCCTACTAATCTTTCTGGTTTTCCTTCGCTCAGATAATCTCAGCTATGAGCAAAAAACTGAACTGCACTGACCATAAGTACTTAAGTCAACCCTCCCAGGACCTATGGTTTCGCCATATCCATATGTAACACAAATGGCACAGAATAAGTTGAGAGATTCACAGTATTGTAGAGTAGATTCACCACCAGAGGGAATTCAAAATACTGCAGCCTGCTTAGATGCTGAGAAAGAGGCATGACTACAGTGCGCACACAAAGCACAACATCATTGTGTCATTAGGAATGAGGACTAGAATAAGCCACTTCAGATTCCTGAAAAACGCTACGGATCATACATAAAAAGGTAGCTTATCTGAAAGTGTTGTGGAATATGCTGGAGACTCGATTTTTGGAATGCAGTGACCACAGAGACAGAGGAAAAATAGAGTTTTTACAGTTCTCAGAGTTTGCAGTTGATATCCATAGTAAGTCACCAAAAATTTAAAATCCCCAGCAGTAAAAGTCTTAATCCAAGAAATCCATTGGAGTTTAAAAGTTTATCAGACAGGCACAATACAAAGCAGTCCATTAAACCCGAATTCAGTACTAAAAAGGATAAGAGTTCATCATGATATTCGTGAATTCACTACTTCGGATAAAGTAGCAGAAAGGAGAAAGGAAGGAAGAGCAAAGAATCGAGTTGTGCTGTGCTTTTATTGAATAGAACAGTACATGCATTTTTATGATCCATGTGACCTTCTTGGAAGACAAAATGTGCCAGCTTATTTTATTGTAGTCTTAACACTGAATGTACAGGAAAAAGTGTAACCTTCGGTAGAGGGAGATTAGTTTAAAATATCGTCCAATACCAACAGTGAACTAGTCCACAAATCTGAAAACACTTAATTTCTGAAATGTTCACTAGCCACCAGAGCATAGCATAATCGGTATTCATTCCTCGATAGTAGGTGACCTTACAGGGTGTAGAAGGTTGTCATGAATTTAACTCACAAAAGCCCATTAAGATTGGAGGCACCTCATAGGCCTACTTTGGTTTATATGTCACGTGATTTCCCCTGAACCAACAGAAATTGCTACGGAATTTGCAGTGAGTGGTAGAAGATGATTTTCATGCACGCAAATTTTATTGCCCAATAAGTTATACAATTGACAAATTCTTGATAAATAGTGCAAGGTTTTAAATTGTTCTGAAAGTAAGCCATTCTAAGAATAGTTTAATAAACAACAGAATATATACCTATACATGCCTCTAGACATCTACTCATCCACTCGCTACGGCAAGTCAGATTTTATTAGGTAGAGGTATTTTAGGGCCTAATGGCTGGGTGTGGCAAGGGACCTCAAGCTGGCAAAGAATATGTGTTCTGTTCATACAGAAAGTGAATTATTAATAATGATGCCTTTAAATCTTGTTTTCATCTTGTCACATTTGGTCTGCATTCAAACACAGAGGCTAAATGTCACCTTATTTCTTCAAATTGCTGCTTAATTTACCCTGGAGAATGGTCTTTAATTTTCTTTCTCTGACTGCAAAGTTAGAAGATTTTGTAAAGTGAACTGTCTGACAATTGTGTTGGGGACATGATATTTTGATAGCTTGTAAATCAATTGTATAGCTATTTTAAAATATATTTCAGTAATTAGGAAAACACTTTTTGTAATTTTGAAGAGGTATGGAAACAAAGATGTTCATAGGATCAAATCAAAATGCTTTATTTGGTGGAGTACAAACAATAAATATTAGCTGAAACCCAATTTTCACAACTAATAATTTATACACTGTATAGTTTTATCAGTACAGCTGCGTGAGTAGAAACGTTTGTGGCCATTTCAATTGAAAATGTCTGTAAATGCTACTACATCATGCTTTAGTAATATATTAATTGAGAGTGAGAGTTTTAAAAATTTAATGAGAAACATTTTAGCCCTTCCACTGATGACAATGCTATTAGTGAACAGAGAGGCAAGTAAGGGGTTATGTGTATCCTTTATGTGGGCTAGATTTTTATATACAGGAAGTAAACATTTAGTCTATGAAATCAAACCAGGGTTTTTTTTTGTCCAGCAGGCATGCTGAACTCACATATTTGAGGGTGTTCTTGTATGTCATAATGAAGAAAAAGGCGACTGTAAAATACAATTTTTGCCTAGGATAAACAATTTGAGACAAGGTTATGGGTTAAGCTCATCCTATCACAAATAGGTTACGCTAATGTCAAAGCTTTCAAAACTCAATCGTCTCTCATAACATTCAAATCTCTCTCAATATATCTACTCATTCATCTAACATGGGAATGTAACTCTGTCCCACTAATGACTCATATGTTACTGTTGTTATTTACTTCTATCAATCTACTGCAATCATAAAACTGGACAAAATACAAGAGAACTCAAGAACACAAATTGTAGTAATGAAGTCCATTAGCCGAGAAGTATTTTAAGTAGGTTTATTTAGTCATAGTTGTAGGTTGTTAAGTTTGTATAGAGCAGCCCCGCCAGGGGCAGCCTGTCTGCTGCTCAGCCCATACTCCACCTGTCACACCTTCCCCTACAGACACCCAAACATTTCAATCAGCATCACCACTCCAACATGTCACGCAGCACATTCCCACTGGCTGAGCAACCAGGGGAAAAGCAACTGGCTAATAACAGATACAGGATACTAAACGAACATATCATCCAATTGACCTATAACTAAAAAGCAAAAAACAGGAACGTAGTAGTAAACTACCTCTAACCTTGGTTTCAGAGTAGTGTGCTACTTGCCCCAAAGCGCTTCAAGGCCTTCTAGAAGTAGTAAGAGCTATATAAATGCAAATGCATTTATAAAACTACAAAGTATCTGACAGGTCTCTCATTGAGAGGGCACTCTACCAGGAGACTACAGACAAGCATCCTCAGCTCCATCAGTATACAATAAAGGGTACAGACATGTGGGGAGGCAACGGCTCCTTTGTAAGAGCATGTTGCTGATAGCAGGGACTGAGGGTATAGGTCAAAGACTGATGCTGTTGGAAGCACAGGCTTCTGCGTCGGGGATATGGCACATTTTGTTCTATGGGAAAGCACAGAAAGATGCTGAATGTGGAGATGCAAGCTACAGTGAAGGGGGAGGTCATGATTGCTCTGAGCATGAAGGATGTGTGGCACAGGCTGGTGTGCGAGGAAGAACGGGGGAAGACATTCTGCTGCACGCGAGACCGACTGCTAATTTGTGGGTGGCACAATAATCTGTGGTGAAGAAAAAAAAAATGAGGGGGCAGTTAGCTTGTGCAGTACCTACCGAGAAGGCTACGGTTGCTCTGGACTCCAAGCTCCGTCTCACCGGTTGTTGGGGGTGGCTCTATGTGTATCTGTTAGGCTTGGGTCCCCTATGGCCTCATGGGGCAAGTCCTCTTTCTGCTGCGATACGTATAGCCTGCATTCGACATTGAACCCATGCAACACCTGCTACCTAGCTCCATACACCGGCTGCTCGAACGAATAGGGATATCCAATCACCGTCAGTAACGAACGAAACATCCCCGCCTTCTAGGTTAAGTGTCCAATAGAACCGCGAGCGAGGCGGTAACCTCGCACCCACTTGTTCTCATGCTTGCTGTCAGCCCCGCCCCACGTCCTTGCCGCAGTGCAGTGACGCTACGCGTTAGCGTCTCGTATCCCAGCAACGGCATTGGGCGGTGGCCTAGTGTGGCACAAGGTGCTCGAGTCAGTTAAGGCGCCCCCGTGCGGCCATTTCAACCTCCGGAGAGGAGAGTTGCTGCTGGTAGAAAAGCCAGGTGAGGCCACCCCACCTATCTGTATCTCGGGGTCACCAGAACTTTATCCTTTGAGAAGTTGAAGGCCGGAGGGGAGGTATTGGCTGCAAGGAACGAGGACCCGTGGGTGGGCGTGTCCCTCATCACACTGACGTTAAGAGTGTGAACTTACAGCAGTGGTGGCGAACTGCAGAGTCAAAACAAAGGGTTTCTATCTGGATAACTCAGTAAACTATCCTTACATCTGAAACGCTTTATTGCTTAGTTTCGAATTAGAATTCTACAAAGCTGTTTGTGCTTTAAGGTTTGGCCACAGCCAAGATCTTTTGATTTTACTAAGTTTATAGCGTGCTGAAACTGGAAAACCTTTTCTCCCGGAACCCATACGACATCCAGCTTATTATACCTGTATTTATATACTCTGTTGCAAAGAAATTGGCAACAAGGAGAACGTGATAATACATCTGTTGTGGCTTATTTACTTTGTTACAAAGATGCTGCATTTCAGAATATCCTAATGGGTTAAAGTACTTGCAGCAGAGGTTAATGTGTGCCAACCATTTTTGAGAAGGAGATAATGGTAAAATAACTTTGGTTATTATTGCACTTGGAGTCATCTGTGTATTGTCTTGTCACAGTTTTGACACATAAAGTAAGGTAGCAGGTTAATGCGTTTGCTGCTGTGCACATAGTGTAACATGCAGATCACACATTTTATGTAGACAGGTGAGTGGGTTCCTGCTTTTGACACAGATTCTTTTGTGACTTGCAGTTCATAACTTGCAAACTTTCTAATATGGTATAGTGAGCTGTGAACCAGCATCAAGGAGCAGGCATAGGTTTAGAAACATATTTTTTCTCTCGCTCTGACATTATTCTAAGGTTGTTGAAAAGGGTTCATTTGGGTAGTTATAAAGTCCTTTTTAGTACAGACAATCCTACTAATGCATTATGTTTGTAAATCTGACTTTGTGTTTCTCCCAACCTCACACTCTTAAAATATAATGCCTACCAGCAAGGATAATATGGGACTTCTACACCTTATGTGCCATTTCCTGCACATTGATGTATGCACTTGTATAATATATTATCTTTGTATAATGTGTTCATGTGATGTAACCCCCACTGACAACCTATCTTGCGATAAGTAGTACTATAAAAAAAATTACAAAATTAGTGCACTATTGGTGTAAATACTCGTAAGGACAGATGCATTTGATATTCTTCCAGTGCATACATAGCTCTTATTTTCAGGGGCTGAACAAAGACCTGCCTCAAAACATAGTTTCTTTTCACTAATTGAAGTGATAACAAGCTGTGTGTCTTTGTTTGCCTCCATTGCACTGGCATATAATTATTAAGCTCAAGGTAGCTCCCAGCCAGAATGATCCTTGCAACAAAAAAGAAAAAGGACTGGCAGTCCTTTAAAACAGGCAGCTGGAAAATAAAATCCCATCACTGCCTGTAGGTTGCTGCTCCAAACAGAAAGCAGACAACATGCAGGCTCTGCTGAATGTGTTCCAGTGCCAGCTAATTACACCGGAACAAATTCAGCATATTTCACTGGATTCCAGATCAGGCTCAAAACAGCTTCTGGATCTGGGGTATGTTGGGATCCCTCCAGTGCTTAATTTGTAAAAAATGAAGTGCAGGTGCTGACAATTTCGCCAAGGAGGCCACAGCCCACTTCTACCTCCGATGAGCCCAACTTTCAAAACTCCCACTGCCTCAGTCTCTATCTTCTAACCTTGATCTGTTGTCTGTCCCCAAAGTCTTTGCTCTAGTAGTCTATCCTCTCACCTCTCTAATTGTTTTCTATTGTCTTCGTCACACCTGGTGTGTTACCTTATTCCCTGTATTTCTGATGTGCCCTCTATTCATTCTAGCCCTGCCCTTTTTCCCCTTCACTTTTATCCATGCTCTGCTCTCTCCCCCCTCGATCTTGGCTCTTTACTTCTATCACTCTTCTAGCAGTAATTAGCTGTGTCACAGTTTTATCATTTGCCTGCTTTTATTTCCTCTCTCCTGTCAACTACATCCTTTCATTCTATCTTCTCTCTTTTTATTGCTCTCTTCTTCACCTCATGTCTGCTTTCTCTTTGTATCTGATTTGCTCCTTTTCTCTGTTTTATTGCTTTCCTCTTTTGTTTTTTTCTTTTTCCTCTTTACTCTTGCTCTTTCTCTCATCTATAACACTGCTGCTGCCTGTGACCCCTGTCTTTAGCCTGTACACGTCCCTGCTATTTTGAACTCTGCGTTTTCCTGTTGTCATTCCTAAAGAAAAGGAAGATCGCATGTGTTTTACTTTCTTACCTACACCGAGTGCAAAAACAAAATGTACACCAAATGAAAAAGTGCGGTATGGCTGGGTTTATTGCAGAACAGGCGGCTGCTCGAGCACAGCAGGTCATGTCACTGCTAGTGCTGCCTGTGATTAGTAGGTCCAGGGATGCGGTATCCGCATCCACTGCTCAGCTTGCTGTGATCCTGCCTCCTACAGCACAGGCATTGTCCACAGCCGTAGTGATGCTAATGACAGTGAGTATGGCTGTGACACCTACTGGACTCACTCATGCTCAGCAATTAGCATGCTGGGGGGCAGTGCACAGATTCTACAGGTGACTCCATTGCGCACAAAAGGTGTGTTGGGCCACAGCCGCATTGAGCACGTTGAGGATAGCAGTAATGCAGGGCTGCAGGATAATCTACTCTGGCTAAGCAGCAAGTGGAAAGTCAATACTTATTTTCGTTTATTCTTCCTCAAGAGCCCTCACTCCCAAGTTCCAAATGCACTCTTGCGCGTTTCTTGCCTCAACAACGCCTTCATGAGCCAGCCCCCAGCTACAATTATCCAATGGGAGGCTTAGGCTCAGGCAGTGGCAGGGTGCAGCAGACTCGGGGAATAGAACGCAAGTCATTGTTTGGCGATGACTTCTTGGATTTGTGATAGGCGTGATGATATTATCACTAACGTAGTGATACACAATCATGGCTGCCTGGACAAGCAAACGCCATCTTGCCTGTGAACATTTACCAGCCAGTCACCATGCAAGGTATGTTATTCTTTTTATATTTTATTATTTTATTTTGCGATTTCTAAAGCGCCTGGTGACCCGTAGGCATCCCCGCGCTGTAAATCTGTGCAGACCAGGAGAGGGGGAGAGGGGGTGAATTATTTAGGAAACAGCAGGGTTTTGAGTTTCTTACGGAACAGAGGGTGCGAGGGTTCCAGACGTAGGCTGTGAGGGAGTGAGTTCCAACCTATGGAGGCTTTGACCGCAAAGCGACGGCCGCCAGTGCGAGCCTTCCTGAATTTTGGTACAGTGGCCAGATGTTCGGCGTCAGAGCAGAGGGGTCTGGAAGCTTTATATGGGGTGACCATGTGTCTCAGTGCGGCTGGGCCAACTCCATTGATAAGCTTGTGGGTGGTGCACAGGGCTTTAAATTCTACTCTCTGGCGGACAGGGAGCCAGTGTAGGGCTTTGAGGGCAGGCTTGGCTGAAACTCTGGGGGGGAGGTTCATAATGAGCCTGGCCGCCGCATTTTGGGTCCGTTGGAGTTTGGCCAGGGTGTATTCCGGAGCCCCAAGATAGATGGCGTTGCTGTAGTCGAGCCGGGCTAAGACAAGTCCCTGGACCAGTAATTTCCTGGATAGCGGGGGAAGAAGGGGTAGGATCTTACGCACGGATCGCAGGAGACCAATGCACGTACCTGCTGTCTTGGCCGCCTGCGTCTTCATGGTTAGGTCGGGTTCCAGCCATACTCCTAGAGTTTTGATCTCCTTTTTTGGTGAGGGGATTTCACCAAAGGTGTCGGGCCAAACTGTAGGTGGGATGGACGTCCATTTGTTGCCCAGAAGCATGATCTCGGTCTTTGCACCGTTCAGCTTCAAGGCCGAGTCACACATCCAGGTATGGATGTCCTGGAGACAGTTCAGCAGGCTGTCAGGATGGTTATCCAGGTGGGACAGGGAGACGACTAGTTGAGTGTCGTCTGCGTAGTTAATTATTTTTATACCATAGGGGGCCCCTACGTCTTCCAGGGGGGCCATATAAACATTAAACAGAGTGGGGCTGAGCGACGACCCCTGGGGAACTCCGTTCTTGAGAGGAAGCGGTTCTGACCGAGAGTTACCGTCCCACACCTGAAAGGAGCGATTGGAAAGAAAGGATTCAATCCATGCTCGCGCCGTGCCCACAATTCCTGCCTTGGCCAGGCGATGTAAAAGGACACGGTGATCCACCGTATCAAAGGCGGCACTGAGGTCCAGGAGGATCACTGCCACTGATCCTCCTGAGTCCAGAATGCACCTTGCCTCCTCGATGACAGAGAGGAGGGCAGTGTCCGTGCCATAGCCGGGTCGGAACCCAGTTTGGGATTGGCGCAAGAGATGGTTAGTTAGTCTCGAGGAATTGGGACAGTTGCGAGTTGACTAGCTTTTCCGCCACCTTACTGATACAAGGGAGCAGCGAGATAGGACGGTAGTTAGCCATGTCGTCCGGGTTGAGTTGGGGCTTTTTCAGCAGGGCCTTAACAACTGCATTCTTCCAGTTGGGGGGCACCGTACCTTCCGACAAGGAAGAGTTGATAAGGTCCTTGATGATAGGGGCTATATTGTGAGACACCTTTTTTAGGAATCTAGCCGGGGCTGGGTCGAGGGGAGAACCGCTTTTCATTTTCTCCAGCGTGGAAGTGACTTCAGCTGTGGATTGTTGTTACCGTCCGCTATGTCCGAGATGGAAGGGGAACTAACGGTGGGGAGGGAGTCCAGTATCCGCAAGATTTTAGAGTCGAAATAGTTGGCCAGATCCTTACTTCTGTCGGGGGGGGGGGGGAGTGCAAAGAGAGTGCTGTTGGGATGTTCAGTAGTTCTTTGACTATCCGGTATGATTCTTTAGAGGAGTTTGTCGCGGTTTTAATTCTGTTGTCATAATATGTCGCTTTGGCTAACTTCAAGGCTGTTTTGTAGCGTCTTACTGCGTTGTGATACAGGTCTTTGTTACTATGGAGCCAGTCTTTCCTCCACACTCTCTCGGCCTTTTTACACTCTTTACGGAGCGCTCTGAGATCAGGATTGTACCATGGTGCATGGCCCTTGATCTTATTTTTGACCTCTCGGTTTTTGAAGGGAATGAGGCTGTCAAGGGAAGAGGAAATCCAGTCTCTGAACTGGGTGTCAGCAATGGCGGGGTCGGCAGTGAGACTGGGGGTGGTGGCGTCCAGAGCCAGGGCCCAGTCTTCCACCGAAAGTCTGGCCCAAGATCTGTCCTTGGTGTAGGTTGTGGGTTTATGGGGTTTCTTAAAAGAGCCTGGAAGGAAGACCGAGACCAAGAAGTGATCCGTCCACGGGAGGGGAAGGGCATTCGTAAACTGAAGGGAAGGAATGTTCGAAAAAACAGGGTCGAGCAGATGTCCTTTCGAATGCGTGGCTCCTGAATTAGCCAGGGAGAGGCCAAGGGCGCCCAGATCACAAATTAAGTCGGATGCTCCTGTGTCAGATGGATTATCGAAATGAATATTAAGGTCACCTGTGATCAGGAAGTTAGATGTTAGGTGGGCCAGGGATGAAACGGTTTCCAGAAAAGCGGCAGAGAAGGGGCCGAAATGCCCTGGGGGCCGATAGACCAGAAGGCCTGTCAGGGAGTTGGTCGGGGAAAGCTGGAGCGTGAAGAGGCAGCTCTCCGACTCCTGGCTCTGAGTCTCACTAGATCGACAGGTGAAGTAGTCTCGGTGGATAATGGCCAGTCCGCCTCCTCGACCAAGGGGACGGGGTTGGGACATGATGAGGAAGCCCGGGGGTAGGGCTGAGACTATGTCGGAGTTAGAGTGTCCGGTGATCCATGTTTCGGTTAGGAAAAGTATATCCAACTCGTGATCGACAATAAGATGGTTTATGTGTAGGGCGTGCTTGGGCAGTGATCTGCAATTGAGTGTCGCTATTTTGAGCCCAGGGAGTGGGGGAGCCACAGTGGGAAGGAATAAATTTCCAGTTTTGCAGGTGTTGCATCCAGTGAAGGGGTCGTTGGGGTCGGATTTTACATGGCAGTTGCTGTTTCTAATAGGTCTGAGGCTGAGGAGATCTCGACGAGAGTAGAGTCTCCTAGTGGCGGTGGGGTCCGGCATAGGGTCTGGCCCTGTGCCCGGTCGTGCGCGGACGGGCGCAGACGGGCTTGCCTTAGGCGCTCCCGCTGCGCTCGTCCGCTGCGCTGGTATGGCCGGCACATTTGGGGTGGAGGGAGGGGGGCGTGGCCTCGAAGTGGGCGTGTCTACCCTTCGAGCGGTGATGGCGGTTGGAGGGGAGTTTCCCTGTCTCAGCGCTCGGCTGTATCAGGGGTCAATTAGGCGGTCCTGCTAGGCGCTAGAAGCGAGCGCTTTAAGTGCAGGTGAGTGCAGTTTAAAAACAGTGCAAGTGAAGAGAATACGTTTTTTAAAAAAACAAACAGCAAAATAACACACCTCCGGCTTCCGCCTCAGAGGTCAACAACAAGAATGTTTTTGAAATTGAACAATTAATATTGAGACCACCACCTGCAGGGTCAGAAATTGTAGCCTTGGCCCTGTGAAAGAAGTGCTGGTGCTGAGCACCGGAAAGCACCTGCTCAAATTAAACACGGGATCCCTCTCAATTCTGCCCTGTCTATACTGTACCTATAGGGTTTTCAGCCAGCCCTCTTCATCCATTGGTCTTATTGTGTCATTCACATTCCCCCTACATACAGCAGGGAGAAGTGGGTCAGCCCAAATTTCCTATTGGCTATCTTCACTATGAGTAACGTCATGGAGCACTTTCACACTCAAAGAGGTCCCCTTAAGTGCCAGGTATAGCTATGGAAATATGTGCTTTTTGAGACGAAAAATAGTTTTTGCTTTTAGTCACTTTTTTGGGGAGGGGCTGCCAGCTTACGCATAAATAGAGTTATACAAAAACCATTCATAAAACTAAAGGGCTGGATGCTAATGCAAGGCCAGTTGGCTTTGCCAATACTTGGTTTCATTTCTTGCTGATTAGGCAATTGAGGCCATAGAGCTTTGTACATTAGTTTTCTCTAAAACAGTACATTTGTTAATGAGACTGTGCTTCAGTCCACAGTGGAACAAAATGAACTCTAATAGAAAGCCTTTATATCAGTTGTCCAAATAAGGGTTTTTGTAGCAGGAACTGAAAGTACCTCCGAGGTGTTAATACTTATGAGTTTACCAAGAGCTATGTGAACTAAAAAAGAGCTATTGCATTCATAAAGTGATATTCTTCTATTTGTGGCCACAGCAATACCTTAGCACAAGTGTCTGATCCTTGCAAGCAATACCTTAGTATGAGTGCACTAACCCAGGCCTTTGAACACTGCACCCATAAGCATTGGAAACAAAACCTTGTTCATCATTAAACTTAATTTAAATTGCAGTCCAGGTGCAAGCATTTGGCATTTGCAAGAACCGAGAGAAATGTGTACATTAATCGTATGGTTAATGTTAGCACTCAACACCCTCATAAAACAATGATGATAAAATAGTATAGAATACACAAAGTATTGTTTCTTATGAACGCTATGGCAAAATACAAGATGATACAATAGTGTACTTATAAAAAAAATTCTTTATTTGAAGAGCAGTTTTAACTTGAAAGTTGCTTGTAGCCTTTATACAACTTTTTTCTTGCAGCCAATGCATTTCGTTCTTTTAGAAACTCTTCGGGGCTACTAATAGACATTCATAAAATACACAGTATGTTTACAAATTAAAAAATATGCAACATTACATATCACTCAAAAATGACCAATAATTTTACTGTAACTTCATCAAGGCTATGAGTGAATACATCACATTTCATTAAAAAATACATTATTATACTAGATACTAATAATCCCTACGCCAATCCTAATAGTGCTTAAAATATAGTAAGGATGGTGGAAAGAATCACCATTTACAAAATTTATAATAACAAAATCATGCACATGGGAGCCCAAAATACCCGATAAAATCTTAATGTCACCCGTGTCAGCTCTGATATTACCTTGCAATGTGGTCATTTTTGCAAATTCAGTACACAACCAATCTATGTTAAACTGCAACTTGTGTTGCCATCTGCTCGTGCATGAGGAATAGTGACAACACCCAAGTGTCGGACCACAGTATAGGAAATATATAAAAAGTACACCACAAGTTTCTCATTTCTTATCCAGTATGCATGTCAGATCTGAACTATTGAACAATTTACTTAATCCAAAGTTTTAATCAAGTGCACAGAATTATAGTGCTAAACCAAATGGAATATAACACACTTAACTACTCCAAATGTAAGTATTAAATTGATATCCCTATTAAGTGTGGACTGGGAAGACATATCCCAACAGAACCTAAAATTTGTAAATTATATTATCAAAAGCCCATCGTTTACCCTACTGTGTCAGTAATCCCTAGTTGCGCAGTCCATAGTAGAATCAAAATTGTTAAACCTCCAGTTAAAGCACTCCGTAACTAACCGTGCAATACTAGGACCCAACACTATTGAATCCTTATTGATGGGGGTTCACTGTATAAAATTATTGAACAAACAAAACCAAATTCTAAAACCACTGTAATATAGGTACTGAAATAATGTATAACTACATGCCCTACTATTACATTTCCAAAAGGGAGGTCACTTAGGAATATAATTAGTCCAAGATATCCCACAACAATGGTACACAAGCCTTCGTTATCTAATTTATCGAATTACTTTTTCAAATGTGGACACTCAATATGTGTAGAAGGGGAGATGATACAAGGAAACAAAACTATTATGGTGACTCTTAAGAATTTGTGGTACAAGTTATGCGGTATATGTAATTTTGTGTAAATGCAAAAAGATCTATGTAGGGAGCACTAGTAGGACACTGAGAAAGAGAATGACTGAACACTCCAGAGCATTGAATTGTGAATTGAAATTAAGATGATGTGAGGCTGTATGAATTATGAGATTAAAAGCTGTTGAAAAGGGTTTGAACGTGGACCATAATTTACCATACGTTCTAGACAATTAAGTACATGATCAAGAAGTATATAGTCATTTTAGAAATGATTTTATGTTGTTAAGGTCCACCTCAATTTACTGTCCTATCTATTTATTATTTTCGTACACTCAGTTATATTTTCATAGAGTAATTCTTTGGGTGGGCTACTCCCTTACAGGGGTAAGGTGGGGCAGCAATATAAATACATACGTAGTATGAGTTATTACTATATCATGTTTTGGTATACTTAGTAATGAGCTAGGGACTTATTGGACATTGGACTGGTCTTCCTATTATTATGGGATGAGGGGTAGATTAATGTAAACATAATATGGATGTATTAGCTTGTTTATTGTAGAAGGCACTAGTAGCTTTAATATAATTTGAATACTAATAAATGGCTATCACTTGTCGCGGATAGCAACAGTAGCTTGATATTAACAGTGAACTATGCTAACCTGTATATGCCAAGTTGGCATCTGTGGATTCTTTCATATACAGGAAAATGTAGTTGTGCCGAACAATGGTTAGCATATCAGTACTGATGAGATTAATAATGATTTACATTACATGTTTTAAATTTGTAGTTTATTTATAATCCTAAAACTGTGGAATCGTTTAGTCATTCACTATAGCGAGTATTCAAATACGAAATGGGACATGTTAAAATGGCCCCCATGTGGCAGAGTTAAAGTATGAGTAGGTCTCATGACTTAAACACCATAATGTATGAATTCTAGTATTCCAATCAACAATAATTCTAATTATGAGTTGATTATGAGGCTAATTATTGAATTTTTGTTTTTACTACGTTTACATCGAGGAACAGATTTACATTTTGATTAGATAACACCCAACTGTTTGGAATATTTTGGAAAGGCTAAGATGGCCGACACTAGATATGTGATTTTGAACATTATGCTCTTTATGTACGACACCAGTATATAACGTGTTCCAACATAGAAATTCTAGAATTCTAATTAATGATATTTCTTTATTATGGGTGTGATTAAAAACATATAATTTAAACTATTGTCAAATTATACTTATACTAGAGCAGTTCATTGGTGTTTTGAATTGATTACACACAGCTTTATACAGTATTTAGGACAGTTTAAGATGGCTGTCACTTGGTGTGGGATTAGGAATTTGTATTGCTAAGCCAGAACATCTTGTCATACATTTAATATTGACCAATCTTTAAAAAAGAAGACCATATTTGTGGGAAACTGGCCACATAGGACTTCACTGGCACCTCAATTATGTAATACTAATAGACTGCAACATATATAACTCTAAATCACAAGTAAAAACATCTTACTTACCATAGTAAAACATATATATTGTCATATAGCCATGCAGAGATTGACCTTCATAATGTTAACAGAAATACTTTCTTAATTTAACAATGTAGTTATATGATGTGTACTCCATAGTATCATAAAGGGGAAAATCATATAGAAATTTGGCTTATATACTTGTGCTCATATAATCGTGCATATTATGCTCAATATTTGTTCCCTCTTATGAAAATCTCTTAATGGGATGGTGTGAGATGAGCATGCCGGGGGCCAGCATGCCAAGTTTTGGCTGGAACACATTTTCTGGGGGAGGTATATTGATGATATACTGAACATCGGGAATGACATGTAAATGAATATACACTCTTTTTAAGGTTTTTTGAACAATAATTTATTCAATGTTCATTTAATCATGACATAAGACAAATATAGAATTGAGTTTCTAGACCTTCTCCTTTACATAGCATCCAACATGATACACAGTGATACATACCATAAGGAGACAGCTTGCAACAGTATTCTCCATGCCTCTAGCACGCGTTGTAAAGCAGCCATTAATTACATTTCATATGGAGAAATGGTTTTAGCGAAGTGTAATTGTAGCTAGGAGATCACTTTTAAAAACCAGATAAGTTAATTCCATGAAAATATCAAAGACGGAGGATATAGTGCCACCTGTCTGGCTTAAGCTGAAAATAAACTCATGAAATTACAACAGTAAGATGCTTTAAGGAACAAATACAACATTGTAGGTTATGTAGGTTTTAAGGATGAGATCAGTTTTATGACACTATACAATACACAAAGTGGGCATATATTGAATATACTTAAAAACACTGGCATATACTAACCATACTAGCCATGCCACATGGCATTATTCTCAGAAAGCCTAAGGTAATCTGTTGGAGAGGTGCTAAACTCAGAAACACTCTTCGTCCCAGTTATGTGAAAACAGCCAGACCAATAGCCACAGAGGGAACATGGTTACATGGGAAACCTAAAGGGTTTTAGATATGTGGTAACTACAATGTCTGTGAGTATGGTAAAAGCAAATTGTTTACATTTGCTATAACAGCAGAAAAACCCACCTATTTGGTTAAGAGTTTATTAACTGTAACACCAGCTACACCGTATATGTACTAGAATTTAAATGTATCAAAATATGTGGGAAGCAGTATACACCCTCTTAAACAGTGTATAAAAAGACATACAAGGACTATAAAAAATAGGATCATTGATTATCCAGTAGCTACACATTACCATAATGTGCAACTCGGAGAACACCAAATCTATTTCCATGTCTTAGACCATATAAAAATCTTGAAAGAGGTGCTAATAGAGAGAAACAATTAAGAAAAACTGAGGCAACATGGATCAGTAGATTAAGAGGTGTGAAATATGGACATAATACTTTTAGTGAGCTACATCATTTTTTATGGATAAGTCACAGCAACTTTGATCCTCCTCGATCTCACGGCAGCCTTCAACACCGCATCCCACAACACACTGATCGAAGCTCAATCACATTACATCCAAGAGTCACACTCAGATGATCACCTCCTTCCTCCCCAAAGAAGCCAGAGGATCTACCTCCCACCTCTGAACTCAAGGAGATCTCCTGCAGTGCCGCCCAGGGCTTATCCCTCTGTCCCATGCTCTTCAAAGCATATATGTCTACGCTGGCCAACATCATCAGATCCTATGGTCTCAACATAATTTTCTGACACCCACCTCCTCAGCTCATTTACAGATGACCCCACCACTGCCAGAACCAACTTCCACAGATGCATGACAAACTGGATGAAGAACAAATGCCTGCAGCTGAACACAGACAAGACAAAAGGCAACAGCAGCAACACATAGAACGACTCCTGGTAGCCATCAGACCTAGGACCCGCACCCACTCCCACCAACGATACCAGAAACCTCTGAATCATCATTGACAATAAGCTCACCATAAAATCACAGATCAACGACGTCTCCTCTGCCCTCTTCCTCACTCTCCGCATGCTATATAAGATCTTAAAGTGGCTACCCCTACACATGAGACCCACTAGGACACAAGCCCTCCTCACCAGCCGACTGGACTATGGCAATGTCCTCTACGTAGGAATCGCTGCACACCTTCTACCGAGACTTCAGACCTTACAGAACGCTGCAGCCAGACTCATCCTTGGCCTTCCTAGACGAACTTACATCACAACCTACCTCAGGACACTCCACTGGCTCCCTGTACAGCAGAGATGCCAATTCAAGCTGCTGACCCACACACACACAGCTCTACACAACCAAAGACCCCGCTTACATTAACCACCACCTGAACTTTCACTATCCAGTGAGAAGACAACAGTCTGCCTCGCTTTCACATGCCCATACTCCCCACATCTACAGAAGCATAAGTGGAGGACACTCCTCCCACATCGCAACAAAGACCTTAAACTGCCTCCCCACACGCCTCTGGACCATCACCTCACCTCTGGAATTCTCAATGGCCCTCAAGACCTGGCTGTTATAATAAGCCTCAGCGGCCTGCAAGTGCCTGATTACCCTGTATGGTGATTGGCCGTGCTTTAGAAATCCTAATTTATTGATTGCTTGATTGACAAATACGTGGGTGAATCGGATGTGAGGGGACTTCTTGTGTATTGTACTCTTTGAATGTATGGTTGTGATAGTTCTATTTCTATTGTACCATTTTTATATCGTAATTAATGGGCAGGCATAATATACTTGAACTGAGAAACCTAATATTAGCCAACTGTGGATTTTCAAATGATGTACTAATATATCGAGCAGGTCCTTGAAAAACAAACTCATGTGAGTGTCACCAACGCGTAGACAGGACGGGGTTTGGGGGTAGGGAATGAGTTCTAGACCAATGAAGTCTTTGGGAGTTCTTTTATTCTTAAACAAAAAAAATGCAAAACATCCATCTGATGTATTTGGGTGGAAGAATCTATTGTTCCGGTAATCTGGGCATGGAGGTGTTTTTGCCCGTTCCTGGTATTATACACAGCTTCGGTGCCTCAGGCCAAGGATTTCTCAACATTTTCTCCGGCAACAAAAGGGAAAAAAAAGGACAGATGCCACAGGGTTACTTTCGGGTCCAGTCTCTTAAGTGTGGAAAGAGGGGGCGGGGTGTGAGGGTTCACCAGGGACTACCACCATGTCTATACGAAAATGAACACTGCTAGAATGAGGCGGGAGTGTATAAAAAGAAAACAAAACACAGAGACAGTCCCGTGACCCCCCTCAACGACTCCTACCCGGTCCCTCCCTGTGGAAATGCAAACCGCAGTATGCGTTCCAGTACCTTGTCCAGCCACATTTCTACTACGGTGTTGTTGGCCTCCTGGCTTCTCGGTCCTCCGGGTTCCAGGATCTTCGGTTTATTCCTCCGTCTTCCTGTTCGTCTCGGGGAGATCGTCTCTCGGCTCCAACGTCTAAACGCCAGTTCCTCCACCGGTTGTCGCGCCGTTTTCTCCCTGCTTCGGTCTTTTGTCCGCCTCCTTCGCACCTGATTGGCTGACGGCTGCTGACGTCATAGGGGATACCTCCGCCCCCAGGGAAGCCCAGGCCGCGTTAAAGGGGCCGTACTGATCCTGTGGACGGGGTGGAAAGGAACATTCTTTAAAGTCCTCACCCCGTCCCTGTCCGGCCGTGCCCCCGTGACATATCCCTCCCCCGGGATTTCCCAGATCGGGGGGAAAGTGGAAAGCGAGAAAGAAAGTCAACATTCCCTTGTTCCACGCCTTTTCGGTGACGGACCTCTATTTGGTAGGACTGAAGTGCCAAAAACCACCTCAGGATGCGTTCATTGTGACCGCGATTTTTTGGGAGCCAGGTCAGGGGGGCATGGTCCGTATACAAAATAAAAGGTCTGCCTTCTAGATAATAGCAGAGTTTATCCACCCCCATCGAACAGCGAGGCATTCCTTTTCTATTGTTGACTAGGCTACCTCTCTGGGGAACAACTTCCTGCTAATGTAGAGAATATGCTTTTCAAGCCCCTCCTCGTCCCGTTGGGATAGAACCGCCCCGATCCCGACCCCTGAGGCGTCTGTCTGGAGGATGAAGGGTTTGCTGAAATCTGGAGAGACATGCACAGGGGAGGAGGCGAGAGCATTTTACAAGGCCTGAAAAGCACTGGATTCTTTGTCAGGAGCTGGTAGTCTAGGTGAGGTGTGAGTTTTTCGTGAAAGATCAGTGAGGGGTCCTGCTAGATCCGCAAATTGTGCAATAAACCTGCGATAATACCCCACATGGCCTAGAAATGCTCTCAGGTCTCTTTTGGTTTTGGGGTAGGGTACACTCATAATGGCTTCAATCTTTTCTGTATGGGGTTCCACCCGCCCATCCCCAATACGTAGCCAAGGTATTTGACTCTCTTAAAGGCGACCCGGGATTTCTTGGCATTAATGTGGAACTCGGCTGCCCTAAGACTAGAGAGGATGTTATCAAGATGTTCGGTGTGATTTTCCCATGTCTTACTAAAAACGACAATGTCGTCCAAGTAAGTGGAGGAGTAGTGACGGTGAGGGGATAACATGGTATCCATGGCCCTTTGAAAAGTTGCAGGGGGTCCGTGCAGTCCAAATGGAATGTCGGGGAAGTGAAAGTGGCCTGAAGTGGTGGAGAATGCGGTTTTCTCTTGATCAGTAGGAGCTAGGGGTATCTGCCAACAGCCCTTGGTGACGTTAATAGTAGTGATGTATTTGGCCTCACCAAGGTGTTCCAGTAATTCATCCACTCGAGGAAGTGGATATGCGTCTTGTTTAGAGACCCTATTTACGGCCCTAAAGTCAATACAAAACCGGATGCTGCCATCCGGTTTTGGTACAAGGACGACTGGTGAATACCAATTGCTGTGTGACTATCACTCCGGATCGTAACATTTGGTTCACTTCTTCCTGAAAGGCAAGGCGTCGGGCTTCTGGTATGCGATATGGCTTCTGTTTAACCACAACACCCGGGGGTGTAGGAATGGAGTGAACAGCTAGCTGAGTTCTCCCTGGCTAATCCAAGAAGACATCTGAATAACGGAGTAAGATAGAAAGGATCTCTTCTTTTTGTGTTTCAGTTAAATCCGGGTTGATAGGGGTATCATGAACGGTGTAGGCGGATGTCGATGTCGTGAGTTTGTGGACCGCTTGAGGGGGTTTACCCAACCATTTCTTCAGGATATTAATATAGTACATTTGGGTTTTTGTTCCGGCTAACTGTAGGATGTAAGTGGGTCTTCCTATCTTTTTAATGATTTTATATGGGCCTTGCCACTCTTTCTTTAGTTTATGTGTGGAGGTGGGTAATAGGACCAGGGCCCAATCACTGATGTTCAATTTCCTCCATTTCTTCCCTTTATCATTAAAACGCCTTTTGTCTTACTTGGGCAAAGGCAAGATGGTCATGGGCTAAGGCTCTGTAATGGCAGAGTTTTGGGCTTTATTTAGCAGTGATATAGATCATTAGTCTTGCTCGCATCTAGTATAGGTATTCTTAGCCTGTGTTGGCCCTTTTAAGCCCTTTTTCCAGATCTAGAAGAGGATAGCTGCTTAATATGCCTTTATTCTGGACTTTCACCTGTCTATTGCCTATTGGCTTTGACATATTAGACATATTGGTATGGTTTATGTAGGTATTCTGACAGAGCTAAGGAGCATTTCACCCCTTTCAGGCCTACAGGCCTAGAGCTAGAGGGACTCCATCTTGATGAAGCAGAGAGGCTTTTCAGGGCAAAGGCAATGTTTATAGTTAAGGCTGTTTTTCACTTGGAGAGAACCGGTCTGGGCCAGCCCTTATCGGTAGGCTGTATTATTCTCTGTGTAGAAGACACAACAAAAGGCCGGCCGGCTGGGTGTGTGTCCTTGATGCGAGGTGATGCAGAGGCCTGGTGAGAGGCGGGCTGATGGCTGGAACTTTCCATGAGGAAACAGCATTCTATATTTGTGAAGTGCAGAGGCGGAGTCAGGCAGTCGAGGAGAGAGTCAAGCAGAGGGTCAGTCCAGCAGAGAGTCGAGCAGTGGAGTGGAGTTGGCAGAGAGAGAGAGAGGGTTCAAGCTGGAGAAGAGCTGAGTTGAATAGTGAGCTGGAACTGAAGGAAGCAGTCAGAAGCAGTTGCTTATCAGGAGGAGGTGTGAATAGCTGGAGTCTGAAGTAATGCCTTTTAGAAGAGATAGAGGAGAGATCGTGGATTAACCTATGGGAGCAGATGGAGTTAATTGGACATTGGCGCAGAGACAGAGTGAATAAGCTAGTGGAATGAACGGTGATCAGAGCGGCAGGAACCATTAAGATTGAAGACGGAAGGTGGAGATAGTTCGTGTGGGGGAGAGGAGTCCAGAGACAGAGTGATCAGCGCAGAGGTGTACCCAAGAGTGCAGGAGAGAGAGAGAGTCTGAGATGAGCCAAGGCACAGACGAGAGAGGAACGCAGATGACAGCTAGAACAAGACTTCACACTAATCAGGTGATATTGTTTTCATCACATTAGCTACACTTACACTTTATGTCTAATCTTTTCCCTTTCAGCGGAGTGTTCCTGTTATGTGTAATCCTTCTCTTTCAAGCGGTGTGTTCTACCTATAGTCTTTGTCATATCTGTGTGAAGGTTTATATTGTACTAATAATAAATGACCCCATTAATTAGTGAATTAGTGTGCATGAGTTCTTTTATGATAAAGTTATCCTGGCTTCAAGCCAGTTGCTGTTGAGCCACTGATGGATAAGGGGGGTAGGAGCGCTTAAATTAGGAAACAACTCAATCACATAGTGTGTATATCTTTGTCCTCATACAGTAAGGATAATCTTTCCTGGTAAGTATTACTGTTTGAACAGATGCTACCCCTGATCAGGTAAGTAATAGTGAGGGAGAGAGGAGACTTGCAACCAAGGGACTAAGTTAGTACACCATCCCATAATATTATTGTAGTAGCAGACCCTTAGTGAAGAGACTTCCCAATATATATATATATATGTATAGGTGTTCATAGGAATGTGGTCGTCGTTGATATGCGGCGTTAATGAGAGCACTGGGGGGTCGAACCAGTGTGGATACCCACTGGATTGTGGCTTGAGTAAATGAGAGCACTAGGTAGTCGAACTAGTGTGTAGTTTCGCAGGATTGCGAACAGTTTGGAAAAGGGAGCATTGGGTTCTGCAGGCCCGTGTGTAGACGCACCGGATTGTGTGTCATATCTGCCCTAGGGTAGAACGGTCTGGGTCAGGGTGGCCGCGAGACCAACTGATGTGAATAAGTGTGGTGTAGGGTATGGATATCCCTAGTAATCAGTGAGTATTCTTAGTATCCCTATAGATTTAGTGGTGTTTTTAATAATATGAGCTTGTATATTGCGAGTTCCCCATCCTCAGGTAGGTACCAGGTGCCTGGATATAGGTGGTCCTGGGGAGGGAAGGTGAGTACGTTCAGGCTGGGTTGGAGGGGCCCCTGGGGGCTGATCCCACCTACTCAGAAAATCCAGCCATTACAGGCTCTCAGTTTATGTAGCCTTGTTTGTAGCTGGCGGGTATAGTCCAGCAAAGCTTCTGCTTCCTGGGCTCCTTCTTTTTCCCAACTGTCCTTTGTGATCTCTAGTAAGGTCCTAGGGCTCCTTCCAAACAACAGCTCAAAAGGTGAGGTTCCAAGGCTGGCTTGGGTCTGGCTACGGAGGACAAAAAGAGCCAGGGGTAACAGTTGATCCCAATTTTTGCATCCCCAGACAGAAGTTTCTTTAAGGTGAGCTTTAAGCTTCCGTTGTTTCGCTCAACCAAACCGTCTGTCTGGGGATGGTTAACAGAGGTTTTTATATGCTTGATCCGTAGCTGTTTAAACACTTGTCTTATTAATCGAGACACGAAAGGCGTGCCTTGATCAGTGATGATCTCTCTGGGGAACCCCATGTGTGAAATTACCTCAATTAACCTTTGGGCTATGAAGGAGGAGGTGGCCGCCCGGAGGGGAAAAGCCTCCGGGTAACGAGCGGCGTAATCAACCAATACTAACGCGTATTGGTGTCCTCGAGCAGATTTGGTCAAGGGGCCGATAAGATCCATCCCCAGGCGGTCAAATGGTTTACCTATGATAGGTAATGGTTTCAACGGTACCACGGGCGGGATATATGGATTGCGTCGCTGGCAGATCTGGCATTCCTGGCAATACTTTTGGATTTGCGCATATACCCCTGGCCATTAGAAATGCTGGAGTATGGCCTGCCCTGTTTTTTCAGTGCTGGAATGCCCTGCCAATAGATGTGCATGGGCAAAAAAAGTATTTGTTCTCTAAACCCTGCGGGAACCAACAGCTGAGGGACCCCATCTGCTTTTGCTAGTCTATAAACAGCCCCTTTTGTTTTATAAAGGCGGGATACGTCCTAGTCAAGGGGTCCTGTTCATTGCGAGCTTTTTGCCAAGCATTGGCGAGGCTAGCATCATTTAGTTGTGCCTTCCTAAAATGTGTATCCCTAGTCCAGGGTTCTGATGTCAGAAGGGTTTTACATAGGAGTTTGATTTTATTAAGGGCGTCATATATAAGGGTACTGAAGGCTGGATTGTCGATCCCTATGATAACAGGTTCAGGAAGAGTCGCCAAAACCCCAACAACTACCTCTGTCTCGTTCCCTGACTCACTACGGAGGGAGATTTTGGCCACTGGGTACTCCTTAACATCACCGCGTACACACCTAATATGAACGGTTCTCCCTGGCACTAAACAAGAAGAGGCGACTAATTCTTGCCTCACCACTGAATGCTTACAGCCTGAGGCCAGCAAAGCCCTTACAACCCTCCCGTTAATAGACACACTCACATAAAAAAATTGGCCCAGTTTCTTGGGCGTATAGGGGGGGATGGGGCGCATAGCTCACGTCCATGGGTTCTTCCTCCTTCTCCTTTTTCTTGCAGCAGTATCGCGCTATATGTCCCCATTCTCCGCAATCATAACCTAGGTCGCGGCAGATCAGCTGGCCCTTTTGTGAACTTCTTCTCTGGTTTCCCTGAGGTTGTGGTTTTGGTGGATCTTTCAGGTTCTTTTAGGGAAGGGCGACGTTGGGCTTGGGCATATGAGGTAGCCATTTCAATCGCATGTTCTAGAGTCAGGCCAGCATGTTACTTTAACCAGCGTTGGGTACCATAGGGCAGTGCTTCTAAGAACTGCTCTAGATATATCTTGTTCATAACCTCCTCCATATTGGACTCTTGCGGCTTGAGCCATAGATCTGCTGCTCCTTTTAATTTATAAAACAAGGTTTTGAGGAGGTCTCCTGGAGCCCCTCTTTCTTGGTGGAATCGTAGCCTATGAGTTACCTAGTCTACTCCCAGACGGTCTAATATATATTGCTTTACCATTGCGTAGGCGGTTGTACCGTCTTTATTCACCATCTGGTAAGCGGCCTGAGCCTCTCTCGTTAAAAGGGGGCGATGTAGAATGGCCACCTATCCCCGGGCCAAGCGTGGCCCTAGCAGCCCTCTCAAAGTTCAAGAAAAATGCCAAAGGGTCGTCCCCTGGGGTATACTTCTGAAGGGGAACGACCGTTCCTGGAGGTGGGGCGGTGGGTCTTCCCTGCCCTAGGACAGTCATAAGCTGTGTCTGTCCTTCCGCGATCTTCATTAAGTTGTCGGACTGGCTATGAATGGCGGCAGTGAAGGCTACGCGATCAGCCCCGGCTTGGGTAGCTGTCTGTTCTATGGCCCATTCAAGCTTTGCTTGTCCTTCTTTCATTTGGTCTATAAGGTTCTCCATCTTGTGTCAGATGGTGGTTCTCTTGACTCCTATCTGGCTACCCACTTGTCACCAACGCGTAGGCAGGAGGGGGTTTGCGGGTAGGGAATGAGTTCTAGACCAATGAAGTCTTTGGGAGTTCTTTTATTCCTAAACAAAAATGTATAACATCCATCTGATGTATTTGGGTGGAAGAATCTATTGTTCTGGTAATCTGGGAATGGAGGTGTTTTTGCCCGGTCCTGGTATTATACACAGCTTCGGGGCCTCAGGCCAAGGATTCCCTGACGTTTTCTCCGGCAACAACGAAAGGGGAAAAAAAAGGACCGATGCCACAGGGTTACTTTCGGGTCCAGTCTCTAAGTGTGGAAAGAGGGGGCGGGTGTGAGGGTTCACCAGGGACTACCACCGTGTCTATACGAAAATGAACACTGCTAGAATGAGGCGGGAGTCTATAAAAAGAAAACAAAACACAGACACAGTCCCGTGACCTCCCTCAACGACTCCTACCCGTACCTTGTCCAGCCACACTTCTCCTGAAGTGTGACGGGGCGAATCGCGGTGTCGTTGGCCTCTTGGCTTCTCGGTCCTCCGGGTTCCAGGATCTTCGGTTTCTTCCTCCGTCTTCCTGTTCGTCTCGGGGGGATCGTCTCTCAGCTCCAACGTCCAAAGGCCAGTTCCTCCACCGGTTGTCGCGCCGCTATCTTCCTGCTTCTGTCTTTTGTCCGCCTCCTTCGTACCTGATTGGCTGACGGCTGCTGAGGTCAAAGGGGATACCTCCACCCCCAGGAAGCCCAGGCCACAAACAGAAAGATCTTCTCAAGATACACGCCACAAACTTCTTTGTAAAAGGGATACAAAGGCCTTTTGTATTTTAAAATCCTTATAATTTATATGTGCATCTGAGAGTGCTTCTTGGGCAGTCCTTGGTGTCCCTGTTTGGTCATACTCTGTGGGGCTGCAGGGGCGCTGAGAGGTGAACAAAGCCTCATTAACATGCCAATGGTCTTTTAAAGACCTGTGAAGTGCTCAGGTGCGGCTGTGTGTGTGCGCGCCTGGAAGCTGTCACAGCCCGGGCACACACAGGCAGGGTGAGGTGACAGAGGGAGGTAGATGGAGGGAGACAGAAGGAGGGAGGGGAGGAGGGGAAGAGAGGGAGAGGGAGGGAGCGAAAGAGAGGGATGGAGGGAAAGGAAGGGAGAGGGAGGGAAAGGGAGGCAGACAGAGGGAGGGAGAGGGAGACCGAGGGAGGGAGAGCGAGAGGGAGGGAAAGGGAGGGAGAGCGAGGGAGCGAAAGGGAGGGAGAGCCAGGGAGGGAAAGGGAGGGAGAGCCAGGGAGGGAGAGCGAGGGAAGGAGGGAAAGGGGGAGGGAGGGAAAGGGAGGTAGACAGAGGGAGGGAGACAGAGGGAGGGAAAGGGAGAGGGAGGGAGGGAGAGGAAGAGAGGGAGGGAGGGAGGGAAAGGGAGGCAGACAGAGGGATGGTGACAGAGGGAGGAAAAGGGAAGGAGAGGAAGACAGAGGGAGGGAGAGCGAGAGGGAGGGGGAGGGAGGGAGGTAGAGGGAGGGAGAGCAAGAAGGAGGGAGGGAAAGGGAGAGGGAGGGAGAGCAAGGGTGGGAGGGAAAGGGAAGGAGAGGGAGACCGAGGGAGGGAAAGGGAGGGAGAAGGAGACAGGGGGAGGGGAGAGGGAGACAGAGGGAGAGGGAGGGAGGGAGTGAGAGGTAAAGGGAGGGAGACAGAGTGAGGGAGACCTCAGAGTGAGGGAGACCTCAGAGTGAGGCAGACCTCAGAGTGAGGGAGACCTCAGAGGGAAGGAGAGAGAGGGAGACAGAGGAAAGGAGGGAGAGGGAAGGAGAGAGATGGAAGGAGAGGGAAATAGAGTGAGGGAGAGGGAAATAGAGGGAGGGAGAGGGAAACAGAGTGAGGGAGAAGGAAACAGAGAGAGAGAGGGAGACAGAGAGAGAGTGAGACAGAGAGCGAGAGAGCTATTACGAATCCCGTTTTATGAGAACAAGCTTTTTTGAGGGAATACATACTTATTCTGGGAGAGCTAGCAAAGAACAAGTGTTCAGTCAGAAAATGAATAGGCAATAAAGATGCCTTTTAATCTTGTTTTGTCTCGTCACATTTGCTGTGCGTTGAAAGACCGAGGTCAAATGTCAGTTTAGATCTTCCAAAAAATTTCTGTATATTTTATCCTGGAGATTGGTGCTTACTTATCTTTCTCTGACCGCAAAATATGAGGATTTTGTAAAGTTAACTGTCACTGTGCTGAGGTACAGAGAGTGTGAAATGAAAGGATGTAAGAGGTCAGTTTGTTTTCTAACACACAGTTAGGCCAAGACTCCAAGCATGATGGCCACGTAAGGCGCAACTCCAGGACCGGCCCCATCCTAACCTAGACAGCATTTTAAACACAGTGTCTCAGAATATCAATTTAGTTTATGAGTTTATCCTATTAGGAGATTTTAATATTCATTTGTGTAATTCAGCCTGTATGGGAAGGAGTGATAATGCAACTGAGGAGGGCGAGGAGGCCCCCCGGGGTCCCCACTTCGAACATTCCACAGAGGGGTTCGAGTTAGAAGAACTACTTGCAAACCATGACTTGTATGAACCCGACAAGGGCGTAAGGGCGCCAACCTTCATTGGCACTCATCATGGTTCAGTGATAGACTACATCTTTGTCTCACAAGGTATTCTAAATCGGTCTATGGACTATCGAACAGTTATAACACCTTATAGCGACCACAACCCTGTATTACTCGAAGTGGCCTGGGGTGGCCAGATGGGAGCACCGCCAACAGCACTTAAACCAGTACATCCCCTGAAACCTTACGACCAAGACAGACGATTGAAATGGGCTAAAGTGATCCCGGAAAATTTCTATGAAAAAAATTTCCCTAAAATAAAAGACAAAGTGGACATCTGTCAAAAAACTGGCGCGCAAGGTAAAGAAATAATAGCGGCCTACGAGGCAATTTGTGGCCAGGTGGCTAAGGACCTTTTAGCCAAACCAAAAAAAGGACTTTCTGGAACAAAGCGTTGGTTTGACTCTGCATGTTCAAAAGCCTACAGAGCATTGTTGACAGCGTTAAAAATCTCCCCCAGGGTCGGGGATGACATTGTCAGATTAAGGAAAAACTATAAGGCAGCCATTAAGAATCGCAAGGAAACTATCAAACGCGAATCGTGGGAAAATCTCCTTTCAGCGGCAGTATTGAAGGACAGTAGGAGATTTTGGGAGATTATCAGACAACCGTTATTTTCCGATGACAATAATGCTCCTATGGACTGTGTGATCACTGATGAAAAATGGCTAAATCACTTCAAAAATGTCTATGAGGGCGGGGGTCGTAGGAACTGTAGATGCCTCATTGCCTGCGATAGCTGTACACCCTATTCTTTTTAACCCCGAAGAAGTGGAAAAAGATTTGATGGCCACAACAAGACATAAGGCACCTGGCCCTGACGGTGTCCCAGCCGACTTCTTTATGTATTCACCTAAACTGTGGGCGGAGGTCTTGTCTAAAGTGTTTAACGCAGCCAATGATAATCAAGCCCCTAGTTCCTGGTCCACATCTACCATCGTTCCTATTTATAAAAATAAAGGTCAGCGAGATGATCCCGCCTCCTATAGGCCCATATCTCTTTTGGACTCAACCATAAAAATATTAGGTAGAGTCCTTCTGGCCAGACTTAATGAAAATGTTGAGAGCTGTGGAGGGCTGTCTGAATTACAATATGGATTCAGAGAAAGAAAAGGGACAATCGAACAATGCATAAATCTGCACCTATTGATCTCTAAATATACAGTGGCAAAGGGGGGCTCCATGTTTCTTGCATTCATGGACCTCTCCTCTGCCTTTGATCTGGTGAATAGGACGAAATTGTGGCAGATATTGTTGGAGATGGGTATCGATGAGTCTTTGGTTGTGTTTATGGCTAACCTGCATCAGGAGCTTTTTGCAGCTGTTCGAGTTACAAATGATGGTAGACGCACCCCTTTGTTTAAATCCCTAAAGGGGGTGCAGCAAGGCTGCATTTTAGCCCCTTTACTATTCACCATCTATATTAATGGGTTGGGCAGTCACCTGCGGGGACAGGCAGCCGACGTTCCGCATGCAGGAGGCGTTAAAATCCCAGCACTCCTGTATGCGGACGATGCAGTGTTGATAGCCCGTACTGGTGTGGGCTTACAGCATCTCCTGGACGCATTTGGTAGTTTTATGGAGACTCTGGACCTCAAGGTTAACGCCACTAAATCACACACGATGGTAATGGGATGTGAGTGTAACAAAAAAAGACATAAAACATTTTTTTGTAGGGGAGTTCCCGTCACCAATGTAACCACTTTCCCATATTTGGGGGTAACGTTTGACCAGAAAGGAACTTGGGGCCCTCAGATAAGAGCAAAAAGGCTGGCTGTAATAAGATCTTCCTCAGCGGTATTGGGCTTTGCTGGGAAGTTAGGGGCTAGGCCCATGCAAGCTCTCTTGAAAATCTACAAGAGTAAACCGGTGGCCATAGCGGCCTACGGTTCCCAGCTGTGGGGGTATGTAAATCTCGACCCAATTCAGAGAGCAGAAAATAGATTCATTAGATCTCTGCTCTCAGTTCCGCAATCCACCCCAACGTATTCTATCCATAAAGAGGTGGGCTTGCCTTATCTGTCTGATACCCTGAGCCTTGCACCGCTAACTTTGTGGCTGAAAATGTGGACAAACGAAGACCTACCTTTGAACCACAAAATTATGCACGACGTCTTATCCTTGGATAAACATATCAGCATCCCATGGCTGGCTTATGTAGCGAAAACTTTTGCAGATCTTGGTCGCCCAGAACTTTTTTCATCCCCGGAAAAAATTAGGAGACAGGACATAGTTATTATTAAAAAGTTATTTAGGGACAGGCAGGAAGCACGGCGGGAGGAATACGAATTGCTGAAACCTGCGGTAAGGTCCCATAACCTTTTAGTTTGTACATCCTCACTCGCCCCTTACTTGAACTTTGTCACATTCCCATACCACAGGTTTTTATTAACAAAGTTTCAATTTAATTTGATACATTTTTATTTGGGTTCTTTTAAGAGCTGGCAGAAGCCTGAGCAGGCCCCACCGTGCTGCTGTGATAACTTTTCGGTGCAGGATACCCTGCACTTTGTCATGTTTTGTAGTTTGTACCACGAGCAGAGAAAGAAATATTTGCTTCCTATCTTGAAAAAAGCTGGTTTCGTTCAAGTAAGACCAGCCTTGCTCTTTTTACAACTTCTACCTAACACACATATTTCTTTTTGCATGGCAAACTTTTTGGTAGCCGCAATGAGGGCGAAATCTGTCGGTCAAATCTTACCTTAAATTCATTAGTTTTTTAGGATGTCTTTTGTGCAGGATTTGTATAAAATTATTCCATCCATGTTTAAAATCTTTTTTTTTGTTTAACTGGACCTTCTTTTTGAAAAATGCAGATAGATGTATAGTATGTATTGTATTGTAATGTAATTGTCTCCATTATTATCTGTTCTTTGTATGACTTGTAAAAAGTCGAATAAAGATATTCTGACTGACTGACTAACAAATTTTAAAGAATCGGCATCTAACACCGGACAAGTTCGTAGCTTGATCTGACATTACCACATCACCCCTTCCCGTAAGGCCATGTACGAAGAATCTCCTCAAAGCTCTCTGCATAGACTACTAGACTACAGGGCAATTCATAGCGCTGACCAGATTTTCAACAGTCCAAATTCAAGCTCTATAGCCAATAAGGAATCTTATATCAAGAATTGAAGTGTTCTTAATCACACCTCCTTTCAGAAAAACTCAATGGGTGAAAGCGCTGTATTTTTCTAAATCTACATACTATAAAACATGTTACCCAAAAAATTAAAGACACTCAACAGCCATCTAAAATTCAGATTTTTTTTTCTCATAGCAGGACTCAACTTCCTGAAGATCCTCCAAGTTGTGAAGTTGGGGCATTTCCTGAAGTGATCCAAATGACACACCTCAGCAGGCTAGCAGTGCCACCAGTGAAGCTGGATGTTGCTGCTCCTTGTCACATCCCTCCCATTTAAAAAAATGCTATTGGGTAGTTCGTAAAGCCCTGGTAAGTTAAGCGGATTAATTTTGTCAGTACCTTTTCCAGTCCTTTGCGAATGAGCCACATTGTGAGGCATTCTTCCCAAATTTGACGAACAGAAAAATAACTGCCTCGCTCTTAGCTGTAGAGAGCATTAAATCATTTAGAAGGGTATACTTATCTTTGATCCGTGTGAAACTCTTGAAAGAATGCATATCTTACCTGATGGAGGTATTAGTATATATTATAATTGACAAAGAGGGCATTATCAGGCACCAAAATCTACTCGCCCTCTCGCTATTACGAATCCCGTTTTATGAGAACAAGCTTTTTTGAGGGAATACATACTTATTCTGGGAGAGCTAGCAAAGAACAAGTGTTCAGTCAGAAAATGAATAGGCAATAAAGATGCCTTTTAATCTTGTTTTGTCTCGTCACATTTGCTGTGCGTTGAAAGACCGAGGTCAAATGTCAGTTTAGATCTTCCAAAAAATTTCTGTATATTTTATCCTGGAGATTGGTGCTTACTTATCTTTCTCTGACCGCAAAATATGAGGATTTTGTAAAGTAAACTGTCACTGTGCTGAGGTACAGAGAGTGTGAAATGAAAGGATGTAAGAGGTCAGTTTGTTTTCTAACACACAGTTAGGCCAAGACTCCAAGCATGATGGCCACGTAAGGCGCAACTCCGGGACCGGCCCCATCCTACCGTCCATCCTGAAATAGATCCGGCCTGCCCGATTGCAGTTGTGGGCGCAGGAAGCAAAGCGGACACGAACCCTCTAGCGCTGGCCTGTCTTCGACACTGGAGACCAGAGATCTGCTTGCAGCGGAGGTGGGGCCTGCGGCGAGACTCGCGCCAGGACCCACAGTACTACGTGGGGCAGAGTCAGCGCTCCTGGTACTTTGGGCTGAGCTCGCCGCGGCTCTGCGACTGGAAGGCGCCGCCAAAGGAAAGCCTCTGCATCAGCGGACTGGGGACCCACTGACCTTGCAGCTCACAGTGACGGCCCAGGACTGCCTCGGGTGCCACGGACAGTCCGCTCGCCTGCCTTGAACTGTGACCCAGCGCGGCCCTGAGAGTGGCCTACGGAGCCGCTGGCTTTGATCAAACAATGCTCCCCTGTTCCCCCGGGAGTTGCGGGCGGCACAGGGGGTCAGGGGTGCTGTGCGTGGTCATTGTGAAGCCCTCGACCGAACCGCTAGATCACCTGCGGTGCTGGTGCTTCCTGGGGTGAGTGGAGATGGGGCTGCTGAGCCCCAGCATAGACAACAAGCACCCGGTGGGCCCAAGGCACCGGGTGTGGAGGGCCGGCGGTCACCTGGAGCCACGGTGGGGGCCAACTGACTTCTTTCACTTGTTTGGGCCGCTTGAGCAGCCGCTGCCTCCTGGACCGGAACAGGGTCGGATCCCCTTCTGGCTGTGGCCCTGCGGTGGACCAGGGGACCGCACTCGGGGACACCCGGGCGACCCTAGGCTTCCGCCTCCTTCAGGCCCGCATTGACGACGTGCACTGGGGTGTGGAGGGCCTGTAATATCCTGGGGCCACAATAAGGGCCCACTGACTTTGTTCATTTGATTGGGCCCCTTGGGCTGCCGCCCACCTTTCAGATCGACGCAGGGCCGGGTCTCCTCCTGGCTGTTGCCCTGTGGAGGACCAGGAGATCGTGCGTAGAAACACCCAGGCGCCCTCAACTTTTGCCTGCTTTGTCCTTAGACTGGAGGTGGTGTGGCCGCTCTTTCTGGAGACCAGTGGCCGGGCCGGCGGGACTCGGGGCAGGGGGTCGAGATGGAGCGAGTCAAGGCTGCGGGGACCTGTGGGTCGAGGGCTACACAGTTCAACAAACTGGATCATTACATGGTCCTGAAGGACATACCACAATCTCGGACGCTAAGAGACTCCGTTTCCGGGGGTTTGGGTGAGGAGGAGCAAGAAATTTCGCTGAAAAATGTAATGGAAGCCATCACAGATATCATGGCCTCCCTGGATAGAGTGGCAATCGACATCAATCTCATGAGGGCCGATATGGGTAAACTAAATGAGAAGGTCAAGCAGGTTGAACTCACCACTGCCAGTCTCGTTGGTGATGTTGCGCAGCTCCAGGACGAGATTTGCGACCTTCAAGACTTCCGCAAACTCACTGACCTCAAGCTAGAAGACTACGAAGGCCGCTTGCGTTGCAACAACCTTCGCATCCTGGGGGTGCCGGAGAAATCAGAGGGACAAACCCCAGACCTCTTTGTCGAGGGCCTCATTCTGAAACATCTCCAGCCCAAGGGCCTCAGTAAGTTCTTTATTTGAAAAGACAAGGGGAGCCCAGTGGGTAGCTAGGGACCATGTGTATCAAGTACTTTTAAGGAAACAAAAGGTCCTCAGCATAAAGGAAATCATGCAAAAATATTATATAGACCACAATAGGCTACTATATATTTCTGTCCCTTGTCCAGCCGGACAGGGAATTTAATAATCAAGTAAATTGTTAAGGGTAAAGGTACATTTTAGCAACAAAGCATTATAATACAGTAGGGCACAGTCCTGTACCGTACAAGGGAGGAGAAAGTGGGAAAGTAATAAAGTGAAAGAATTTCAGGCAAACAGGGTGAGCTATCAGGGCACTGTTTTGAATCAAAATTATCAGTGTATCCTGGAGTAACACATACATACAGTAATATAAAAAGGTAAAATGTATGTCTACTCAAAGGAGTCGACGTTTCGATCCCATGCTCGGGGATCATCTTCAGGACTTAAAGAGTTATTTTTGCCTGATTTGAAAATTAAATGCCTGTTGGGAAGGAAACCGGGAGGAAGAAAAGAAGATAACAAGATATACATAAATTTTACAGAGGATATTGAAGGACATCAGCTTAGCATTTACTTGCAATATTCGGAATCGCAGTGATAAGGTGTTGCCTGTTGGCGTGGGCATTAAGTGCAAACATGTAAATTACATTTAGTGTGCAGTGCATTGATCATAGGAGTGACTATCTGGCTGCTCTGTGAAGGTGGTGAAGGAGCCAGAATGCACGTGCGCTGAGGTCGGACAGAGGGAGTGTGTACCGTGCCGCCGTGGTGTGCAGGTCATTTAGAACTAAGAGTTTTGCCGCACGCAGAGTCAGCGGGGTCCGCGTGTTGAACAAGTGCACGTTGCCACTAGCTTACCTCCACTGAGGGTAATAAGGTGGCGGGTAAGGGAGGATGGTATCCGTATAAAATTGGCTGAGTGGCGCAGAACCTATGGAAACAACACCGGTACCGATTTATATCCGGGGATATTACAGGTTTCTAATGGTGATGGTGGGTTTTAGGAAACGAGGAACATACCGAAGGCTTAGGCAGGTGGGAGCCTTAAGGTGAGCTTTCGGCTGGCGTGACCGGGCAGGAAAGTATTAGAGCTTTGTTGAAGCATCCATTGCCAAGTCTTTACGTCCAAAAGATGGGTCACTGTGGGGAGGAGAAAGGGTATTAGAGCCAGTGAGGGAGCTTTTGGAGCAAAAAGGTGCTGAGGCGCAGGAAGTTACCGTGGAATTATTTAGGTTCCAGCCACTGTTCAATAACCCGTCTGGCACAGCGTTTGTTGGATGAAGGGCAAGTATTATAGCTCCGTTTGAGCGTCCATTACCAAGTATTGACGTGCAGATTATGCGGCACTGTTGGGGAGGAGGAAGTGGTTAATACCATTTCGGGAGTGCTTGTGACAACATAGGTAGTAAGGCGCGGGAAATTACCGTTGGTTTATTAAGTTACAACCGCTGTTCGGTATCCGTCTAAGACAGCATAGTTTTTGGAAGACTGAATGAGGGCAACGTGGGCGGTGATGCCGTCGTTGAAACGCGGTCGGTTCAGTGACGATCCGCTAGGGAAAGGATGGGAAAGTAGTTAACACAGGGTACAGTAACCTTTCCGTCCAGGGAGTCACTACTGGTGAGACTTACCGAAGATTCAGAGGATGTCAGGATGCGGGCTGTGGGCTGTGCCTGTCCGGATGCGAGCAACAAGGAAGAATGGCAGCCATCTTAATACAGGCATTATCGGTCATGTGACGCGGGCCTTGGTGGGGCCAGTGAGGCTTCAGTGTAATGCGGCCGCCATCTTAGAACGGTGCGCCAGTACTCTTGCCGTGCAGGTTAAAATTGTGAAACAGTGATGGCTGTGCGAATTAATAAAATTATTAAAAATTATACGGCGCAAGTGTTGGTGATTCTAAGAAAGGGGGGGATTGGTCATTGGGGTGCAGTCTCTTTTAACACCTAGTGACTCGGACTGAAGGGGTGTGACTCCTACTGGTTTGAGCAGTAAAATTGGTGAAGGGGTGTTGGGGTCGTTGCAGGTGACAAGGTGAAATACATTGAAAACATTTCAAATGTTAAAAATCCGTCTGGGCCCATAAGCTCATTATACTGTTCAGAGGTGCTTAAGTTCGGTTTAGACAATGTCTTTCAGGATTTCATGTTACAGAAGCGTTGTCCAGTACTCACTTCTGTTCAATCCTGTGTGGATGGTGTTGAATTGGATAATAGTCTTTAGTTCCTCTCGATTTAGGAGTTGGCCCAGATTGCCTCCTCTTTGTGGTAGCTTGACCGCTTTCAAGATTGTCCATTTGATGTCATCAGCGGTATGGTTGAGTTCAGAAAATTGTTCAACAAGAGGAGCGTTGGGAGTCCCACATCTGATGCGACTCCTGTGCTGACATATGCGGGTCTTTGTTTTTTGGGTGGTCTGACCCACGTACATCTTGGGGCAAGGGCATAGTATTGCATAGATGACATTGCAGCTGTTGCAGTTGGTAAAGCTTTTCATTTCCACAGTGACACCATTGTGACTAAAATTACGGGCCTCAATTGTGAACTCACATACATTGCAGCAGCCTCACTTAGCGTGCCCCAAGATCGGTGGTAGTCCCCAGTTAGATTTGATGTTTGCCTTAGCAGTGGGGGCAGGTAGGGCTGCTCTGACCAAGTGGTTCTTTAGGTTCTTGCTTTTCTTGAAAGCAAAAAGTGGTCTTTCTAAGTTTATTGGACCTGCGTTTATCGTTGACCAATGTTTGAGGATAGATTTACGAATTTTGTTAGAGACAGGAGAAGAGGTGGTTACTCAGGCTATCCTCTCTGTTTTGTCACGTGTCTTTGTTGTAAGGAGGACCTCTCGTGGGCAGTACCAAGCCCTTTTGTATGCATTCTTTACAAGTCTTCTAGGGTAGCCACGTGTTTTAAGTTTATTGGCAAGGGTGTTGGCTTCCCTAAAGTAGTCTGCCTTGGATGAACAGTTCCGCCTTATCCTCAGAAATTGGAAGTATGGCAGAGAATCTTTCAGAGCCCTGGGGGGGTTGCTCTCATAGCTAAGAAGGGTGTTTCGTTCTGTGGGCGTCCTATATAGGCGTGTTAGTAGTTCACTTTCATGATGGAAAATTGTCAGGTCCAAGAAGGCTATTTGTTTTTTGTCATAAGCAAGGGTGAAATTAAGATCTGCGCAGTTGTTATTTAGCCAGTGAAGGAAGGACTCCAATGTGGCAATATCAAGGTTACAGATCAGGAAGATGTAATCTATATAACGACGCCAGAGTGCTATCCCTGGAAGGAATGGATTGCTATCCGTTAAGATACTGCCAGTTTCCAGTGCATCCATAAACAGAATCGCCAAGTTGGGAGCAAAAATTGCCCCCATGGAAGTGCCCTTTATTTGTTGATAATATACATTATCAAACACAAAGTAGTTTCTAGAGAGACAAAGCTCGAGCAACTGCAAGATGAAAAGTGTTGGAACCCTATGTGGGCGGGGACGTGAGTCAAGGGTTTTCTGGATAACCTGAAGAGCCGCTGTCTGGGGGATGTTAGTGTAGAGCGACTCTACGTCCATGGTGCAGAGAGTGTTAACTGCAGGGTCATAGGGATAGTGTTCCACCAAGTTAATCATCGCCATGCTATCCCTTACGTAGCAGGCTGTAGATGGTACGAATTCCTTTATGAAGAAATCCACATAAGCTCCGAGTGGTTCAAGGATTGAGCCACAGGCAGAGACTATCGGTCTCCCTGGCGGTTTGTCGATATTCTTGTGGACCTTCGGGAGGGTGTAAATGACTGGTTGGCGGGGGCTTTTTACATTGAGGAAACAGTGTTCCTTTTTGCTCAGGTAACCTTCGGCGCGAGCATCCGTTGTAAGCTTAAGTTTGATCTCTTGGATATCTTTAGTGGGGTTGCCAGGTAATCTCTGGTAATGGTCTGTATTGCCGAGCTGGTGTTGAATTTCACTTTTGTAGGAGTCAATGTCCTGAAGGACAATTCCCCCACCCTTGTCTGCACTCTTTATTACAAGTGAAGGGTTGCTCTTTAACGTGCTTATGGCATCTTTCTCAACTCGTGAAATATTGTAAGGAATGTATAGTCTCTTCTTCTCTAGGTCACATAGATCTTTCTGAACTAGTTTTTCAAATGTTATGATCTCAGATGGAATCATACTGGCAGTTGAAAGGAATGTGGATGGGGGGCGAAATGGTGTATTGGAATTGATTGGGGTAGATGGATGCAGCTGAAAAAAGGCCTTGAGGCGAATTAACCTGAAGAATCTTAATAGTTCAGTCTGCAACTCCATGTAATTAGGACGAACTGTCGGTACAAAGGATAAGCCTTTTTTCAGAAGTTCAACTTCTGGGTCCTGTAGTATGTGCTTGGATAGGTTAAAAATGGGTATTATTTCAGAAGAGGTAGGTTGGGCGGGGAGTGAGGAATCAATACCTGCAGTGTTGTCTACCACTGGTAAAAGTTGTTCCTGGTTTTGAGCTCGCCTGGGGCATTGAACCATTGTTGTGGTTTCTTTACGTGTCCCCTTGAAGGTGTGCCCGGTTGGCCTCTGGATAAAAAATTGGACTGGGCCCCTCCTCCTCGTCTTGGTTGCTTGCTCCTTCGCCTGGGTCTGAACTGTCAGAGGAGTCCTCCGAGGTGTTGGAGAAACCAACTATGTTTTGGCATTTGTTGTATCTGCTCCAGGGTCTACTGTTAGGGTTAAAGTGTGGTCTATTGGTATAGAAATCTTTGTGTTGGTAAGGATAGGTGTTCTGTACGTTATAGTTCTTAATATCTTTCTTGATTTTGTTAGATTTCTTGTTTTGTTCAATTCGGTGAAAATCTGCTACTGTTTTTTCTACTTGGTCTAGTAGCTTCTTACATTCTGCAGTAGGATCTGAGTCATTAATCTGCTTCAATAAGTCGTTAATTTCTGTTTCTAGCGATTTCAGTGTTTCTGTGGCTATATCTATGCCTAGTGCGAGCTAATGCCTAGAGCATGTAGTTCCAATGTAACTAAAATTAGAGACGTAGTTTGGGTTGTCCGTGAAAATACCAGGGATATTACGGACCTGGAGACCTACCGGTATGACGTCAGCTTTTAAGTAATCTGTGAGCATTAGCACCATAAGCTGTAGGCGAACTTGTTTCTTTTTTTGTTTTTCTAATTGCTCAGGTAAAGAAGAATTGGTCACTGTTGGCACATCTGGGGTGTCAGACAATAAGGAGGGCCCAGAACATAAATGCTTGATGTAATCTGCGGTATATAATGGAGCATGGAATGACATCTCTTGAGAGATGAAGAATAGATTTGAAAGAGAGAGTGAAAATAAGTACTCGGGCACTAGGGTGGCCGACCTCGTGGGACGAGGGTGGGAGGTTAGAGACAACCCCTGCAATCCAGCGATTGCGCTCAGTTCATTTGAAAAGACAAGGGGAACCCAGTGGGTAGCTAGGGACCATGGGTATCAAGTACTTTTAAGGAAACAAAAGGTCCTCAGCATAAAGGAAATCATGCAAAAATATTATATAGACCACAATAGGCTACTATATATTTCTGTCCCTTGTCCAGCCGGACAGGGAATTTAATAATCAAGTAAATTGTTAAGGGTAAAGGTACATTTTAGCAACAAAGCATTATAATACAGTAGGGCACAGTCCTGTACCGTACAAGGGAGGAGAAAGTGGGAAAGTAATAAAGTGAAAGAATTTCAGGCAAACAGGGTGAGCTATCAGGGCTTTGTTTTGAATCAAAATTATCAGTGTATCCTGGAGTAACACATACATACAGTAATATAAAAAGGTAAAACGTATGTCTACTCAAAGGAGTTGACGTTTCAATCCCATGCTCAGGTTATATAGGGATCATCTTCAGGACTTAAAGAGTTATTTTTGCCTGATTTGAAAATTAAATGCCTTTTGGGAAGGAAACAGGGAGGAAGAAAAGAAGATAACAAGATATAAATCAATTTTACAGAGGATATTGAAGGACATCATCTTAGCCATTTACTTGCAATATTCGGAACCGCAGTGATAAGGTGTTGCCTGTTGGCGTGGGCATTAAGTGCAAACATGTAAATTACATTTAGTGTGTAGTGCATTGATCATAGGAGTGACTATCTGGCTGCTCTGTGAAGGTGGTGAAGGAGCCAGTATGCACGTGCTCTGAGGTCGGACAGGGGGAGGGTGTACCGTGCTGCCGTGGTGTGCAGGTCATTTAGAACTAAGAGTTTTGGCGCACGCAGAGTCAGCGAGGTCCGCGTGTTGAACAAGTGCGCGTTGCCACTCGCTTACCTCCACTGAGGGTAATAAGGTGGCGGGTAAGGGAGGATGGTATCCTTATAGGATTGGCTGAGTGGCGCAGAACCGATGGAAACAACACCGGTACCAATTTATATCTGGGGATATTACATGTTTCTAATGGTGATGGTGGGTTTTAGGAAACGAGGAACATACCCAAGGCTTAGGCAGGTGGGAGCCTTAAGGTGAGCTTTCGGCTGGCGTGACCGGGCAGGAAAGTATTAGAGCTTTGTTGAAGCATCCATTGCCAATTCTTTACGTCCAAAAGATGGGTCACTGTGGGGAGGAGGAAGGGTATTAGAGCCAGTGAGGGAGCTTTTGGAGCAAAAAGGTGCTGAGGCAGAGGGAAGTTACCGTGGAATTATTTAGGTTCCATCCACTGTTCAATAACCCGTCTGGCACAAAAAAGCAAAGACCCGCATATGTCAGCACGGAGTCGCATCAGATGTGGGACTCCCAACGCTCCCTTGTTGAACATTTTTCTGAACTCAACAGGTGACAGAGGGAGATATGTTGGTGTAACGGGCTCCTGAGAGGGACATCCTATTATCTTCCTTTCAGTCTACGTGCCCCCGGGCCTCCAGGTTGTCACATTTAGGGACCTGGGTACCCTGTCTTTGAATATCCCTGAAGGCCTTTTGGTGTTGGGTGGTGATTTGAATTCCGTGGGCTCCGGCGACTTGGATCGTCATCCTTCTTGTGACCTTGCTCGTTTATCTTGCTGGCTGCCTGATTTCCTTGAATCCATGGGGTTGGTGGACAGTTGGGGGGCCTATCACCCCGACACTCTTCAATACACCTTTCTCTCCGGGGCACACAGGAGTCTATCTAGGATTGATTATTTTTTGGTCCCTGCATCTCAAATTACCCATGTCCGGGAAGTCAAACATCTTGCCAGAGGTATTTCTGATCACTCACTGATCTGGCTCCACATTGATCTAAATTACAAACAGGTGGGACGAGTGACCCCCATTAATCCATGGTACCTCCGGGATCCACATATCTATCTCGACCTCCTTGTGGTCATGGATAACTACTGTAGTATCGTGATTGCCTGACCCCTGTCTGCGACAGGACAGGCAAGAGAGGAAGGGACATGGGGATGAAGAGGAAGTGGGTTTAGAAGGAAGTTCAGTTGTGAGTAGGACACGAGAGAATAAAGACGTGTCACCTACTACTCCCGGCTCCTGTGGTGAATTGGGGGGGCGCGACAACTACTTCAATGAGAATGAGGGCTCGGTTGAATCCCGCAGACGCTTTGGAAGGCCTTTAAGACTGTGATCCGGGGCCAATCCCTCTCCCTAATCTCGGGGAAGAAGAAAGAGCAACGGAGGGAACTAGTGGCCCTGGAGGAGGAAATGGGTGGGACGAGTGGCCTCCATTAATCCATGGTACCGCCGGGATCCACATATCCATCGCGACCTCCTTGTGGTCATAGATAACTACTTCAATGAGAATGAGGGCTCGGTTGAATCCTCGCAAACGCTTTGGGAGGCCTTTAAGACTGTGATCCGGAGCCAAGCCCTCTCCCTAATCTCGGGGAAGAAGAAAGAGCAACAGAGGGAAATAGTGGCCCTGGAGGAGGAAATAGGGCGATTAGAAGCAGAATTAGATTCGGATGTCATGTCTGATAAGCTCCAGCTTCTCAAACTCAAACAGCAGGACTATAGAGCGCTGGCATCCGGTCAGGCTAAGGCCCTAGGGAGAGCGGTGCAGGGGCGGTTATATGAGGTAGGTGGCAAAGCTGGGAAATTATTAGACTGGCTGGATAAAAGAGACTGGGCAAGTAGGATAGTACCTGGGCACCATGGGCACAAGGGAAAGTCTCTTACAGATCCAAAAGAAATCGTGGACCATTTCGCAGCCCATTTTGAGGTAGTTTACACATAGGCCGTCCCCTCTTCCGTAGAGGATTCCCGCCAGATGCTCACTGACAAAGTCTTACCCAGACTTTTGGTGGTTTATTTATTTATTTATTTATTTATTTATAACACTTATAGAGCGCACTGTTACCAATCTGTGTCCTGGCGCAAAATGAAAGCTCCCTGGCCTAAACTGTGCTTACTGAACAAAGAGCCAAGTTTTCAACTGTTTGCGAAGGGTCATTACGTCTGTACTGTGTCTGAGTGCCTGAGGCAAAGCATTACAGGCCTTAGCGGCACCCAGAATGAAACTTCTGCCGCCCATCGCATTTTTCGTATCCGCGGGATGGTGACCAGCCCCAGCTTTTCCGACCTCAGATGTCGACCCAGCAGATACCATTAAAAGTGCTGTATCAAAAAAGCAGGGCCCAGCCCACGAAGGGCCTTGAAGACTATGCAGACAGCTTTAAATAAGATCCGCTTCCGCAATGAAAGCCAGTGCAGCTTCACCAGCTCATGGGAGATTGCAGCAAACTTAGGAGCGCCTGAGATCAGGCGAGCCGCTGCGTTTTGCAGGACCTGCAGTTTGTTAAGAAGGTTCTGTTGTGCATTAAGCAGCAAGCTGTTGCAATAATCAAGTCGGGATAGAACCAATGCCGTCACCACCGTTTTCCTACAGTCTTCAAGAATAAACGGAAGAATCTTCCTGATTGTTTTCAACGTGAAGTGAACGGCCGACGTCATGGCATTAACCTGGGGCCCAAAGGTAAGATTATCATCAAACAGAACCCCCAGGTTCTTTACCTTGGTGACTGGAACGGGGGGAGTGCCCAACCCATCCGGCCTCCAGGTCGGACTACAGAAATTGACCCTGGAGCCAAAAAGGAGAACCTCGGTTTTCGCGGAGTATAACTTCAAACAGTTTCTGGCCATCCAATCACTGACTGCTGACATACACTCCTGAAATTTATTAGCAATACCTTCCTCTGTGCCAGGTAGCAAGGAGACCACTATCTGAGTGTCATCCGCGTATGATGTAAGATCGAATCCGTAGGATCGGATGACAGGGGCCAGGGAGGAGACATAAACATTAAACACGGTTGGACTCAGGGAAGAACCCTGCGGAACCCCACAGGGCAGCACGAAGGGACTGGACTCTAATTCCCCCAGAGCCACTACCTGAATCCTATCAGTAAGGAAGGATTTCAGGATCTTCAGGGCTTTCCCCTGAATCCAGCAGGCCTCCAGACGGTCCGCCAAGATCGTATGGTGGACCGTATCGAAGGCCGCAAATAGGTCAAGCAGGATCAGGGCCGCTTTGCCCCCCAAGTCCATCACCTTCCTGATCTCCTCAGAGGATTTAATTAATGCAGATTCAGTACTATGGGCCTCCCTAAAACCATGCTGTGAAGGATTGAGAGCTTGTGTGGTCCTGAGAAATGCAGTTAACTGGCTATTCATGGTTATCTCTATCGATTTGGCTGGTAAGGGGAGTCTAGCAATGGGACGATAGCTGTTGGGGTCAGTAATATCAAGATTCGGTAAGATTGAAGCCAATTTCCAACAAGATGGAAATACCCCTTCAGCGAACATGTTGTTAAAGACGGCTGCTAGAGTTGTTGCTATGGGAGCCGCCGCCAGCTTTGCCACTGAGGCTGGGCATGGGTCCCGCGGTGAACCTGATTTAGTACTCAACAACAGCTTCTCAGTCTCCTCCACTGTGACCGGGGATAAATCCTGAAACGTCCTCCCATTTAGGCGCGAGGTAAAATCCTCCGGCTTGTCGACACGCACATTAGCCTTGGCTTGAACTTCTAGAGAATTGAAGATGATTTCCACCTTATTTAAAAAGACGTGAGCTAGATCTTCGCACAGTTCGAGACTGGGAGGTGTAGTAGCTGTCTTTGGGAAGGCTAGGCTGCAAACCGTTTGGAATAGTTCCTTAGACGAGCTCCTGGTCTCCTTGATGCAAAGAGTAAAATAACTCTTTTTTAGCCAGCCCAATCATGTCTTTATATTGTGCTAGGCTCGCTTTGAGTCTGATTTTGTCTGCCTCATTATAGTTTGTCCGCCACACCCGTTCGAATTTCTTACAAATGAGCTTCTGCTCTCTAAGCTCATAGGAAAACCAGGGGGCCGAAGGGGTCGATCGGGTAGGGTGGCAGCTTTTGGGAGGGACTAGTGTCTTACACGCTTGGTCTACCCAGTTAGCATAGAAGACCGCCGCCTTGTCAACATTTCGCAGCCCACTTTGAGGTTTACACATAGGCAGTCCCCTCTTCCGTAGAGGATTCCAGCCAGATGCTCACTGACATAGTCTTACCCAGACTTTTGGTGGTTGAACGTGATTTCATGGAGAGTGCAATATCCAACGACGAAATAGCGACCGCTATAAGGTCCTTCACGCCTGGCAAAGCCTCTGGCCCTAACGGGTTGCCGATCGTACTCTACAAGCTCAAACCGAACAGGCTGACCCCATATTTAAAGGCCATGTATGAGGAATCGCGGCGTTTGGGACTACTACTCCACGACCAACGGACGGCCAATATTGTTACCATCCATAAGGAAGGGAAGCCTAAAACTGATTGCAGGTCTTACAGGCCGATATCCTTATTGAACGCGGAACCCAAGATTCTGGCCAAGCTCCTTGCTAACCGGCTCTTGAAGGTGGTTGAGACCCTGGTGCACCCGGATCAGTCCGGCTTTATACCTCACCGTAACACAGCACTGAACTTGCGTAGGGTGCATGGGGTTCTGGTTAGGGCGGCCCTCATCCTGGAACCGGCGGCCATAGTTTCCTTAGACGCAGCCATGTAGTTCAACACCATCGAATGGCCATATTTGTGGGCAGTATTGGAGAAAATGGGGTTAAGCCCGAAATACATACGATGGGTGCAACTATTGTACTCCCCACCTCTGGCCCAGGTAGTGGTTAACAATAAAAAATCAGCCTCCTTCCAGTTGGGTAGGGGGTTCCGTCAGGGGTGCCCCCTATCCCTCTCTCCTATTTGCTCTAGCGCTGGAATCTCTGGCAGCTTGGATTCCCAGGGACCCGATGATTTGTGGCATACACTGGTCCCTGGAATGGGAGGACCGTATTTCCCTCTACGCTGACGATATTCTTCTTTGCTTGACCTCTCCGAGAAGATCTTTGATTGTGGTCTTGGATATCCTTGCCATCTTCGGTAGATATTCAAGCTACTCCATAAACTGGAGTAAGTCCCTCCTGTTTGTTGTGGATGGAGAATCGCCGATCCCACCGCGTGGATGTCCTATACAAATGTGTACAGAATGCTTTAAATATCTGGTTATTTTCCTCTCGCTAGATCCTTCTCTCCGTTATTCTTACAACCTACGACCCCACTTGCTTAGGCTGCGCAGGGACATTGAGAGATGGAAATCACTTCCCCTCTCGTTGCTAGGGAAGGCTGCCCTCTTTAAAATTGTCATTGCCCGGTTCTTGTACGCCTCTGACCCGTGTCCTATTTTAGAAAAGTAGAGAGCCTCCAAAGGGACCTACTGTGGAATGGCAATCCCTGTATTGCGCTTGATAAGCTTTTCTTGAAGTGGTATGATGGAGGCATCAGCCTCCCTAATATCAAGCTGTATTATTGGGTGACTCACCTGTCCTCCATCAATCACTGCACTTACGCCCAGCCGGGAGACCCAGGTTATAGAATGGATAAATGGCTCCTCTCTGGGGTGAACTTTACAAGAGCCCTCTACTCCGGACCCCGGTGCTGTCCGCTCACGGGCCCCACTAAGCACGCAGTACGCGTCTGGCACGCGGTCACCAAACGTCTCGCTGGGGGCGCAAGCTTACACTTGCAACACCGCTTTGGGACTCCGAACAACTGGGTAATCTATGGAGGAGTAAGGAGTTTGATAAATGGGACCTCATAGGTATTACCCGGGTAGGCGATTTATTGGCCAAATCAGACATCAAGTCATTCACCACATTGCAACAACAGTACAAGTTGGCAGACTTGGAACACTTCTAATCAAGGGTGGGGGAGGTGGATTCTGGATCCATTCACTTTCCAAAATAGCATGAAATCATCAAAGGGGAATGGATCACTTGTCCTGCTCAACCACTGGGTATGCAGGAAATGAGGATGTCCCAGATGAAAAAAGGTCCTCATGCACGTGATGGGTATGGTGGTATCTGAAGCGGTATATGTTGGTTCTCCGCTGATTTCGGTTTATGCAGCCTCCACCAGGAGATTTTTACCCATGGTTGACACAGTAGCGAGCCAGTGATAAAAAAGGTTATGTTAAAAAGACACCTCAACCTAAGTTCTGCTACTTTATTCTTACTTGGTCGTGGGTCTAGTAAACTCTATAGGAGTGCATCAATTTGGACTGAGTTACGTGCTATTTTGGAAAGTGAATGGATCCAGAATCCACCTCCCTCACCCTTGATTAGAAGACTTGGAACACATCCGTTACACGCAGGTTCGACACACATTACGCACTCAGCCCGGGGCCACGCTACCGGAATCATTCCCGCTAGAGGATAGAATACTAGACGGCCATATCCCTGACAGCACCATTTCACTTCTATATAAAAAGCTGGTCAACAACATCTCAGACCCTCTCCAGGCTCTCCGGAAGAAGTGGGCTGGAAATGGTATTGAAATGGACGATGAGGAGTGACAGGAGCCTATCTCCTCTCCCAGGGTGGTGGCCATACCAGCACCTCTCCGACTTGTCCAACTAAAACTTCTACATAGGGTATATGTAACTGGGCCTCAATTGGTGCAGATGGGGAGGGCGGATGGGGGAGACTGTAGACGGGGATGCGGCCAGTTGGGAACCTTTTTTCACATAGTTTGTGACTGCGAGCTGATCGAACCCTATTGGCACAAGATTCATGACATCATTAATACTGTTTTGTCCGTGCAACTCCATGTGGAGGCCCATAGGTGTTTGTTAAATATCTGGGAACCAACCGATTTTAACGTTTGCCTGACACAATGGGTCACTCTGGCACTAATGTTAGCCAAGAGAAACATTGCCCAGCGATGGGGATCTCTGCTTCCACCTATAGTGCGTGATTGGGAAAAAGACCCGGATTGGGCAATGTTTAGAGAAAAAAACGTGTATGTGGCCCGTGGATATCCCAAGAAATGGTCTCGCATTTGAGGCCTGTGGAACTCCTACCGTGGAGCTATATGTCAACCTCCCCTGTCCCCCAATATCGATGATCCCCCCCCCTTCACCTATCCCTTCCGGCCGCAGCGATGTATATTGTGATTTATCTACTGTTCCTATGATGCCTAATGTAATACTTCCTTGGAAATGTCGTTGTATTGCTGATGTTTTCTTTCTTAAACAATAAAAAATGTTTTACAAAAAAAAAAAAAGTTAGGAAAACACTTTTTTTTTGTAATTCCAGAGTGTGATGTGATCAAAACAAATCAGAGCATTTTGATTGGTGATGTGCAAATGATAAATATTTGCTGAAACCCTATTTCCACATATTATCATTTGTATGCTGCATAGTTTTATCAGTAAAACTGCATGTCAGTGGGAAGGTTTATGGCAGTTCCAATGAAAATGTGCAGTCTGTAAATCTCTGTCTGCCATATCATTCTTTAGTAATATATTTATTAGAAGTGAGAGTATGTGAACATGAACTGAGAAACATTCCTGCCCTTATGACAGTGCTATTAGTGAACTAACCCCCGAATGCATCAAAGTCATGTTTTGCGAGTCCTTAATAGCGAATATTAAGGAATCGCTATTAAAGACTCGCAAAACAGGATGCATGTAGGAATCACAATATTATTTGCGATTTCTACTGATTCCTTATTTGCGATTCGCTAATTGCGAATCGCAAATAAGGAATGGCTTTCCCATTCATTCCTATGGGCCTAAAGGCCCATAGGAATGAATGGGGAGTCATTCCTTATTTGCGATTCGCAATTAGCGAATCGCAAATGTGCTGCAATTTCAAGGGTGCCAGGGTGTCTAAAGGACTGAAATGGTAATGTTCACTGGTGTTGCTCACACACATGTCCCAAGGACATGTGTGTGTGTGTGTAACATACAACTTGGAAAAATGCACTAAAGTGCATATTTCTAAGTTTTTGCTATTTACTACGTAGTTTGCCTTCGCGGTAAATAGCGGCCCCAGATTGCGAATTTCCAATCTTGGAATGGTTCATGCATTGCATTTAAAGGAATCGCAGATTGCGATTCCTTAAGTGCAATCGCAATTTGAGAACTCACAATTATTTGAAAAATAAGATAAAAAAACTCAGGAAATCTAGTTTTCTATATATTGTATATTTGTAGATTTGCAAAGTGTACTATGCTATTCTTACTGTACTTGAATGTGAGGAAAGGCAAAGCGACAGAAGGAAATACAGTTACACTAATTCTGACAATCAGCAGAGTTATTTTCCTCTTTAAAATAGTTGCAATACACGTTCTGTCACACGCATTTTCTCGTACAAATTGTACAGCGCTATAGCAACAAGTGTCAGTTCATTAACATAGTTGCTCTAAATGATGCATCTCATCAGAACTCCCGAGGCGACTCCGGGAGCAACGCTGTTTTTAAAACCACTTGGACACTTGTCTACAAGTTCTTAGCCCGCCTACCTGCTTTGCTGTTTGGCGCTACGGAGCCAGCGCTTCTGCTCTTCCTGGCTGCCCCTGTCCTGCCCGCGACCCAGACCGCCACCGCTGATCGCCCCCTCCTTGCCTGACTCTTGGAGTGGGACGGGCGGCTCCACCATCTTGGGCGGGTCTGGGATCGGCGCTGCAGTTCTTTGGCCCCTCCCCCCTCGTCAAGTACTTTAGGCGGTCAGCTGCAAGCGCGCCTACCCTGCATCTCATCAGAACTCCCGAGGCGACTCCGGGAGCAACGCTGTTTTTAAAACCACTTGGACACTTGTCTACAAGTTCTTAGCCCGCCTACCTGCTTTGCTGTTTGGCGCTACGGAGCCAGCGCTTCTGCTCTTCCTGGCTGCCCCTGTCCTGCCCGCTACCCAGACCGCCACCGCTGATCGCCCCCTCCTTGCCTGACTCTTGGAGTGGGACGGGCGGCTCCACCATCTTGGGCGGGTCTGGGCTCGGCGCTGCAGTTCTTTGGCCCCTCCCCCCTCGTCAAGTACTTTAGGCGGTCAGCTGCAAGCGCGCCTACCCTGCATCTCATCAGAACTCCCGAGGCGACTCCGGGAGCAACGCTGTTTTTAAAACCACTTAGACACTTGTTTACAAGTTCTTAGCCCGCCTACCTGCTTTGCTGTTTGGCGCTACGGAGCCAGCGCTTCTGCTCTTCCTGGCTGCCCCTTTCCTGCCCGCGACCCAGACCGCCACCGCTGATCGCCCCCTCCTTGCCTGACTCTTGGAGTGGGACGGGCGGCTCCACCATCTTGGGCGGGTCTGGGCTCGGCGCTGCAGTTCTTTGGCCCCTCCCCCCTCGTCAAGTACTTTAGGCGGTCAGCTGCAAGCGCGCCTACCCTGCATCTCATCAGAACTCCCGAGGCGACTCCGGGAGCAACGCTGTTTTTAAAACCACTTGGACACTTGTCTACAAGTTCTTAGCCCGCCTACCTGCTTTGCTGTTTGGCGCTACGGAGCCAGCGCTTCTGCTCTTCCTGGCTGCCCCTGTCCTGCCCGCGACCCAGACCGCCACCGCTGATCGCCCCCTCCTTGCCTGACTCTTGGAGTGGGACGGGCGGCTCCACCATCTTGGGTGGGTCTGGGCTCGGCGCTGCAGTTCTTTGGCCCCTCCCCCCTTGCCACACCCCCGGACTCTCCCCCCCATGTGTCTCTACTTAATGGTTACCCAGTCCCGGCCGCGCAGCGGGCGCGACGAAGGCGCGCCGAAGTTGCGCCTAAGTTAAGCCCGTCTGCGCCCGTCCGCGACGGGCCGGGACCAGGGGCCACACCCCCTGCTCTTTTTCTGACTTATACCTCAGCACAACTCCTAGCTCTCACTGCTGTTTCCCCACTTTCATCGTCACTCTTGCGACACCATGACACACTTGGTATTCTGGCCTCTCCTCCCCCTCACCTGACCCCGCTTTTTTCTAGCCCCACTAGCACTACCCCCCCAGCTGCTGATCTCCCCTCCGCCTCTTGCTCTTCCTCCCTCTCTGCCTCCACCGCAGCTTCTGCCATACTGCTCAACACCCGCTCAGCGGCCAAACATCAGACGGCTCTCTTTAATCTCCTTACCTCCGACTCCCCGGATTTCCTCTTTCTGACCGAAACCTGGTTCACTGCTGACTCCCTTCCCGACCTCTTAGCCATTCTTCCCGACACCTATTATGCCCTCCGGGCTGATCGTCCGGACGGCAAGGTGGGGGGAGGGGTGGCGATGATCATTCGGTCAACCCTCAAATTCCAACTTCTTAATCACCCCCCCATTTCTAATGTGGACTATCTTGTGGCCCGCTCTCTCAATCTACCTGCCCTCCTCACTGTTGTCCTTGTGTACCGTCCTCCTCAATCTATGCCCTCCTTTGTAGCCTCCATTCAGGACCTTATGGCCACCCTCGTGGTCAATAATTCCTCCGTCCTATTGCTCTGCGACTTTCATTATTGGCCGGGCGACCCCAGGGAAGACCTCCCTTCGAAAGATTTTTCAGGCACTCTTCAATGCCTAAACTTCACATCTCATATTTCAGCCCCCACCCACGTCCAGGGTCACATCTTGGACCAAATCTGGTCCTCCTGCCCCATTGTTTCATCCCTTCTTATTTCCCCATGCGTCTGGTCGGATCATTTTTCCATTTCTTTCGCCAACCACCTGGGAGTGGTTGACAAGCCTCCTCTCCCTAAGAACATCTCAGCCCGTAATTGGAATCGAACCGACCTTGACTCCCTCTCGCTCACCTTGGCTTCATCTGTTCCAACCCTTACCCATCTTTCTCTTGATTCTCAGGTCAACGCCATTGGCACATGGCTTTCCTCTTCTTGCGACCTTGTCGCTCCGCTCAGAAAGATCAAGGCGATTCGTCCACATGACGCGCACAAATGGTTCTCTCCAGAACTTAAAACTTTCAAACTCGACCTAAGGCGGTCGGAACGTCACTGGAGACGAAACTATTGCCCCTTGTTGCGCGACAAATACAAATCACTCCTTGCTGAATATAAAAAAGCGATCCTGGCGGCCAAAACCGCCTATTTCTCTGAGAGAGTAGCTCTCGCGGCTAACAAACCCCGTGAAATCTTCTCTCTGGTCCACAATCTCGCCACCTCTGATCGCTCTACCCCCAGCCCGGTTCCCTCACAGTCCCTCTGTTCTTCACTTAACGATTTTTTTATCGACACGATCGTAAAGATCAAAGCCAACATTCCCACACTGCCTCAACCCCGCCCCACCTGTCTTAACATCTGTCCTTCCTTCTCTTTTTCCTCCTTCCCTCCTCTTTCCACTGAACTATTTCTAAAACTCCTGATCAAAATCAAGTCTGGCTCCCCCATGGATTGCGCGCCAGCACGCATTCTTAAAACCCTCTTCACCAATTGCTCTGGACCTCCCCTTGCCCTCCTCAACTCCTCTTTGGCTCTCGGATCCGTCCCCTCCTCTTTCAAATCTGCCATAGTCCTTCCGATTCTAAAGAAAACTGGTCTAGATCCCTCTCTTCCCTCCAATTTCCGTCCCATCTCTCTCCTTCCCTACCTCGGCAAGATCCTCGAGGCTCATGTCACTTCCTGCCTCTCCTCTTATATTGAGGAGAACGGCCTCCTGCCATCCCACCAGGCAGGATTCCGCCCGGGCCACTCCACGGAGATGGTGGTCCTCGCAGTCTTGGACGAGCTTAAGGGGAAGGCCGACTCCAATCTCCCCCAAGCTCTGGTCCTTCTCGACTTGTCCGCTGCGTTTGACACGGTTGACCATGCCATCCTTCTCGACCGTGTCAGCGCAGCGGGCATTCGGGGCGTGGCCTTTTCCTGGCTGGCGTCCTTCCTTCAGGATAGGTCCCAGGCAGTTCATCTCTCCGGTTTTTCCGCTCCTCCCCGTCCTGTCACTTGTGGTGTTCCCCAAGGCTCTTCCCTTTCCCCTCTCCTTTTCAATCTTTATATTCACCCCCTCATCACTTCTCTTCTTGAGCTGGGGGTCTCTGTGTATAATTACGCAGATGACCTTCAGCTCGTTTTCGATCTTTCTTCCACCCCGGATTCTCTTCCCAAGTTCTGTTCCACCTTAGTTTTCATTTCTGACTGGATGTGCGCTAACCAACTGAAGCTCAATCCAGATAAAACGGAACTTGTTCTCACCGGTGGCCCTTCTAACCCCTGGACCCCCGCACATTGGCCCCTTTCTTTTGGTCCCCCCCCTGTTCCTTCTTCTTCTGTCCGCACTCTCGGCATCAAAGTCAGCCATGACTTATCCATGCACAGTCAGATCAGCTCTGTTGTGTCCTCCTGTTTTCTTTCCCTCCGTTTAATTCGGAAAATCTCCCGTTTCTTCTCCACTGATGCTCTTAAATCCATAGTCATGGCCCTCGTCATCTCTCGCCTTGACTATGGGAATGGCCTGTACGTGGGCATACCTGCTTACGAATCTCGCCGCCTACAGGCCATTCAAAACCAAGCTGCTCGTCTCCTCCTCTCCCTCCCTAAATCCTCTCATATCACCCCGGCTCTTAAATCACTTCACTGGCTCCCCGTTCGTTTCAGATCCTTCTTCAAACTGGCCTGTCTAGCATTCCTGGCTCACTCTCGATCCGCACCCTTGTTCATCAACACTCTTGTCTCTTCTCATGCCCCTGTTCGCACCCTTCGCTCTTCCTCTCTCTCTCTTCTTCACACCCCTCGCTTCCGCAAATCCAGAACGGGGGGAACCCGATTCTCAGTCCTTGCCCCCCAGTTCTGGAATAGCCTTCCTCTTTCTATTCGCTCCATTCCCATCTACTCTCACTTCCGCAAAGCCCTTAAAACCTTCCTCTTCCTTCAGGCATTCCCCTCTTAAACTCCCCTGGGCCCCCTCTGCTGAGTTCTTGATCAGGTCCCTAGCGCCAGGAAGCCGCTTGGCCATCGTGCGCTCTATTAAATATTTTATTCATTCATTCATTCAATAATATGTTATTTGGCCGCATTTATTATCTATAATATTATAGAGTGACTAGCAGCCCGTCCCGACGTTGTCCGGGTATGAATTGCTGCCGACCAGTAGTATATTGTTTTGTAGGATTTCATTTAGATAGCATTTCTTATCTGTGACAGGCCTGTGAAACGCTCCGATTCACAGTGCACTGCTGATGCACTTAACAGTGTGCGTTCAGTAGTGTGTGAACTCGAGTTTCCCTACTTGATTTTTCCTTGCAATATTATATAGTGCGAACTCGACAACATGGCATGAGCACAATTTACATTACAGAAGAACACATTAATTTGTGGTAGGCATAGGGAGACAAAGCGATTTGCCTCGAATCACAGGATGTTGAGCTGATGCCGAGATTCGAACTTAGCTCTCCAGCTCTAAAGTTCGCAATTCTAGAACTTGTGGCAGGAGGTGTGTCTAAAAGTGTATGTGGGTGCTGGCCATCAATGAGAGAGACCTGTGCATTTTTCAAATGGGTGGTGAACAAAAATGAGTATGTTGCTGGAGAGGGGAGAAGTGTGGCTCAAGTGGTTGGAGCGGCAGACCCTGATGCAGAGGTCTGGCCCGGACCAGGGTTCAATTCCCTGCCTCGGCGGGTCTTGGGCTCAAATTTCCCCGGACCTGACAATTCTCGCCTCGGTGCCTATTCCAATCATGGAGTCCCACTCTGTAACTCTGGGCAATAGCTTGCTTAATCTCCACAACGGCCCCTCGCAGCGGGATGCCTGGCTTTCACCTTGGGGATGCCCAGTAATGGGTTATCTCGCTGGGGAATACCAGGACGGGTTCCCTAAGCAAGCGCTGGGACGCTTTCGGGCAGCCATGCGCTCTACAAATCAAATTTCATTTCATAGTAGGGCCGCCGTGCCACCAATGTACTTACCGGGGGAGGGTAAACACCCATTATTTCGCAACTTTCTTTCCGCATACCATCACTCTGCATACTTTCATTACGAAAGTACCAGGACTCCGCAATGCCATTATAACGCATAGCATTGCATTTTATATGCTTTTACCATGCATACATTTACAACGAAATTCGTTGTAAATGCATGAATGGTAAAAGCATGTTTTATTTTATGTTTGGATAAGGTAAGTATGGGTATAGGGGTATATGTTTTGATGTACTGAGGTATATGTTTTGGGGTGCTTGGGTATTTTAAGGGTTCAGATATAGTTTTGGGTTATGGGGTACAGAGGTGGTTTTAGGCTTTAGGGATAGGTATGGGTTTTGGGGTACAGGTGTATTTTTAGCGTTCAGGGCTAGGTTTGGGTTTTAAGGTATAGGGGTATTTTTAGAGTTCAGGGGTACGTTTGGGTTTTGGGGTACAGGGGTATTTTAAGGGTTCAGGGCTCGGTTTGGGTTTTGGGGTACAGGGGTATTTTTAGGGTTCAGGGCTAGGTTTGGGTTTTGGGGTACAGGGGTATTTTTAGAGTTCAGGGGTACGTTTGGGTTTTGGGGTACAGGGGTATTTTAAGGGTTCAGGGCTCGGTTTGGGGTTTGGGGTACAGGGGTATTTTTAGGGTTCAGGGCTAGGTTTGGGTTTTGGGGTACAGGGGTATTTCAGGGTTCAGGGGTAGGTTTGGGTTGTGGGGTACATGGTTATTTTTAGAGTTATGGGCTAGGTTTGGGTTTTGGGGTAACGGGGTATTTTTAGGGTTCAGGGGTAGGTTTGGGTTTTGGGGTACAGGAGTATTTTAAGGGTTATGGGCTAGGTTTGGGTTTTGGGGTACAGGGGTATTTTAGGGTTCAGGGGTAGGTTTGGTTTTGGGGTACAATGGTATTTTTAGGGTTCAGGGCTAGGTTTGGGTTTTGGGGCACAGGGGTATTTTTAGGGTTTAGGGATAGGTTTGGGTTTTGGGGTACAGGTTTATATTTATAGGGTTAAGATGGATTAGTGTTTAAGGGTGTTGGGGCATTTTAAGGAGTAAGGGTGGGTTATTATTATGGGGTGCAGGGGTATTTAAAGGGAGCAGGGTGGGATTAGCACACGATATGAGACATGGCATGAAGGGCGGAACGTACTACACGCCCCCAGCTTTTGTCATGCCCCCAGCACACACACAGCACAACGCAGACACGCCCACAAGGGACTACTCTGCTGGCACGGTTCTTTTACCTTTTAAATGTATATGGTGGGCGTCTGCATAGCCTATGTCCTTCTGCTGCAACTGCCCTTTCCAACGCTGTATTGGGTGTTATGATTGGTGCTGTGGTTTCTGAGATTACCCGCCTCAAAGGTTTTGGCTCTCTCTTTATTATATTAGTATGGAAGGTAGTAAGTGATACGAATTCTTGATTTTTGCCTTTTGACTTTATTTGATGAATCTCCACCAAAGTTTCTAGAACTATTCTTTGTTGTATATTAGTGGATGATAGAGAGGGTTGCAGCGTTTGGTCAAGGGGTTGCAAATAAAAATTGGGGTTCCAAACAGATTTGGACCCCAGTGTATTTTACATAGACTTTTTGTAGTGAAAGTAGCACAAAAAACGGTCAGATTATCATGAAATTCTGTAGCTTTGTAGATGATTGTGTGCAGATGGTCTGTTTTGGGGATAAGGGTAAGTATTTGTACAGTTATAAGGTATTTTAACTTATCGATATCTGTTATATAGTTTCATGACATTTTGCGGAACTACCAAGGTATAGCAAATTATTATCTGATTGGATAATGACTGACATGACAAAAATGCAAGGCAGCATCTTGTTTTAAGGCTACATTGCTAGTGTTTTGGCTTAGGGCCTATGCTCTTCAATTGTTCACCACTCCACTGTTCTTGACTCCACTGTATGGTAGTCTAGTTTACCACACTGCACTGTACACCGCTCTAATCTACACCTCTCCACTGAACGGTGTACCACTGTACTCTATGCTCTTACACTGTACGCCTATGAAACTGGATTCTGCGCTATTTCTCTGTATGCAGCTACACTGTACACCCGTCCACTCTATGGTATTCTTCTCTACCCACTTCCACCATATGCTACTCCAGTCTACCCACTCCATTGCACGCCTCTCCACTCTGCACTATCCCACAGCAATGTACGCCACTTCACTGTACGCTATTCCACTGTATGCCACTCCATTCTACAACACTCCACTGTACACTAGGCCACTGTACACTATTCCACTATATGCTACTCCACTGTACACTACACCAGCACTACATTCTATGGTATTCTCTTGAATGCCACTTCTTTTTACACAACTCCACTGTATGCTATTACACTCTATGCTATTCCACAGTACCCCACACTACTGTACACCATTACACTTTATGCTACGCCACTGTGGTATTCCACTCTACCCCACTCCACTGTACACAACTTCAATCTACACCACTTCACTGTACGCCACTCCACTGTACGCTACTCAACTACTGCATGAGGGCCATTGCACGTTGGATGTCCGCAAACTGTCTTAAACTGAATTCCAACAAAACTGAGGTGATTGTTTTTGGTAACAACCCTCATCTTTGGACTCCAGATTAGTGGCCAACTGAAATGGGAAACCATCCTGTTCCCTCTCCTAAAGTGAAAAACCTAGGAGCAACGGTTGACAACAGATTGACTTTTTGTGATCACATTAGCTCAGTTGTGTCCTCCTCCTTCCTGATTTTACAAACTTTAAGGAAATTAAAACTCTATTGGACGTCAAATTAAGGACGGTAGTCACAGTCCTGGTACTGTCACGCCTGGACTACTGCAACAGCATTTTTCTGAATGCCCAAAAACAACTTCGTAATAAGCTTCAGATTGTCCAAAATGCTGCCGCTAGACTCCTGTCCGGTACATCCAAATTTGTTTCGGTCCGAGGAGAACTCACTAAGCTACATTGGCTTCTTTCGAAACAAAGGGTTAGTTTTAAGGTTCTTTGTATAGTCTTTAAGGCCCTTAATGGTACCGGCCCATCCATCTGAGGCAAGGGTTCAAATGGTATACCCCCACCAGAACCTTGCGATCACTGGGAGACAAATATGTTCAAATACCCACCTTTAAGAAAGCCAGATGGGGAGGAAAGAGCTTTGTCACCTGTATTTCCAAGGCTTGGAACGAACTGCCGTTTCATCTGAGAAATGCTGATAATCTTTTCTCCTTCAGAAAGGGTCCGAAGACCTCGTTGTTTTCTCATTAACCACTTCGATCTTTGGTTAGGCCGAACCTGGTGCCAGGACACCCAAAGGTAATCCCGTGCTTCCTATAAATTCCATTAACGTTAACATACCATGTTCCTCTCTATGCCAATTCACTGTACACCACTACATTCTATGCTATTCCACTGTATATCACTCCACTTTACGACATTCAAGTGTTCCCTATTCCACTTCATGCCACTCCACTGTACGCTTCACCACTCATAGCCTTTCCACTGTACTCTCCTCTACTTTATATAACTTCACTCAACAAAACTCTACTACACTCTATGCCACTCTACTCCACTGTACTCTACTCTATCCCTGTACACTCCACTGTCTACATTTTTTATTAACTCAATGCCCATACACTCGATTGTACAACATTCTACTCCACTCTATGATACTTTGAAACACTGTACTACACAGAACTCCACCCTCCTCTATGAGACTCCACTCCAGTTTATAACCGTTTAATCCACTCTGCACTACGCCACTTCAATGTATGCCACTTCACTCTATGTTAATCCGATATAACCTACTCCACTGTACGCCTCTTCACTTTACAACACTCCACTCTACGCTATTCCACTCTATGGTACTCCACTCTTCTACACTACACTGTATGTTATTACACTGCAAGGTATTTCACTGTAAACGTTTCCACTGTCTGCTACTTCACTGTGCAGTACTCAACATCCCGCCACAGGAGTGTATGCCACTGTACGACACTCTCCTCCACTCTGTATAACTCCATTCTGTAAAACTCTACTACACTTCAATTCACTCTACAAGAATCTACTTCACCCTATCCCTGTACGCTCCACTGTCAAACTCTAGACTACATGCTTTTTCCGTACACTCCAATGTACCACACTATTCCACTATACAACACTTTTAATTTGCTCTGCCACCCAGCACTCCTATCTACGAGACAACACTCCAATTTATAACAGTTTACTCATCTATATGCTATGCGACTCCACAATAATTGACTCTATGCCACTCTACTCTTTATCATGCTAATACACTGTATTATACTTTATTCCACGCTAAATTACAACAGTCCACTCAACTCTACTTTGCCTTTCTCCAGTGTACGAGACTTTACCTTACACTATGCCACTGTCCAACCATCCACTCTACACAGCTCCACTGTACACCACGCTACTATACTATATGCAACTCCACTCTACAACACTCTAATACACTGTTTTCCACTCGATCCCACCCCAGTCTACTCCATTGCGCTGTATTCCACTCTACAATACTCCATTCTACGACACACAACTCTATTCTACTGTACGACACTCCAGTTAATGACACTCGACTCTACGATTTGAAATACTTTTTTATAAAAAAATAAAACATTTGAAGAAAAAAACAAAGGTTAGGGAGAAGTTATAATTAGAATTTGTTTTTATTATTTCCGTACAGATCCTACTTTAACAACACAAACATTTGAAATTCTAAAATTATAGTTGTAACTTAAATTTATTATCTACACAGCACCTTCAAATTACTATAAGTCACCGCACCTCCATACCCCGTGTTACTTATAACTGAAATTTTTAATGTGTGTACCACCTTCAAATTACTATGCCATGCACCTCCATACACAGTGTTTTCACCTCACTCGCCCCACTACATTAACTATAAATTGCCACTCTACCATGCACTTTGTTCTGACAAATCTTCTCATTTGAGATGCCATAAGTATTGTTATGAAAGCTATGACTTCACATGGTATAAGTAATGTAATATGGAAAGGTATAACCAGTGCATGGAGAAGGAGTGAGTACTACAGAGGAGACATACTTTTGTTTTTGAGATGCTTTAACAGGTGCTGGTTTACTCCCAGCATCCCTCCCCCACTGTTATTTCCCTACACAGTGTAGTTTATGTATGCTGAGGAAAGGCAGCAGCACTGAATGTCCTCACATTCCTTATTAGCATCAACAAAAAGTAAATGTTTCTACAGATACATTATGCTTTACACCTTCTGAGCCGCAGCTCGTTCCTGGTAGTAACTGATACTCGCAAATAAATGCTGAGCACTCATATGCACTTATGCGCACATTCTGTACAAAGTGTGTTGCTTGTCCTATCCAGGTCGATGTCTGGCTAATCCGATTAACAAATAAAGTATGGGCTTAAAAGTCCCAAAATGAAAGGATTAGTTAAACTCTGTACTGGTTTGAGACACCACACACATAACATGCATCCACAGATGTGATGTGCAAATCATAAATATTGGCTTTTAATTATTTCTCAGTGCTGTAGTGATATGAAGTTTCTCAGCTAACTTTGGTTAACAATGGAATGTCACACATAAGCAAACTGAAAACATGGAAGTTATGTTATGTTAAAATATTTGTAAAGTGCACGGCTGCCCCAGCACACTTAGGTAATCTGAAAACGTGACAGCTAAGTTAAAATAGTAACTTTTTGGTAATATAGCAAACAGACCAATAGAAAATCACGGAAAGAAATAAAGGTTAACGTGATGTTATAGTTAGGTGTTCAAATAAGGTAAAAGCTATGAACTCATTATATTTCTTGTGACATGTTAAATGATTTAATTGGAGTCGGAATTATGTTTGCAGGTAGGAAAAGGAGCAGGCAGTTTTCTAATTTGTAGCCTCTTTTAATGTCCCAGCCCCTGAAACGCAGTGGGGACTGAACTTCTTTTAAAAATGTGTCCAGCTGCAGTGGAGTTTAACCTTTTATCCCAGTTAATGGGCTGCAGGGTATTGTTTTACGCCCAAATATTCTTGGAAGTCAATGGCGAGAGATCGATGGGTTGTCCCAGCATTAAAGGCGCAGAGGATCTGAATCACCAATGGACCACCGCTGCATATCCAGTCATTAACAACTACCATTTGGAAGGAGTGGTAATATGATAGCAGGTCTGCCATATCCATGTCTCAATTGTATGTGGACTTCATGCATTTACTCATACCCAATTTGGGAGTATGCCAATCTGTATGTGTATTTCAACATGGCATTGAGGCTTGTGCAGAAGTTACGGTGAAGTAGTAGGCTAATTTTGTAGTTGGTACAGTGGTTGAGGGAGCAACACCATTTTGAATATGGGGGCTTGCTCCAACAAGTATAGCCAGAGTGGAACCAGTATAAGAGGTCTTTCAGAAGACCATCCAGCAGCGGAGCTAAGTTTCTCTGCTACTTAGTCCTCTCATCCCTTGATGCATCCATTGGACTCAGCTTTAAGACCTGAGGCCCAAGCATCCCTGAATTGGGTAGACCACTGAGCTTGCCATATCAAGCAATGCGGCCACAGAATTTGCCGTATGTACGCAACATTTGAAGGATTGGTGGATAAGAGAACGCAAGATTTTAGAGGAGATCACCAGCACAGAGGGACATACTCCCTTCCTTATCTCTGGTACAGTCAAAGCCGACAATATGGGCAAGTCTGCTGAACCATTCCACCATAGGCTCTGTAGCTTAGTGTCAATGTCAACCAGATGAGCCATATATTTATTGTTAGTCAGTGTTAGACCTGAATAGGGCTGTGCCTGTCCTCACACAAAGCTGTTGCCACCCCCCACCCCCACCCCCTCGTAGTGTGTATGGAGCCATGTAAGGGAAAGGCAGGGTCTTGTGCACTACAAAGACTTTCTTTTGAAGTCTGCCTACTTGAAAGGCAGAAACTGGTATAAGTACTAGAGCTGTGACACCATACCTTCCGAACACTTCTGGACTAAGAGGAGATTCTGCCAAAAAGAAGGCTGGAGAAGCCGCAGGAGGGGACCTGACACTCTGCTTGTTGCTATGTTGGGCTGGCCTGCTGCTTGGTACTTCTGTCTTTGACAGTGAAAGGACTGGACTTTGCTTTCTGTATCCTGTTTGCCAAGGTTCTCCAAGGGCTTGTTTTTGCCTGCCTCATGCTAAGAAGTCTCAGGGCCATTAAAGCCTTCACCTGCAGCCCCTGAACTCCTGCCAAGTGGTGCCAATTCCAACTATGGGCCCTTGCAGGTGGTTTTGTTGCAAAGAAGCCTGAAAATTCAAGCAGCGACCTTCAGCACCTGTTTTCCCACTGTAACCTTGATGTGCAGTTGAAAAACCAATGCATCGACGTAGTGCAGCCGAGGAATCGATGCAGCGTCTGCCGTGAGGCTGAAAAGAGCACCCCAACCTGAGTCTTGAGCACTGTGTTCTCAACATTCAAGGTACTCGGTCTGACATCCAAAAATCAAAGCAGTGCGTTTTTCACCGCCGCCACATTGGCCCAGTGCTTCAGAATTTTTGACGCATCGCACCTGTGCGCCAAGTTCTTAATCGACGTTGCCCAGCAGTATGGAACCGAGGCTGTGTGTCCAGAAATCGATGCATCACCTTCCCTCTCAGTAAAGAATTGACGCATCACCTCCCCTGTGCGGCTGTAAGAAATTGACACATCACCTTCCCTGGCAGTTAGGAATCAACGCATCACCTCCCCTGCGAGTAAGTACATCAACACATCGCTTTGTTTTCCGGCGCCTCATCTCCCCTGCACCGGTTTTCGTTTTTGATTTTGATGCATCCCAGGTACTTTGTCATAAAAGTGATGCAGCCATCGTTTCCTATGGACTGAAATATTTTGAACCTTTTAAAAGTGATATATTTGCTTGTGTATGTTGGCTTTTTGTCGTTTTGGTCTTGTTTTATTCAGATGAAGATTGGTTATTTTACTAAACTGGTGAACTGGTGTGGTGTTTATTTGTAATGTTTTCACTCTGTTATTTTGTGTTTACGTACAAATGCTTTACACATTGCCTCTGAGATAAGCCTGACTGCTCATGCCAAGCTACCAAGTGGGTGACCAGGGGTTATCTTGGGTGTGTAACTCCCTTACCCTGACTAGAATAAGGGTTCCTACGTAGATAGGGTGTAAGCCACTGCCAAGTAGAGACCCCCATTTCTAACAGTCAGTCACTATGCGCTAAGTCTCCACACATTCTATTCCCTCTGCCCACCTAGGTTAAGCGTGAGTGCCTTTCAGGAATGATCCGATCGGCATCTGTCAAGGATATTTGTCTTTTTGATGAGTCTAAGTTTGGACAGAGGCATTAATAAATACTTTCTCCTAGAAAAGAGTGTGTGAGCCTCATAAACCTTTGGTAATTAGGGTGTAAAAGATGCCAAGGATCACCCAGACCCTTGGTTCTTGAAAAGTCCTCAAAAGGAGAGAGACTCCTATGCATTGCTTGGAGAGGTATGTGACCTTCGAAAGATTGTTCTATAACGCCATTTAATTCCCCACCCACAACCAATTCACCCCTGAGGGCTTAGGCCAACCGTTCCTTGTTCTTTCCAGGAAGGCCGATGACAAGCTGGGAGCGTGGATATATGTTCAGTATAGATCACAGCATAGAATATGGGAGGCAGGAGATTGCAACAAATCTGCCTCACAGGTTGTGTTTTGTTTGTAAGATGTGGGAGGGGAGGTGGCATTTAAGCAGTATAGCTACCAACCTGGAACCTAAATCTCATCAAATTGTTGCTTCATGCTGTATGATTAACTTCTCTGCTGAGCCTCTGTGTTACATGAGCAGTAGCTTGCTGTATTAGCTGGCTGTGAAATGAGTCTGGCTTGCCATTTGATATAAAGAAGTTTTTTTCTACCAACACAGATAGCAGGAAGGTCTCTGAGAAACACCAGAAGTAGTTCCAAAGCATTGGGCATCTTCATACACACAATGCGCCCTCTAGCTTTCTCATGATGCAATCCAAGTGAGTATATGACCAACCTTGGATCCTCTCAGTGGCAAGTCAATAATACAGTGCTACTATAGGCATTGCTTTATACGCTATTTCTCTTCGCTTTAGAGTGCTCCTGTACCCAGCTCAGCAGTCTTCTCATCTGCATCAGCTTAGAAGGTAGACCTTATTTAAGACCACGTTGGGATTTTAAGGCCAAAAATATTTTTTGAAATTCCCAAATTAGCAGAGGAAGTAAAGGACGTCCATAGATTGCATGTGCGAAAAGCGTCACATCCTGTTGTAAAATGATGTTCCGAAAGCCGGTGTAGCTCCTGTGAATCTCTTCCTGAGGTAGGATGAGGACTAGTATACTAATGACACAGGCCGCTTATAACCTGAGCATAATGTCTGTCATTGATCTTACAACTGACAGCATTTGTCCACAATTTCATCACTGTACCACTTCCTACTGGGAGCCAGTTTGAGTCATGTTATGTTAAACAGGAGGCTTGGGCAGAAGTCCTGTCTGAACTGACCCTCATCTTGTGTTTCAGAAGCTGTTGCTTAGTATCGCCAGGCTGTGGTTCACCCTCCTTCAGCTATTATCTTCTTTGTCTCTGGAATCTTCAGCCATTGACATTATACATTGTCAAACAGATCTTTTGATTTGAGGATTTTAGCTTCGCCTTCTTTATATTGACTATAGGTGGTGGTGTATGCACCACTTCCATTTGAATGCATGAGACACTATTTTACAACTAAAAAGTACACACTGTCATTACACATTAAATTCTTTGTCTCATTCATGCACTGTGTACACAAACCAATCCGTTAATTGTTTTATACTGTAGCATGCTTAAATTCATTTTAACTGCACTCAAGTGTGAGCGTCACACCTACTGGCTTTGCCAGTACTTGTTTGTTTTATTGTTCTGCATCCTGACCGGTCTTGTAGAAATAGACCTTGAAGAGTCTATCTGAGACAAAGTTTCTGCCTAGGCTGGTGGAAGCAAGGGTAGAGAAGATAGCACTGAGAGGAGGTTTGTTGAAACATCCGCAAGTTTTGTCAGAAACAATCACAGAGAATCTGTTTCACACCACTTACTAAGCATGTCTTTGCCTCTTTGTATCTAGTAGTGATAGTACCATACTGCCTATGAGCTGAAAGGCAAGAAACGCGTTACTTACCTGTAACAGCAGTTATCCAGAATTGGTGTCTTTCATAGATTCACATGCCTGAATCATTCCCCGTCGTCGAGACGGGAGCCTCCGGTACATAGAAAAGTAATGTCCTATAGACATACATAGAGAAAATAGGCCTAAGGGCCTCACCTTAGTAGCCTATCCTTGTCCTTATGTAAAAAGGACCAAACTCTTAGAGCCAGCCAATCAGCTATGACCTCCCTCTAGAACCTTCCTGGCAGGAGCCTCAGTCCCTCAGATTTTCGTACGCACCCAGCTAGGTAGGCGTAATTAGTTAGAGAGAGATGTGAGTCCTTCCAGGGGAGGCGGGAGGGTTGCATGTGAATCTATGAAAGACACCAATACTGGATAACTGCTGTTACAGGTAAGTAACGCGTTTCTTATCCAGTATTAGGGGTGTCTTTCATAGATTCACATGCCTGAATCAGAGTAGTCAGCAATACATTATGCACATTTCTGATGTAATGTTGCCATACAGGCATGTTAGACAATACACATATTATCATATAACATTGGAATGATAGCATAAAGCAGAATATCATAAAGACAAAGAATGTGCATACCCGGATGGCGGGATGTTGGAAGGCTCACCTCACTGGAATAGATGGCGAAGCACCGCCTGGCCCACTGCTGCATCCTTCTGAAGTTCAATATCCAGGCAGTAGTGCCTGGAGAAAGTGTGCGGCGATTTCCAGGTCGCCGCTCTGCATATGTCCAAAATCGGCACTCCAGCGAACAGTGCTGCCGATGTGGACATCGCCCTGGTGGAATGCGCAGTAACATGATCACTCAAAGGCCGTCCGGCCTTGTCATGGCAGAATGCTATCGCTGAGGAGATCCACCTTGAGATGCTTTGTTTCGTGAAAGGCAGACCCATTCTTGGTCTGCTGTAGGCCACAAATAGTTGTGATGATTTTCTGAAAGTCTTAGTTTTGTCTAGGTAGAACTTTAGACACCGCTTGAGGTCCAAAGAATGTAGTGTTCTTTCTGCTGCGGTGGAAGGGTTCGCAAAGAAAGACCGAAGGACTATCGGTTCATTGAGATGAAAGTCTGAAGGCACTTTCGGTATGAATTTAGGATTCGGTCTCAGCACCACCCTGTCCTGTTTGAACTGCATGAATGGTTCCTGAATGGATAGAGCCTGTAGCTCGCTTACTCTCCTGGCAGATGTTAGAGCGAGTAAGAGAGCCATTTTCCATGAGATGTACTTGATGAATGCTCGATGAATGGGCTCAAAAGGATGCCTCATGAGTTGGTTGAGGACTAGGTTGAGATGCCATGTCGGAGGGACCTTCCGAGGTCTCGGGAAGGATCTATAAAGTCCCTTTAGGAACTGCTTTACAAGCCTACTGGACCACAGAGAAGGTCCTGTGAAAGTTCTGGTGAACCGTGAGATAGCCGCCAGATGAACCTTTATAGATGCATGCGCCAGTCCTGACTGTGCCAAATGCAGGAGATATGGCAATATCTGTTCGGGTGTGATATGCAGCGGTCGCAGGCCTTGCTCTGAACACCAAATGCAGAATCTTTTCCATTTGAGAGAGTATGTTTTGTTGGTACTGTCTGCTCTCGCTTTTGCCAGTACGTCTCTGCATTCCTGCGGGATATTCAGGCTACAGAACTCTCTGTGCTCAGGAGCCAGGCCAATAACCTGAGCGATGGCAGGTTCGGGTGTTGTACTTGCCCGTTGGACATTGTTAGCAGGTTCGGGTGCTGCCGCAGACGAATCGGTGTCCTGATGGAGAGGCGATGAAGATCCGAGAACCAGTGCTGTATCGGCCAGAACTGGGCAATTAGGATCAGGGTACAAGGTTCCGCCTTCATCTTCCTGAGGACCCTTGGGATCATCGGAAACGGAGGAAAAGCGTACGCAAATACGCTGAACCAACCGATGGAAAAAGCAGTGACCCTTGTTGGGGATGCCAGCTTGCGTAGTTTGGGCATTTGGCGTTCCCCCTGGTGGCAAACAGGTCGATTCCTGGGACTCCCCATTTTGAGAATATGTGAGCCAGTGCGCCCTTGTCCAGTTCCCACTCGTGGGAGAGGGATCTTTGCCTGCTTAGGGCGTCCGCAATGGTATTGTCCTTGCCTGGTACATAGTCCGCCCTGAGCGTGATTCCATGTAGTACCAGCCAGTTCCAGATCTTCTGCGATTCATGTGATAGAGTGAGCGAACGCGTTCCTCCCTGTTTGTTGAGATAGTGCATTGTCGTGGTGTTGTCCGTTTTGACGAGCACCTGGGAGTTCTGGATGCGTGGTAAAAAGGCTTGTAGTGCCAGATACACAGCCCTCAGCTCCAAAAGATTTATATGGAGCTGTTTTTCCTGAGTGGTCCACTTGCCGCTTATCCGAAGGTCTTGGAGGACAGCGCCCCATCCTTCCAGGGAGGCGTCCGTGGTGATCACCAGAGGTGCTGCCGGAAGTAGAAATGGCAGCCCTATAGATAGATTCTTGCGACACCTCCACCAGTCCAGATTCTTGGATATTTTTGGTGTTATTTTTACAACGTCCTCGAAAGAACCTGTACTCTGTGTCCATTGGTTCGTGAGGGCCTCCTGCAATGGGCGCATCCTGAGTCTGCAGTGAGGGATGAGGAGTATACAGGAAGACATCATGCCCAGGAGAGACTTGTAGGTCCGAACTTTTAGGTTCTTCCTTGACGCCACAGCCGTGGCCAGAGATATTATCTTGTTTGTCCTTTCCATCGAGGGGAAGGCCCTTGCGCACTCCGTGTTCAAGGTCGCCCCGAGGAAGGTAATGTTTGTTGTAGGGATCATGCAGGATTTCTTGAGATTGAGAGTTAATCCTAGCCTTTGAAAAAGATTGGTGCAGGCGTTGGAGGATTCGGTCACGCCGATAGCTGAGGGTGCCTTTACCAGCCAGTCGTCGAGGTAGGGGAAGACTTGGTGACCCATTTGACGCAGGAAAGCTGCCACCGGTGCAAGGCACTTTGTGAAAATCCGCGGAGCGGAATTGAGGCCAAACGGCAGGACCTTGAATTGGTAATGTTGTCCTGCGACTTCGAACCTCAGGAATTTTCTGTGACACTTGAGGATGGGGATGTGGTAGTAGGCATCTTGGAGATCCAAAGATGTCATGAAATCTCCTTTTTCCAGCATGCCTAGTATTTCTTGGATCATCACCATCCTGAACGATTTGCTCCTTAGGAAAGCGTTGAGCGCTCGGAGGTCCAGAATGGGCCTCCATTTTTTCTCCTTCTGGCGTACAAGAAAGAAGCGGGAATAGAAGCCTTTTCCTTTCAGAGATGATGGAACTCGTTCGATTGCTCCTTTCTTCAGCATCACAGAAATTTCCTGGAGAAGCAGGCGTAGATGTTTGTGTGGCCGTCTGCGGGGAGGTGTTGTAGGAGGGATGGTGGTGAATTCCAGGGAATGGCCGAATCTTATTAATTGGAGAACCCACCGGTCTGTGGTGATGAGTTGCCAATTGGTTAGGAAATGGGTCAATTTTCCTCCAATTTGTAATGAGGGATAGGGTGGCTGGACTGGCTGGAGTAATTGGTCACTGGCGGCCGCCAGTGCCCCTCTTCTGATTTTTGCCCCTGAAGCTTGATCTTCCGTAAGAAGACTGATGACTATGTTGGTGCTTCTGTTGGTATTGATTTTTATTTTGGTAGGAATACGAGGACCTATTCTGATAGGAACCTCTGTAAGAGGATTGTCCCCTGGATCTATTGCCTCGAAAGGACTGGTTCCGCGCCTGCAAGGTACCCAGTGCTCTGGCAGTATCGGTGTCCTTCTTTATGGTTTGTAGCGCCTCATCGATCTTGTCCCCAAAAAGGTGCTGGCCGTCGAAGGGCATGTCTAGCACTTTTGTCTGCACCTCCTGTCGGAACGACGTTGCTTTAAGCCATCCTTGACGGCGTAGGACTGCTGCTCCAGCAAGTTGACGAAAGCCGGTCATGGCTGCATCAATGGCACAGTCAATTATTTCAGCTGCTGAGGTTTGACCCTCCGTAAGCAGTGCCTTGACTTCTCCCTGAACTGCGTCAGGCAGTTCCGCTAAGTAGGGGACTATGTCTTCCCAGAGCTGGCGATTATAACGCCCCAACAGAGCTATGGAATTGGCCACTTTGATGGTCATGGCCGATGTTGTCGTAAATCGTTTCCCGATCGTGTCCAACTTCCTGCCTTCTTTGTCCGGAGGTGCCGACAGAGGGGAGGAAGGGTTGCGGGAGTTCTTTTGGGCCGCCTGTGTAACCACCAAATCTGGTTTCGGGTGCCCATTGAGGCAAGCTGCCGCTGTAAGTGGGGCTTTATATTTTTTGTCCAGGCGTGGAACAACCGCAGGTACAGAAGCGGGCGTCAGCATTAGTTTCTTGCCCTGCTCCCACAGGAATTCTATTATTGGAATAGATTTCGTTGACTTCTGCGTCTGCTCCTTGAAATCGTGTAAGAAGCACTCAGTTTCAGTTGATTCCATAACCATATGGAATCGCTTTGCCACCCTTTCCACAATTTTATGGAAGCCGCCAATATCCACAGGTGGTGAATCTGCTTGGCGTGGTTGGGGTGAAGCTGGGGAAGATGCCACATACTCTTCCTCCTCATCATGGTCAGACTGGATTTCCTGGACTTCTCCTTCTTCCAGTTCATCATCATCATCATCGTCGTCTGACGACACTACCACCTGAGGTTGGACCCTCTCATGGCGGACTTGAGGGAGAGGCCGAGACTGTTTTGGGGCTGACGCTGGATTATTTACTGCAGGCGTCTGATTCCCACTTTCCGTTGCTGGTGTTTCCGGGAAGCGTTGTTTGTAATCCTGTATAAGGTATTTCAGGTCATTGACAATAGAAACCGGCAGGCATACCATCGGGGTGACCTCCCTGCGCACACTGGTGTGAACAGAGTGTTCATGGTAAGTCATGTCCTCCTGTTCCTCGTCTGTGCTCTGGCATTTGACATGAAGGTCTGAAATGGAAGTAGCTGGCTCCAGGAGTTCCTCTTCCTCAGATTCTTCGCTCTGGAAGATTTCTGTAGGCAAATGAGTTTGCACTTTACTCGGAGACGTTGTTTCCGGCGTAATTTGCTGTTTGGCAATCTTGCCAGACGTAGAACTTGTTGTAGAAGCTTCTGCTGTCGTCGCTGGTGTCGTCGACGGTGGCAGCGTTAGAGATGACATCTCTACGAGCTTGGATTTCTTCCACGGCTCAGAAAAGGCCAGCGTCGACGACGAGTCATCCGTCGACGGTGTCTTCGTCGACGGTAAGGTCTTCGTCGACAGTTTTTCCGTAGATGGCATTTTGATCGTCGACGATGTCCTCGACGTCGGTGCGCTCGTCGTCGGTGCGCTCGTCGGCGCGACATTTCTCGCCGACGGCGAGCTCGTCGTCGAAGTTTTCGTCGTCCGCGTCTTCGTCGTCGACGCTTTCGTGGTCAGTGCCTTCGTCGTCGATGCCCTCGTCGGCGTCTTCGTCGTCAACGTGATCGTCGACGGCGGGCTCTTCATTGACGCCTCCTTAGTCGACGTTGTGATCTTTGTCGTCGACGAGGTTTTCGACGTCGACGACGGTTTCAGTAGGATAATAGATGTAATAGGTTTACCTGCAGACGACGATGAGGGAGTTGTCGTCGTCGTTGGGGAAACCGATGACGCTGTCGTCGTCGACACAGTCGTTGTCGCTGTGGTAATCCTTTGCGCATGCCTGCTAGATGACTGAGCAGGCTTCTTAAAAGTCTGGGTATCTTTGGCAGACACTGAAGATGTCGTAGATCTTGCCTCTGAAGACTTCTTTTGCGCCTTCCTAGGAGGAGTGTCTGAGGGGCCAGGGGAAGTTACCCTTGGCCTCTTTAGAGAGACTTCTGAGGTCCTTGAAACGCTACCCTCCGAAGATTCAACATTGTCTCTCTCTTTAAGCCTGTCAAGCCAGATGAGCAGGCGACCTTCTCTGTCCCTCAAGGTCTTGTTGGGGAAAGACCTACATATTTTGCAGTCTTTAGGGACGTGGTCTGGATAAAGGCAATATAAGCACAAGGCATACTTATCCTCCACATGGAGCCTTTTCTTCCCACATGAAGAGCAGGCCCTGAAAAGGGCTTTCTTCTGGGATTCAGACATTGTAGAAAGCAGTAGGAAGAAAGCACTTACTGCAGAAATAAGTGGACTGAAGTAAGCCTTGACGAGATGTAGAATGAAGAAACCACTTTTAAAAGTGAAGTAGCTGGTTTTGAAGAGATCCTGAGGAGAACTCAGGCTGGAGACTCTCTAGCACAACGTGCGGTAGAAAATCTGAGGGACTGAGGCTCCTGCCAGGAAGGTTCTAGAGGGAGGTCATAGCTGATTGGCTGGCTCTAAGAGTTTGGTCCTTTTTACATAAGGACAAGGATAGGCTACTAAGGTGAGGCCCTTAGGCCTATTTTCTCTATGTATGTCTATAGGACATTACTTTTCTATGTACCAGAGGCTCCCGTTTCGACGACGGGGAATGATTCAGGCATGTGAATCTATGAAAGACACCCCTAATACTGGATAACATTCATATACAGAGCGCTGCTTCTGGTGCTATCATTTATAATAAGGTGGTAGATTCTTGGGCCTACTGTATTTTATGTTGGCTGTCAAATTTTGCTTTGTGTGAATGTGTGCTTGTTTTGCAATCTTTTAGTGTAGTTACATACGACTTTTAGCTCAATTGTGCATTGTATTATATCTACCAAAAACAATAAACCAACTTTTATTTCCACTTGTTTTAGGTGTCAATTTATTTACAGTTATATTATCGATTGACCTACTCAGATGTGTCTGTAAAGGGACCCTTTGTCCTGAATTTTGAGACTTTGTTGTTAATTTTATGTCACTGTTAGGAATTTGCCTCCATGCCTGGTGGTTCCCCTACTCCCTCTCCCTCAACAATGATGATAAATACCATACTCTGCACACCTGCATATATGCTTCATACCAAGGTACTTTTTCATTGGTACCCGTTTTAACAGAAGGGATTTAACCGAAACCAGAATGCAAGGGGCTACATTTGTGTGGTATGGTAAAATCATACTGAAGTGTTGTTGCCCTTTGTAAAATAATAGTTGCATGGAATCTATGTGGCAGTAAAATGTGTTTTTCCAATGTCACTCGTGCTGGACTGTGGTGATCTATTCGAATTTGAAACTAAATTGTCTACTAGAGGACAATGACGTCTCAAATAGGAGAGGACTGCCAAACAAGGCCACTTCAGTACTGTCCTTTGACTGAAAAAGAATCATGTCAAATAAGGGTGTCCTTAAATATACTTCCGAGAATGCAATGTGAATTTAACTTGCCACTACTTATGGACTTTTATATTTATATATATATATATATATATATATATATATATATATTCACTGAAAAAAACATAGGTTTCAGCCATGTTATAGCTAGGAATTAGCATTTAAAAAACCTTAGAAATTCACTGAAAAAACCATAGGTTTCACACATGTTATAGTTAGCTGGACTTTTCACTCATATAAAACCATTGACATTCCCCAGTTATAGTTAGTTCAGCTAACTATAACTCGCGCACCCGCAATGCACTGCAGATGACGTCACATATTACATCACTCATGACATGGTCAGTGACATCACTCATGACATCACTGATGACATCTCAAATGACATCACTGATGACATCATCCAGTGAACGTGTGTCTTTATTAAAAATAAATATTTTTATATATGTATATCTAAAGGTCGATGGAAGAATAAATGGGTAAAGTGTGTGTCTAAATGGATGTTTTTTTTTGTAAAATTGATTGTATAACTGACTTATTAAGTGTATCTTAGTGAATACATGTATCAGTGAGTAATGTTTATGTAAATATCTGTATCAGTGTCTCACTTTGTGTATAAGTGGCTGCATGGGTTGGTGAGTAGCTACATGAGTGTCTATATGGGTTATTAGTTGTTTTTTTTAGTATTAGAATGAGTGTCTGGATGGGTTGGTGGGGGTATTACTTAGCACACAGATGCATGAATAACTGACTCACTGTATGTGTTTTAAAGACAGCATGTGTGCAGGACTGTATGGGTGGATGAGTGTGTGTATGGGTGTGCTAGTGAGTGAATGACTATCTCAATAGTATCTTTATGAGTAACTACATATGTTTTAAACTAGTATATGTGAGTATTGATGTATATATGTGAGTATATGTGAGAGTGAGAGATTGGAAGAGTTCCTGTATAAATAAGTATGTGTTTCTATAGGTGATTGTTTAAGAAAGTAAGTATGTGTACATTTCTTTAAACGTAAGTGTAGTGGTGTGTGTATAGCTGTATATGCAAGTAAATAGATGTTTGATAGTTTATTTGCATGTGTGAGTATGTGTGTAAGTAACTCTATGGATGAGTATCGGTGTGTAAAGGATGTATAGGTGTATGAGTACATATGATGAGTGAGTACATGTATGAGTGACTATATACAACTGTTGGTGAATGAGTGGATGTGTATGTAGATGTTGGAATTACTGAATAGGTTGTTGTAACTGGTATTAGTTTCTCTATTTTTTTGGAAATTTTAGTTTCTATTTTTGAATGTGTGTTTCAAAGGTTATATTAGGGTGAGAGGAGGTCTGCCACTCTTTCACAAGGATAATGTCATCAGTGATGTCATCATTGATGTCATTTGAGAAGTCATCAGTGATGTCATGAGTGATGTCACTGACCATGTCATGAGTGATGTAATATGTGACGTCATCAGCAGTGCATTGCAGGGGTGCGAGTTATAGTTAGCTGAACAAACTATAACTGGGGAATTTCAATGGTTTTGTATGAGTGAAATGTCCAGCTAACTATAACATGTGTTAAACCTATGGTTTTTTTCAGTGAATTTCCAAGGTTTTTTAAATGCTAATTCCTAACTATAACGTGGCTGAAACCTAAGGTTTTTTCAATGAATTTCAAAGGTTTTGTAAATGATCATTTTTAAATGTATTAATTGTTATATTTTTTATACTGATTTACTACATTGTTTTAAAGTATTTATTTTTAGATATTTTATTTTTTAAATTACATTACATATTTTTAATATAAATTGAAAAAAAAATGTTTTTAAAAGATTGAACTTGTAATATTTTTTCTTTTTTTCTTTATATATATATATATTTTATATATATATTTTATATAGCAGGCAATGATATCCTATGGAAGGAAATTCAAGTTACTGGTAAGTAGTGTTAAAATTACTTTTCAGGATCAGTACTGGGCTGAAAGATGCAGCACTGAGGTCTCTCCTGATAACAGGTGAGTAAATCGGAATTCGTGGTTCGGCTGATTTCAGAGGAATTTTTTAAAGTTCCAAAACTCCACACTTAGAAGAATTTCCAAGTGAAACCAGTCAATGTTACCCTATGGAAGGAAATTCAAGTTACAGTAAGTAGGATTAGAATAACTTTTCAGGATCAGTAGTGGGCTGAAAGATGCAGCACTAAGGTCTCTCCTGATAACAGGTGAGTAAATCGGAATTTGTAGTTCGGCTGATTTTTTTATTTTTTGTGTATTATTTATGGTGTCAGCAAGCAGTCTTTATTACAACTGAGCCCAAATTTAGTTTATACAAAACAAAGCAAAAAGCCAATACATAAATAATTTGTTATACTTCATCACAATAAACTCAAAAATGATATCATAAATCAGTAACTTCACATCCATTTTGATAAAGGAGCCCATACATTCAACCCAAACAGCTTTTTCTTTGCCCCCTTCGATTTATGTGCAGCTAACGCCAAATAATATATAGATAATATTCTAGATTGCCAATTATTAAAGAGTGGTGGATCTGAGTCTAACCATTGAGAGGTGATACAAGATCGATAAATTGACATACATATAAATATAAAACCTTCCTCTGCTTCCGTTCTAGTTCCAGCTTGATTAGTCTGCATACCCAAAATTACAATTTCTGCAGATAATTGCAAAGGAATCCCCAGACTAACGTTTAAAAAAACGAAATATCCGTAATAAATTGAGACAGTTTAGTGCATTTAAAAAACATATGAGCGGCATCAGAAGCCATACACCCACACCGATTACAGTTAGCACCACTTATAGATTTCCATTTTGCCAATTTGGCGGTGGTGTAATATAGATCGAAAATAGACATGAAGTGTTGACTTTTCAAAGACCCATTAAACAAAACTTTAGTTGACAGTTCTATGGCTCTGATCATATCTATTTTGTCAGTTTCCAATTTACTTTGCCATTTATGTTCAACAAGACATAAATCATCTTGCAATCTGTTTTACATAACCTGATAAACTGAGCCGATTTTCCTTTCAAGTCTAATAGCTTCCAATATATCAATCCTTTTCATCATTGAATGATCTTGAAGTCCTTTATGGTACAAAAAACTTTGTATTTGAAGATAATTCAAAAAATCTGTCCTAGCCGGATTATATTTATGCTGCAGATAGATAAAGGAGGCAATTTGATCACCCTGATATATATCTCCTTCTGTACGAACCCCAGACGAATGCCATCTAATCATCACCTGATCTCTGAAAACCTCCGTTAGGGCCCGACAATTAATTATAGGTTTATAATAATTAAAATCAAGACCCAGACCAAATCTCTTTTTGAATTGCTTCCAAATATGGAAGGCTGTCATTAGGATTTTAAATTTAGTTTTTTTTATAATAGCTGGGCTCGATTATTCTTACTAAACATTGTCTAACTTCTTCGCCCAGTACCATTTCGTAAATTGTAGGGCTGGCAAATTCTCTTATATTTATATCCTGAAACATTAAAATACCCATGTGTTTCAGCAAAACAACCCAGTAATACAACCGGAAATTTGGGATCCTCCTCTCCCTCTAGGAAGAACACACCACTTCATTGCTCTTCTACATCTGTGATAGCCCCCAAAAAACCTGGAGCACAATCTATCTATCTTAACAAAAAAGGAAGTTGGGAAGAGCAAGTGGATCGTACAAAATAAATACAAAAATTTGGGGAATATTACAATTTTTAATACATTACTTCAACCGTATAAAGACAGATGAGATCATTTAACCTCTCCAATGTTCTGTTCGTTAACTTCAATATGAGTTCTACATTAAGCCACACTATATCATCTATTTTAGCTGATATTTTGATACCCAAGTACAGAGCATCTGAAGAAAAATGTAAGTCATTTGGGCGGCCCTGAATGAATCACCTGAGGTTTAGAAATGTTCAATTTATAGCCCGAGTATCCCCCAAAAACTTGCGACAGTTCAACTATCTTTGGTAAAGCACTCTTAATGTCTGAGGTTACAATGGCAACACCGTCTGCATAAGCAAACACTTTATATTCAAGTTGATGTATCCTAGCCGGAATAATTCCACTTTCTCTTTCTAATCTTTTTTGAAAGGGCTCAATATACAATGCAAATAACAAGGGGGAACAAAGACAACCTTGTCTCGTCCCCATTGTTATTTTCAAATTATCTGAATAGTCCCCTGAAATACGAATTGTAGCCTGCGGGTGATTATATAATGCCTGTATTGCAATAATATACTCTTTAGGGAATCCCATCCAGATTAAAGTAAACCACAAAAACCTCCAGGAGACCCTGTCAAACGCTTTTTCAGCGTCTAACAGGGCCACCGCAACAGGGGATCCCGTGGCTTGTGCCCAATCCAGTAACAAGATTATTCTTTTCACATGGTCAGTTGTGTCCCTATTCAAAATAAATCTGTGCTGTCTAACTGAAACTAAAAATGGCATAAAATTATTAAGTCGATTGGCCAATATATATATATATATTTTTTTTTTTTGGGTGCAAAACTTTTATTGATACTCATCATCCACATTACAACAGTACAATTACGCAGTAATCATGACATGAGATAAGAACAGAATATCACATACTTCTACACAGCTATTCAGCCGACAACCCTCCGGTCCGGCAGCACAGGATGAGGATGATATGGCAGACCATCAGGATGTAAACATCGGAGTTATGAAGTTTTACTTTTAAGGTGCAGTTTTGTTTTTGTTCCATTTATGAAAAATCAAAACCAAACCAAACATAATGGCTCAATAGTAGTGCATAGACATAAAGCAATATAGAACATAAGATACTAGTAGAACACGCCGACCCCCAACCCCAGGCCTACCCCCTTCACCCCCCGCGTAGCGTGAGCTGAATTTCCAACTATAAGAGTACATTTCTAGTCCTACCCCGCAGTGACCCATAGGTTAATCAATCATGCCCTCCTCATCCTCTGAATCCTCGTCTTCGTTCTCCTGCAACGGGTCACACAGGTCCCCTCTGTACCTATTCCAAGCCTCCCACACCTTGTTCCACTTCTTTGGGTTTGCTCTGAGTTTGTAGACAGTTCTTTCAGTTATCATCAATTTGTCCATGTTTTTACACCATAGCGCCAAAGTAGGTAGCTCCGCTACCCCCCATCTCTGCGCCACATCACGCTTCGCCACCATTGTACCAATTGTAACCCATTGCTGTTGTCTAAGGTTAAGATCAGTGCCCTCCCATATATTCAGGAGACAAAGGCGCGGTTCGGGTGTGAGGGAGGTATCAAGGGCCTGTGAGATCGTGCGCATGACCTGCTGCCAGTATCTGGCAATGAGAGGGCAGCTCCATAGTGTGTGCAATAATGTGCCATCCTCCCCACAATCCCTAAGACAACGAGGGGAGTCAGCCCTGTGCATTTTGTGTAGGGTGGTCCTCGTATAGTACGTTCTGTGTAGTATCTTTAACTGTATGAGCCTGAACCTGGCCGAAACCCCAGCCTCTCTCGGGGACGCCATTGCGGCATTCCAATCCGTCTCATCCATAGCACCCAACTCATCCTCCCATTTTTCGCGCAGTTTCTGTAGGGGGTCTGGGAGATGATTTAGCAATTTACGATATGTGAGTGAGGTGGCCCTCGTTTGCATGAAATCCGTGAAGAGCCGGTCTTCCAGGGGGGAGGATTCCGGGACTATGGTTCCCGGTTCCAACACCGCCAGGAGAGCGTGTCTGATTTGGATATACCTGTATGTTTCTGTGGGGCCCAAGGCATATTGTTGTTGAAGTTGCTCGAATGGAATCACCCCTGTGGACGTCCAGAGATCTCCCACCCTAGAGATGCCTATATTGTCCCATTGGGTGAACCCTTTACTGGTCCTTAGGCAGCCCAGTTTTTTGGTATCCCAAAGCGGGGTGAGCTTCGTGATGATTCCCTTCCACTGTAGCTTGGTGAGTGCCCTGTACCATAGGGTAACTGTGTGTTTAGTGGGGCCAATCAGGTCCTTAAGGAGACTTGGGTTATAGAGGGGGGCCAGGAGAGTTTGTGTTCCCAGTTGGGCCCTGTCCGCCATGTATGCCGGGTCGGTGTGTGATGCATGGATCCACTGGTTGAGTACCTTGAGTTGGGATGCCCAATAATAGAGCTGCACATTCGGTAGCGCAATTCCACCATCGTACCAGCCGCGGTTAAGCTTGAGGTGAGCTATCCTCGGGGGACGCTCACCCCAAAGCAGAGTGGTGACAACTGCGGTGACTTTCTGCAAGTAGGAGGGCGGGATCACAGCTGGCGTATTTTCAAAGATGTATAAGAGGCGCGGGAGCGCCATCATTTTAAACAGTGCAGCGCGGCCTAAGAGTGTGAGTGGCAGGGACGACCAGTGTCTCACGTCTGCCTTCAGACGGAGGAGGGGGGGCGCCAGGTTCCGGTCGGTAAAGACGGCCGTATCGCTAGTGACATGGATGCCCAAATATTTGAAGGAGACATCGGTCACCACCAACGGACAGTGTTCAGGGAGGACTGGTCGAGGGCCCTTCAAAACATAAAGGACCGATTTCGTCCAGTTGATTGTGTAGCCAGAGGCCGCACCGTGTTTGTCGCAGAGTGCCAATAAAATCGGAACACTCAGTTCGGGGGCTGACACGTACACCAACATATCATCCGCATACAATGATATTCTATCTTCCCAGGTCTCCGTCCATCTGATGCCCTTCAACAGTGGTGTCGTTCTGAGAACGATCGCAAGGGGTTCAAGGACCAATGCGAACAGCAACGGGGATAGGGGGCAGCCCTGGCGAGTCCCACGCGCTAAAGAGATCGCTCTGGAGATATGGCCATTGGCCGCCACATGGGCTATTGGGCCTGTGTAAAGTAGTCGGATCCACGATAGAAACTTCGGTCCGAGGCCCATCCGATGCAGAACTGCGAACAGGTACTGCCATTCTACCATATCGAAGGCCATCCTGGCATCCAGTGACAAGATGGCCGCCGGTTCCGTCAGGGAGTGTGCTCGTGCCAACGCGCCGTGCACTCTACGGAGATTTAATGCCGTACTCCTGTGCGGCATAAAGCCGGACTGGTCTGGGTGGATCAGCTGGGACAGGTGTGGGGTCAATCTATTAGCAATGACCTTCGCCAGGATCTTCGCCTCTGCATTGATGAGCGAGATCGGGCGATAGGATGTACAACACTCTGGAGGTTTATCAGGTTTTGGGATAGCTACTATCGTTGCCAAGCGCTGGTCCAAGGGTAGCGTTCCGGTCTCACGGCAGTTCTCGAACATGGCCAACAATGGTGGGCCTAGTGTGTCTGACATCGTTTGGAACCATTCGATTGGTATCCCATTGGGGCCCAGCGCTCTGCCCGTGTGCAGTGCGCCTATCGCCATACGGAGTTCCTCTACCGTGAGATCCGCTTCTAACTCAGTTTGCGCCTCCGGCGTTAACACCTCCACTTCTACATCTTGAAGTGCCAGTTCCGCCTTTTCAGCCGTGACCACCACCTCTGGGGTGTACACCCCTTGGAAGTGGTCTGCCAGGAGGTCTACGATCTTGGGAGGGTACGTGTGATACGTCCCCATTTGGTCCCGTAACTGCAGAATGTGCCTGCCTCCGTCCCGCTTTTTGTCCAACCAAGCCAGCAATTTGTTGGCTTTGTCGCCCACATCATATACTCTGCATGCTGTCGATTCTATACGCTCTAACACCCTTCGGCGGAGAAGATCGTCATGTTTTTGCTGGCAGAGAGTCAGCGCGTGTCGAGTGGTCTCCGACGGTGTGGTCATATGAGTCACATTAGCCTGTTCCAACTGCAGCTCCAGTTCTATCAGTTCTAGTTTTTGTTTGCGTTTATGATCGGTTATGGTCGCAATGGCCTGGCCCCTTAGTACCGTTTTGTATGCTTCCCAGAGAATCGTTGGTGAGGACACCGACCCGGAGTTCTCCTGGAAATAATGTTTAGTGGCAGTTTTGAGGGATTTTCGAATCGGGGGAATTTTGAGATAACCAGGGTAAATGGGGTAGAGACGTGTGCGAGCCGTGGCCGAACAGGACAGTGTAGCGATCAAGGGAGAATGGTCTGAAATACCCCGTGGCGCAATCTGTACTTCTGAGCTTGCCACCCCCCAGTGTGAGAAAGTAGTCTATGCGTGACAGGCAAGCATGGGTGGAGGAATAGTACGAATAATGGCGATCAGTAGGGTGAAGTTGTCTCCAATGTCTACCAGACCCTGTGCCTCCAAGAAGTCCCTGAATTTCGTTGGGCCAGTAGGGAGGGAGCGAGCCGGGAACCTGTCCATATCAGTATCAGCCAATGCATTGAAGTCGCCGCCCACTAACAGATCCCCTTCCGGGAGTTCCAAGAGAAATTTGCCCAAGTCCGGAAGTGCCGATGAATGTAGCGCTGGTGGGATGTACACAGACACCACGTTAATGGGCACGCCCTCCCATTGCCCACACACCGCCGCGAAGCGGCCATGTTCGTCCGCTTTCGTGGAGTGATGTATGAATCGTGACGCCCTCTTCACCCAGACACCCGTCCCCCGGGACCCCGAAGTAAAGTCCGAGTGTATTAACATGCGGTATCCTCTCCTATCCAGGGCTTTGGTGGCCACCCCCACTAAGTGCGTCTCCTGGAGGAGGGCGATATCACAGTTCAGTCTTTTAATACATTGCAAGACCAGCCCTCTCTTCACTTTATCTCCTAACCCCCGAACATTCCAGGACACTACCCGCAGCGGTGGTACCGCCCCCACCCCAGCGTCATGCGTTACTACAGCAGGTTGGGGGGGATCCGCCATATTGTGATCAAGCGTGCAATTGGGTGTCCTAGAGGGTGGGACGGAGCCATATCAAGTAGGGAATTCCCCAACCCCGTGCAACGAAGCGTGTGTTTGCGCCGATTCAGTGTTCGAGGATCAGAGGCAGTATACCCGGTGTCAGGAATACGGTCATATGTGACTACTAGCATGTTCAAAATGAGAAGGCGAGCCAAACAGTTCAAACCAATCATCCAACATAACCCCCCCACACCCAACATCCCCACCCTCCCTGCTTCCCTGCTACACGGACTCCAAACTGCCCGCCACCCCAATTTAGCAGAGTGCTTAAACCCACCCCAAAGAAAACACACAGTTACTTGCTCGTTGGGGGTGAGGAGCACTCCGGAATTAGCGACCCCTCATACCCTCCACGGAGGCCCTCGGCCCAGTGTCCTTGGCGGTTCCAGCCACAGTCCCAAACTTCAAAAGCACGTACATATGTTCAAGGGTCCACCTCCAGACTTAGAGTAGCCTCATCTCGTACCGGAGAGCTTCTGCCACTGTTCGTACCCTCGGCTCCTGCAGCGTTGTGATCAGAGTGTGGCGAGCCGTTCTTAGTCCGTCCAGGGCGGCGAGAGTGAGAAGCAGGACGCCAGCCGTCCAGCCAGTCTCGCGCAGTGTTTGGGTCGTCAAAAAACCATGTCCTGTTCTCCGCCACCACCCGAAGCCTGGCTGGGAAGATCATAGAATAAGGGAGTTCACGTTTCCTAAGTTCCTTTTTAATATCCAAGAATGTTTTTCGCCGCCTGGCCACCTCCGCCGTGTAGTCCGGGAAAAATGCCACCGTTGAGTTGAGGAGTTTCACCGGTGGCGAGACACGCGCTGCCTGTAGGATGATGTCCCGGTCGCGGTAGTTAAACAGTCTCGCTAGGATTGGCCGCGGCGCGGCCCCTGGTTTTGGTTGACCTCCCGGGACCCTGTGGGCTCGTTCCACAGAAAAGAAGGTTGACAGGCCTTTGGGTTGAAGATGAGTCTTGATGAGTTCCTCCACGTATAGATCCGTAGCCCTCACACCTTCAGACTCCGGAACGCCAAGAATGCGTACATTGTTCCGCCTGGAGCGGCCCTCCTGGTCGTCGAGCTTGTCCTTAAGGAGCTTGTTTTCCGCCATGACCGCTTCCATGGCCGTCTGCAGTTCCGAAACATCCTCCACCAGCGATTTCGTGACAAGCTCTAGAGAGCCTACCTTTTCGGCCATCTTGTGAAAGTCAGCGATGATAAGTGTGATTTCGGTCGAGATAGAGCCCACCGTTGTTTGGACCTGTGTAAGAGCCTTCATAACATCATCCAGCGTCGCCTTCTTCGTTCCCCCAGACTCACCTGGTTTTACGGGGGGAGTTCTTCCCTCCGCCGGAGGAGAAGCGGTCCTATCGTTTGTGAAGCGGTCGATACGAGTCTGGGTTGTGCCGCCTTTCACACCTTTCCCTGCCATCGTTCGATCGCGGAGGGAATACAGTTCGCCGGTCCGGTGAGGTATCGAGTGAATGCGCAATCACTACGCTGATCTCAGTTCAAGATGGAGGAGGCTTCCATTGCTGGAGAGTGAGACGCCGTGATGGTCTCCGCAGGGCAGACTGTCGGGCAAAGTTCGGATGACAGTCTTAAGAAAGTGTGGCCACCCTGCCAATGAGTCTTCACTCGGTATAGCGAGCCGAGTGACGCGGAGCAGGACCGTCACTGGGTGTTGCACCGACCACTTCCTGTCTGTAGCAACCGAGCAGGCTGCACTTCCGGTCGGTCTCAGCGATCACTTGAGGGCCCGGAGGTGGGCCTGTGCTCCGGCCGATTCAACATTCGACGATAACTCCGTCATCCAATGCGTGATTTTCGTCTGGGAACCTGCCGCCAGTCCCGCCCGGTCCCGGGCGTTCGGTGCTGCCGTTGGAGGTAACAAATAGTCACGGATTATCGTGCGGATGGATGGAGAGGTTGCTTCCTCGCCGGAGCTAGTCCTCTATGCTGCCGCCATGTTCGGCCGCCAGCCACGCCCCTTGGCCAATATTTTTGAAAAAATCTTGCTATCCGCATTAATAAGCGAGATGGGTCTGTATGAACCCAACTCAATACCAGCTTTTTTTTTTTTAAACTGTGATTGTTGCCATAGACCAAGAGTCAGGGGGGTGACCGAAAAAAGCTTGATGAAATAATTCCATTAGTTCTGATTTTAACATTGTTCGAAAAGTGCGATAAAATTCAGGGGTATATTATCTGGCCCCATGGCTTTCCCAGAGCCTAATCCTAATATTGCTGTTTCAATTTCTTCCCAAGTGATGGGGGCAGCTAGCAGCGTTTTCTGTAATTCTGTAAGCCCTACAGTATCAAGATTCTCAAAATACTCTAAAACATCACACTCTACGCCCTCCCCATCTGTTAATTCCCTATATAATGATTAATTGAAGTCTTGAAATGCTTTTAATACCCCAATTTTAGATTCTTGAACCACCCCATTCAAGTCACAGCTCATGAGAATATCATTAGATACAGCTTTTTGCCGTAGTCTTTTTGCCAGAACTCTTCCAGTGTGTTCACTAAATTCATAGCTTTCGGCCTTATATTGTCTATATTTAAGTGCGATTTGGTCAGCCATATTAGAACAGACTAAGGCCTGCTTGACTGTTAGGTCTCGCTGTGCAGCTTCGATACCCTGGCCCAGTCTAATATTTTAAGCTAGCTTAATTTCTGCCTGCATAACCATATCGGATTTCCTTCTTAAATTTAGACCGTCTTGTGTTACGTTGAAAGTTCGAATAACTTAGAGTTTCACCCCTAACTATCGACTTAAAAGCATCCCAAACGATTTTCGTAGATGCAGTACCTTTATTAATTTTAAAAAAACTCCTCAATAACTTTAACCATGTATTGACAATAATCATCCTCCAATAATAAATTCCTTTGAAAAGACAATTTTTCTCTTCTACCTCTTACCTGTGAGGTCAAATTTAAACCAAGTATCAGCGGATTGTGATCGGATATACGTTTTGGCAGAATCTCAATATTGACTTTCCCTGTGAGATGCTGAGAAATAAAAAAATAGTCCAGTCGAACAAACTTTTCGTATGGGGCAGAAAAAAAACGATATTCTGGTTCATTTGGACGAAGCATGTTCCAAACATCAATCATCCCATTTTCCAAAACTAATTCACGGAGAGCACTAAAAGTCCGATATTTTCTGCCCTGGTACCTCCCATTTTTCCTAACATCAAAATCCGTGTTCATGTGAATATTTAAATCCCCACACATAATTATTGGTTGAGTCCATAAAGCTAATTCCGTACTAATAAAATTCATAAGTTCACAGTCATCCAAATTCGGACCATACAAAGTGAATATGGTGAATCTGTTCTCATCAACCGTAAACTTGACCATACCCCACCTCCCCCATTTATCGGCTGATATCTTTAAGTGGGCCCCCAACCCTCGTTTCATAAGAATAGCTACCCCTCGTTTGATCCCTGTTTGTTTTGAGCATACCACCAAGTCTAAGCCTAAATTTTTCAGCCAAGCTCTTTTCCCATGCGATATGTGTCTCCTGTAGACATAGTATATACATTTGTAACAATTGGATAATTTTAAACAAAATACCTCCTTTCTTGGGATCATTAAGCCCATTAATATTCAACGTGCAAATCCTTATTTTCCTATCCATTATATATGTCATAAATACAATAGGCATACTATACCACTTCTGATAGTTTGCAGAAAAACACATCTTAAAGTATGGCTTAAGGAAAATCGGTCCAATTTCCAAAAATGACTGCTGCTGACTTACACCCCCCACCACCACCCCAGTACCACCTTTGCCCTTCCCTTCTCCCTACCCTCCTCCCTCTGCCCCCACCCCATCCCACCCAGCCCACCATATGAGGCACAAGGACTATAAGTCCCTGAGAACACAGAGTGCCACCACCCCCTTCCCTTTCCTTGGTTGGAAAAAAGAATATCACTTTCAATAAATTTAACTAGGTAAAAATCCTTAAGGTTTGGTGTTCACAGACACTCAAATGTTATAAACCTGTCATTTTCATAGTGACAAAAAATACTCTTTAGCCACAATTTCGGAAAAAAAGAATCTAGATTGTCCTTTAACAATAACCTTCATTTTGACCGGGTTCTGCAAATAAACTGCTGCACCCTTTTCTTGAAAACCCAGGAATCAATTAACATAAATGCCATCGTTTGGATACAGTAGCTTGACAGAAGTCCGGCCAGACGAAAAAATTTACATCCTTTTGCTAGTTTTTTCTTTCTGGGCATAGCAAGTCCAAAAACTGCTTCTCTGGCTAAAAAATTGTTAAATCTAACCAAAATCACTCTTGGATGATCATCCTCTCTCTGTCTTCCCTTTTTAACCGTAAACGGAAACCGATGCGCCCTCTGGATTTCCATAGACTAGTCCCATAGGGTCAGCTCTGGGAATGCCTCCGAAAAAAGCTCACACACAAATTTTTGATCATCGGTCTCTTCCAAACCCTCAGAAACCCCCAGGATACGTAAGTTCTTTCTACGTGCTTGGTTCTCCATTTCCGAGAGTTTATAGCTGATGTCATCTCGTTGAGCTTTTATAGAATTAATCTCTAATTTCTGTGCGGCCAAACCGTCCTCCAGCGTTGATATTCTGGTCTCTGTTTCAGTCACTCTCAGCGATATGTCAGAACAGATTTTAGTAACCCGTCTTACTGCATTCTGGACCTTGCGACACGTAGCTTGTATTTCCGCCCTATGTTCCATCATAGTTTGGTATATCGTAGATAGTATCACCTCTGTTTCCACACCGTTTTCTTCAGGCCGCATATCTTCTTGAGGAGGGACCACTCAAGTGACTAATTCAGGAGAGGCCGCACCAATATCCAAAGATTTGTTTCTAGCACCCTGGGTCTTTCTGACTCTGTTTCTTAACAATTGTTGCAGTTGTAGCGGTTCCTGGGGAGGTCTCACTCGTTCTTGGCTCATCTTCTAAGTAGCTACCATCATCCGGATAATCAGCCCAGTCATCGCTAGCACTTTCATCTGATGAATGATCAGATATAGAATAAAAATTATCAGCAATTTTTTGGGAACCAGTCACATCTGGTAAACGCGAGTCCTCGGTTAGCACAAGTGAGTCTATTTCATCCACCAGAAATTCCAAGCTACCAGCGGTTTCTTCTACAGAGGAATTCAAGCAAACTCCAACTTCCATAATGCCACTGGAATGATCTTTACTGATGGATTTTTCGTGAGTAACTAAAGGCGTTTTAGCTGCTTCTATGGGTAAGCCCTCCGTAGAGGGTTCTTGAATCAAGTGCCCCTCCTGGTCAATAGAGCTTGCAGGGATCTCATTATTTACGGTATCAGGAGCACCTTTTGCCAAACTGCATTTACATGGGGTCTGTACATTTTTAGCAAGCTGTTTTTCGAATAGCGCTGGTAAAGTTTGCAGTCCCTGATTACCAACACGAGCAACTGGACCAGTTTTATTTAAACGATCCCCTCCTGTCTTATGATTTGGCAACGAGAAGTCCTAGGCAGCCGTTCTATCACCTTCTCCCTTCTCCCCCGCAGCTCCTGGGTTATCGGTGCACATACCTTCGGTCTGCACCGGTTGAGCTCTTGTCAGTGGGCTGAAAGATGCAGCACTGAGGTCTCTCCTGATAACAGGTGAGTAAATCGGAATTTGTAGTTCGGCTGATTTTAGAGGAATTCTTTAAAGTTCCAAAACTCCACACTTACAAGAATTTCCAAGTGAAACCAGTCAATGTTAGTCTATGGAAGGAAATTCAAGTTACTGTAAGTATGGTTCGAATAACTTTTCAGGATCAGTAGTGGGCTGAAAGATGCAGCACGGAGGCCTCTCCTGATAACAGGTGAGTAAATTGGAATTTGTAGTTTGGCTGATTTTAGAGGAATTTTTTAAAGTTCCAAAACCACACTTAAAAGAATTTCCAAGTGAAACCAGTCAATGTTAGCCTACGGTAGGAAATTCAAGTTACTGTAAGTATGGTTAGAATTACTTTTCAGGATCAGTAGTGGGCTGAAAGATGCAGCACTGAGGTCTCTCCTGATAACAGGTGAGTAAATCGGAATTCGTAGTTCTGCTGATTTTAGAGGAATATTTGAACGTTTCAAAAACAGATACTTAAAAACTTTTCTGGTGAAAACCACACAATAGATTCCTATGGAAGGAAATACAAGTTACTGGTAAGTACGCTTAGATTTACTTTTCAGTGTCCGTACTGGGCTCAAAGATGCAGCACTGACGTCTCTCGTGATAACAGGTGAGTAAATCGAAATTCGAAGTTCGGCTGATTTTAGAGGACTGATTTTAGAGGACTGATTTTAGAGGACTATCTTGCTCAATAGTGAAGGTAGGGGGCGGGGCCTGAGGTGACGTGTGCAAACACGCCCTGTGGCGCGTTTTAAGTTGGGGAATTAATTCCTCTTCAATCCTGAGGTCCCCAGTGGGCCAACTAGCCCACCAGGTACCTCCAGTATGCGCCAGGGAGCTGTGTTGCAGAGAGGTGTTCAGAGGCCAGGCCCCCTTTTTACAACACTTTGCAACGCAGCTCCGTGGCGCTTACTGGAGGTACCTGGTGGGCTAGTTTACCCTTAGGGGACCTCTGGATTGAAGAGGAATTAATTCCCCAACTTAAAACGCGCCACAGGGCATGTTTGCACACATATCACCTCAAGCCCCGCCCCCTACCTTCACCACTGTGCGAACGCACCCCGTAGCGCGTTCTAAGTTGGGGGATTAAGTCCCATTGCATACTGGGGGTCCCTGGGGGTCAACTAGCCCACCAGGAACCTCCAGTATTGGCCAGGGGGCTGAATTGCAGAGGTGTAAAAAGGGGCGTGGCCTCATTACACCTCTCTGCAACGCAGCCCCCTGGCGCGTTTCCAGAGGGGGAACTAAATCCCCTTGAATACTGGGGGTTCCTGGGGGCCAACTAGCCCACCAGGAACCCCCAGGATGCGCCAGGGGGCTGTGTTGCAGAGAGGTGTAAAAAGGGTTGTGGCCTAATTACACCTCTCTGCAATGCAGCCCCCTGGCACATACTTGAGGTTCCTGGTGGGCTACTTGGCCTCCAGGGACCCCCAGTATTCAAGGGGAATTACTTCCCCCTCTGCAAATGCGCCAGGGGGTGCGTTTGCAGAGTGGTGCCTCCTCCAAATCCCGTTTGTGTAGCCCCCTTCTTTATTTTATTTTTTTGGGGCCCTGGGGACCCCATCTCCCAGGGCCTGACCCCCAAATATTTTATTTTATTTTTTAACGGGAAGGGAGCCGTGTGGCCCCCCCTACCGTGGCTAATCCCAGGCCCCGGGGACCCCATCCCCCGGGACATAGCTACATTTTTAAAAAACATTTTTAGGAAGGGGTCTACATAGCCCCCCTCCTCAGGCCACTTAAGGCCCCGGGGACCCCATCCCCCGGGGCATAGCCACATTTTTTAAAACCATTTTTAGGAAGGGGGCTACATAGCCCCCCTCCTGAGGCCACTTAAGGTCCCGGGAACCCCATCCCCCGGGGCCGGCCTGCCTCCTTTAAAATTTTTATTTTGATATTTTATTATTTGGTGAAGGGGGGGGGGGGCGCATGGTCCCCTTCCAGGGCCACTTTTGGCCCCGGGACCCCATCCCCCAGCCCTCTCCGTTGGGGACCGTGGGGGGGTCGCCAAGCCTCCCACGGTCCCAGCCGGCTCCCCGCATCCTGCGGGAGCCGGCATTGCTTTTCTGCATGGGGAGCAGCTAACATGCTGCTCCCCATGCAGAAAAGCAATCGCCTTTGGTTTTTGAAAGAGAGGGCAGGTTTCCTGCTCTCTATTTCAAAAACCAAAGCAGTTTGCTATGGTGGGCCGGAGCCGCGAGGCTCCCGCCCTACCATAGCAAACAGCAGTGTCCTGGGGGTAGGCACCCCGGGACACTGCAGGATCCGGCCCTGAGGTTGGCGGTCCCCAGGGCCACCACATGGCTCCAGGAGGGAGGGCCCGCGGCCCCGCTCCCAACATTTAAAAGCCCTGGGGGAGGCGGTCCCTGGGGCGTGTGGATGGTTTGAGCCCCCCCACACAGGTTACTTAATTTTTTTATTTTAAAAAGAAGCCCCGGGTGGTGGTCCCCGGGACTGCGGGGGAGCCGTGAGCCCACCGCATACTTCATATTAAAGCCCCAGGGGTGAGGTCCCTGGGGCTCGTGGGGCCTTGGAGGCCCCCATCATTATACAGTTAAGCCCCGGGGGACTGTGTGCCCCCGCTATAATACATACTTTGCCCTGGGTGTGGCGGTCCCGGGGCAGTGTGGGGGGGGATTGGGCCCCCCACACTTTATTTGTATAAAGCCCCCCATTAAAGCGCGGGAGCCGCGCTTTGTTTTTTTGGGGGGATCGGCAGGGTACGCGTACCCTACGCGCATCCCGCGATAAAAAAAAAAGTATACTTGTTTGGCCTTGGGAGTCCTTGTGGGACCCCCTAAGCAGGCGTAGGGGGCCAGGGTGTTTCTAGCCAGCCCTCTTTTCTTGTTTTCGCGTTTCTTTTTCTGTTTTCTTGTACCTCGGTTCTACCGATGCACAAGATGGCTGCCAACACTTCCTGCTTTGGAGTGTTGACAGCCAATTAGCATAAAGCTTGTGCTCGGGAGGGTACGCGTACCATACGCGTACGGTACTTCGTCTATAGATATATCTATGATTTTACTTTTGATTTTCTCAAGAACTACTGAACGGATTTACACCATTTAACAAAAAGCGTGATCTGCGAACCAAATATCTTTTGCCAAATTTGGTATAATTCCGTTCAGCAGTTCGGGCTGTAGCCGTGTCTGAAGGTCCCTATAGAAAATTGCATGCGGAAAACACGTTTTGGGACCCCCCTTTTTTCTCAGCCCCCACTTGACAAATCACCCCGAAACTTTCAGGATAGGAGCGAAACGCCCCATCTTCTTGGAGAATTTTGCGAAGATTCGTCGATTAGCGCCAAAGCTATTCCAAATAGAATGTTGCGGATTTCCTATGGAAACTAGGTCCTAACTATAACTACCTACTGGCAACCGCCAATAGGAGATATATATATATATATATATATATATATATATATCCTACTGGCGGTCGCCAGTAGGTAGTTATAGTTAGGATTTTTTTCAATGCAAAATCTCAAAATTCTATTTGGAATAACTTTGGCGCCGGTTGACGAATCTGCCTGAAAATTTCCTCAAAATGGCCTCGTCGAGCTCCGGTCCTTCCCTGAAAGTTTGGGGGGATGCGTCAAGCGGGGGCCGAGATAAAAGGGGGGTCCCAAAACGCGTTTTCCCCATGTTAATTTCCATAGGGCGGTCGAATGGATTTACACCAAACTTGGCAAAATTGTAGGGACTGGTAGCCGATGTGCCTTTGCTATGTCTCAAGATATGTGCTCCAGTGGATTTTGAGTAATTTAGGTTAAAAAAAAATATATATCTATAGGTGCGCCCCGGTACGCGCACCGGGGAGCGCCCCGGGCGTGCTACGCGACTTGCGCATGGAAAGCTGATTGGCTCACGGGTGTCTGTAAACATTCGAAACAGTCCGGAGCGGCCGCCATCTTGTGTCTCGGTAGATCCAGACACAAGAGGTGGCATAAAAAAAAGGGGGAAATGACTATAAGGGACAGGGTAGACCCCCCCTGACCCCCTAGGTTTGATGTGGGGGCGATAATAGGGTCCCGCGGGGCATTTAAAAAAAAAAAACGATTTGCGCGGGGGGAGCGCCCGGTACGCGCACCGGGGAGCGAAGCATGGGGAAAATCCAGGGCCTTATTTATGAAGGCCTTGCAACAGTTTTGCGCCGCCGGTGCGTCACTTTTTGTGACGCACCAGCGGTGTAAAAAATGCGCCTCGTTGCGCCATATTTCAAAAGTGACGCATCTAGGTAGATGCGTCACACAAAAAACAGGTCTTTCAGTCACAAAAGTGAAAGAAGAAGTGAAGGAAGGAAATGGGTGGGGATTTCATTCTATGTAAAAAAAAACTGTTAGCAACCAATGAAAAGTGTTATTTTAAGGTCACATGACTTGACGCGCTGACGCTGCGCGCACCGGAGTGCTTCCGGGTGCGCATACGCGGCGCGAACATAGGCGCTTCCGGGGACGCACACGCGGCTCGAACGTAGGCGCATACGCGGCATGAACGTAGGCGCTTCCGGGGCGCATACACGGCGCGAACGTAGGCGCTTCCGGGGCGCTTACGCGGCGCGCCGAAGTGACGTTTTGATAGTTTCACGGAAATGCAAAATCATTTTCATTTCCTTATTAAAAAAAATGGCTTTTATATGTATGGTACTAAATGTCTTGCGTTATTTACTTTTCATTCATATTTTTTTTCACGAACGAAAGTAGCGCTCTGGGTGCGCTTTCCGGAGAGCTTACCGGAGCGCGCACCCAGAGCGCCCCAGGAAAAAATGATTAAAAAAAAATAATAATAATAATAATTAATACTTACACAAAACAGCAAATAAAAAAAAATCATAGGTTAGAAACTCGATATAGAAAGGAATTAGCATTTAAAAAACCTATGAAATTCACAGAAAAAAACATAGGTTTCACACCAGTTATAGTTAGGAATTAGCATTTAAAAAACCTATTAAATTCACTGAAAAAACCATAGGTTTCACACCAGTTATAGTTAGCTGGAAATTTTACTGACATAAAACCATTGAAATTCCCACGTTATAGTTAGTTGGACTCACTATAACTTGCGCGCCTGCAATGCACTGCTGATGACGTCACATATTACATCACTCATGACATGGTCAGTGACATCACTCATGACATTACTGATGACACCATCCTTGTGACAGAGTGACAGACCTCCTTTCAGTGTAATGTAAGCCTTGAAACACATATTCAAAAATAGAAATTAACATTTTCAAAAGAATGGAGATACCCATACCAGTTACAACAAACAATTCAGTAATTCCACCATCTATATACACATCCACTCATTCACCAACAGTTCTATATAGTCACTCATACATATACTCACTCATTATATGTAGTGATACACCTATACATCCTGTTACACACCGACAGTCATCCAAAAGTTACTCACACACATATTCACCCATGCAAAAAAACTATTGAACATCCAATTATTTGCATATACAGCTATACACACACTACCACTTTACTTCTAAGGAAACTTACACATACTTACTCTCTTAAACAATCACTTATAGAAACACATACTTATTAAAACAGGAACTCTTACAATCTCTCACTCTCACATATACTCACTTATGTATATCAATACTCACATATACTAGATTAAAACATATGTCGTTACTGAAAAAGACAATAGTGAGAGAGTCGTTTACTTACTAACATACACATATACACACTCATCCATCCATACAGTCCTGTACATATGCTGTCTTCAAAACAAATACAAACAGTGAGTCAGTCACCAACCCATACAACCACTTATACACAAAGTGAAACACTGATACATACATTTCAATATTTAAAAGTTACTTGCTAATATATGTATTCACTAAGATACACTTAATGAGGTAGTTAACCAATCAATTCTTTTAAAAACAAACATCCATTTACACACTTATTTAACCATTTATTCTTCCATCGTCCTTTACAAATACATATATAAAACATATATGTTTTTCAGAAAGACACACATTCACTGGATGGTGTCATCAGTGATGTCATGAGTGATGTCACTGGCCATGTCATGAGTGATGTAATATGTGACGTCATCAGCAGTGCATTGCAGGCGCGCAAGTTATAGTGAGTCCAACTAACTATAACGTGGGAATTTCAATGGTTTTATGTCAGTAAAATTTCCAGCTAACTATAACTGGTGTGAAACCTATGGTTTTTTCAGTGAATTTAATAGGTTTTTTAAATGCTAATTCCTAACTATAACTGGTGTGAAACCTATGGTTTTTTCAGTGAATATATACATATATATTTATATATATATATTGAACTTTGTCTGCCGTCCCCTGTAATACTCGCCAGCAGCACTGTCTTCTGGGAGTTGAAGTTTCATTTATGCCACAATGGTTGAAGTAACATGTGACTTGGGGGCGGGACTCTACTTACCTTCCAATGAGGGTGGTACTGGACATTTTTAAAGATGCAGGTGGGGCCATCACGCGTCAGCAACAGCAACCGAAGAAGGCTTACTGCCGAAATGCATTTTGCTATGCTGTCTACCATTAAAACGGCTCCTGCAAAGTTCCCCTGTGTGGCCTCTTCTCCTTCCTTATCTGCGAGGAGTGTTGCTTTTTTTATGTACATGTAGCATTACTAATTGGTTTGAGTATTTGTTATTTTTTATTGTTTTTATTGACATTTAGAAAGAAATACAGAGGTACAATAATTTCATCATTTGAAACAATAATATTCAGAATAAGTAAAGCAAACAGGGAAATATAGGAATGATAAGGGGAGTAGGAGGAGGGGGGAAGGAGAAAAGACCCGCGATAGGGATCGTAACATGACAGCTGAAAGGTAATAGTGTTCATTCAATTGCATAACTTAAAATGGCAAATGAGGCGAATCATCAAAGTGCATCATATTTCAGACAGCAGAACCGCCCACTAATAACAATCATCAAAGTGTTGGGAGCATGTAAAGAAATCATGAGTCATGTAGCGAAAGGGTGCGTCAGCCGAACATGATCCGTAAATTAAAAGATATCAATTGACAAGTGGGCTAGGTATCTCGTCAGGTGAGTTCGCATGCTGTGAGTGGTACGATATTTCGCTGGTGCGTATATAAACAAGCAGAGGTTCTCGTATGTCTTTGGGGTGTGACCGCAGGGCATTCATTCCCGGAAGTGGGAGAGTTGTTCAGTACAGTATATTGCATCTTGTAGCCAGACGTTCACTGTGGGCACCGGACGACTGCCCCAGTTCATGGCCACCCTACATTTAGCAAGGAGTAGCATAACCGTGAGTCTTCAGGCTTGTAGCTGGGATATCTTTAACATAGCCCAATAATCAGATCAAAGGGATACAATGAGCACGTTGTCCAGTTATTGACTGGATGGTTGAAAAAACTTCCTCCCAGAACTCCATGCCAGATGGAGGAAGGAGGCTTGTGTCACAGCACAACGGAGGCAGTTGGAGTCAGGGACTAGGTCTATCTTGAATAACTGAGCTGGGGTACGATATAAATGGTGCAAGAATTTTAAATGTATCAACCGCAGTTGATAGTTTGGTGAAAGAAGCTCCAGCTGCCCACAGCAGCATGACTACTGAGAATCTGTTAGGGAAACTTGTAACAAAATCTATTTCCCATTTATTTATTTTATTTTAATTTCTTATATAGCGCTGGAATCAATCCCGTAAGGGTATCTCCGCGCTTTGCCAGCTGTAGAATCATCAGGTAGTGTGACATAAGAGGTTAAGAGGACAGAAATGCTTCTTGATAAAGAAGGGTCTTTAACGTCTTTCTAAAAGACAGATGGTTGGTAGTCATTCTTACATCGGTGGGGAGCTTGTTCCATAAGACAGGTCCAACCGAGGAGAAAGCACGATCTCCTTGTCTGGATTTCTTTGTAGCAGGGGGTTTTAGAAGGGCTTGATTGCTTGAGCGGAGAGACCTGCTAGGCTGGTACAGCTCAAGGGATTGTGACAGGTATTTAGGACTTGCTCCATATAGGCACTTGTGGACCGTACAGCATATCTTAAAGTTGATGCGCTGCCGTATGGGGAGCCAATGTAGTTCTTCCAACAAGGGCTTAGAGGGAGTCCTGGCCGGTACACTCATGGCCAATCTTGCTGCTGTGTTCTGGAGTACCTGCAAACGACATACTGCATCTGCATTTGCTAATGTCAGCAGGCCGTTGCAGTAGTCCAGACGACTGGTGACCAAGGCCTGTACAAGTGTCTTCCTATAGGTGGCAGGGAGATACGGGAAGACCCGTCTAAGAAGGCCGATGGTGTGGAAGCACAACCCTGCGATGTAATTGGTGTGTTCCTTTAAGGTCAACTTTTGGTCCAACTTCACCCCTAGATTCTTAACATGAGGTTTGGATGTGGGTACTGGGCCCAGATCTATTGGCCACCAGTCTGGGGACCAGAGGAGACTCGCTTTGCCAAAGAGCATGACCTCTGTTTTTCCCACGTTACATTGGAGGCAATTCACTGCCATCCAATGTGACACTGCCCTCATACCCTCAACAAAGTTCTCCTTGACTTTGGGGCCAAGGGAGCTGAAAGGGTAGAGGAGCTGGGTGTCATCAGCGTAGGAAACCGGTATGAACCCATATTTCCGCACAATCTCAGCAAGGGGGGCCACATATACATTGAACAATGTAGGGCTAAGGCATGAGCCCTGTGGCACCCCCTTCGTGAGCACCCTTGAGATGGATCGAAAGGGGCCCAAGCTGATAGATTGTGATCTCCCGGAGAGGAAGCTCTCCAACCAAGATAACGCTAAGCCTCCAATTCCTACTCCCTGCAAACGGCTGAGAAGGATGTTATGGGACACGGTATCAAAGGCTGCGGACAGGTCCAACAGCACAAGATTCATGGAACCGCCTCTATCCTGTGACATTTTGATCTTATCTGTCACAGAAAGAAGGGCCGATTCAGTGCTGTGGTTGGTCCTGAACCCAGATTGAGATTGGTCCAGGCCCCCTGTCGCCTCGATGAAGCTGGAGAGGATGGTATTAACTTGTTTCTCTGCCAGTTTGCTGATGAAAGGAAGGAGAGAAATTGGGCGGAGGTTGGAGAGTTCTGACCAGGGCAAGGTGGAATTTTTGCGTATAGGGTTCACTACCGCTTCCTTCCAGGATTGTGGGAGTTGTCCCTCGGCAAAGGAGAGGTTCAGCAATTTCTGAATAGAGGGTCCTAATATCTCGTTCAGAGGGGAGATTAGCTTGGTGGGTATCAAATCAGTAGGAGAGCCGGTCTTCGCGTGCGGGCCCTTCGAGTCGCAACCAGAGAGGTATGCTGCATAGTGTTATACAGATGGGTGATTAATTAGAGAGAGGAGGTCGTGATGAGAATGTGTTCGAGTGCATGGAGTGTTGGTGGCTGGGCCGGGAAGGTGTCCTGAATGGTGGGGCAAGTGGCCCTGGTTTGATAGTACAAGAAGATGTCCATTGCAGTGGGGGGTGGTGATGTGTCAGCGGCGAAGAATTTCAAGAAGGTGTTCCCAGGGTACAGATCTGAAAATTAGGTGAGATTGTGTTGGCATGCCTACAGTATAGCTCCCTGTTCCTTCAACAGGGGGATCAGAGGGTTATGGTTTAAGGGTATTGGGGTGCATGAAGGCAAGTCAGTTTAGTCCATCTCCTAAGGCCGTCCGAGGCCCAGCGGACCCATGCCATGAGTCAAGTACGGACCGTAGTACGGTGGAGGACAAACAGTGCTGTAGATAGTGGCCATGGGGCTGCCAGATCTGTTTCTATGGGGTTAAAATGGTGTTGGGTGGTGGATCCAGTCATGTAAGAATTGTGCCTGGGTGCATAATGCGTAAAGTAACATGACAGGCGCGCCTAGGTTCTTCGGAGTGAGAGACAGGGTAAGTACATCCCTGGAGTTGTGGGGTTGTCTGTCAGCCCAGACTAATGTAACTAAATCAGATCATAAGCGACGCAGGAAATGGTCCGTGAGTAAGAGAGGGACATATAGAAATAAATGAAGAAATTTGGGGAGCACCACCATTTTGGCAATGGCTATCCGGCCAGCCAATGAGAGTGGCAATTTTTTTTTTATTTGATATTTTATTGAAACAAAAGCAAAGTCATCATCCAGGTGGAAATCTATATATTACAGAATATGCATAATGGGCATTACGTAAAGAACAGTACATCAAGAATCCTGACAACGTAGAGGTCCGGCCCTTGCAATGGCCATATCAGCTGTGGGGGAGCTACAGAGTTCACCCCTGTATACATTCCAATGTCCCCATTTCTTGTCCCATTTCTTAGGACACCCCTTGACCTTATATGCAGTTTTCTCAGCCAACATGCATTCGTCCATTGGAGCCACCCAACCCACCAAAAGAGGTCTCTGTGGGGTGCCCCATTGCATTGCTATTCTGCGTTTCACCAGCAGAAAGCCGAGGGCCACCCACTGAAGTTCCATCTCCGTGAGGTCTGTGGCGTCCCAAATGTTAAGGAGCCCTCCCTTAGGTGACAGAGGGACAGGTTTTCCCAGTGCATCCGTCATTTTTCGGGCCGCCCTCTCCCACAGGTGTTGGATTATGGGGCAGTCCCACAGGATATGATAAAAGGAGCCCGTGAGGCCGAAACCTCGGACGCATACATCATCCGTGCGGCTACCTATCCTAGCCAGGAGGGGAGCGGACATATAGGTTCTATGTAAGACTTTCAGCTGGATCAGTCTGAAACGGTGGTTGATCGCCGTTTCCCTGGGGGACATCAGTGCCGACTGCCACTCGTCGTCCTCTAGGTGTCCGACGTCACCCTGCCATTTATCTCTCAAGGTCTGGAAGGAGTCAGGCATATTAGTGCATAGTTTGCGATAGGTGCACGATATCGTCTTTGTCTGGAGGGGCTCTGAGAGCAGTCTATCCTCAAGAGGTGAGGTCTCCGGAAGGGAGGAAAGATTGGGTACATTAGTAAGGATGGCATGCTTAATTTGAAGGTAGCAGAAGGCCTCGCCCTGGGTAAGAGCGTACTTCTGTTGGAGGTCAGTGAAGGTCAGCAATTTACCTTTATGGATCATGTCCCCCAGAGTGGATATGACGATCCTGTCCCACTTATCAAAACTCTGATGATGACAAAGGGAGCCGAGATTTTGTGAAGCCCAAAGCCTTTGTGTGGCCTTTGTGAAGATGTCGGACCATCCTAAACTTTTATTGGCGCAGTGCCAAATCGCTATTGTTTGTGTCATGGGCCCCACATTCCGACTGCGGGGAAGTTTCTATATAGGGCTCCTAGGTAACCCTCCCGTCCCGTTTGATACCGCTCTAGGTGAAAAGCTGGGTTAGTAGGTGGGCCATGGAGCCAAGAAGTAGTGGCCACCAATTGGGAGGCCCAGTAGTAGAGGCGTATATTCGGCAAGGCAATGCCTCCATCGTACCACCCTTGCGTAAGTTTATGAAGAACAATGCGGGGAGCCTTACCATCCTACAAGAGGAGAAGTAGGTCTCTCTCTAGCGTGTGAAAGTAAGAATCGGCAATAGGGAACGGGCAATTCTGTAAGACATAGATAAATATTGTGGGAGTGCCAGCATTTTAGAGAGAGCCGCCCTGCCCGGGAGGGACAGAGACAACGAACGCCAGTGAGATATATCATTGTGGAGTCTTGTGGAGTCTTTGCAGTGGGCCCTTTAGGTTTCGAGAGAGTGGCAATTTTAACCAGATAGGGATTCTGTCCTCTAGCCACTTGATCGCGCAACCTTGATTGGCTGTCACCTCTCGACTAAGTCCTATACCCGGACTGGTACAATTTTCCACTGCAGGGGATAGTCTGTGTGGAAGGGGTGTGTATTGTCAGTGAGGGGAAAAGTATAGATTTAGTTCAGTTTATATGTATGCAGAAGAAGCTGCCAAAGCGAATCGCATCCCGTGTGATTGGTGCGAGGTTTTCACCAGGGTTGCAAATGTATAGTGTGATTTCATCAGCGTACATTGAAACTATCAGTCCCCTCGATGTGAAACCTATGCTTCGATTTATGTGATGTTGCCTGAGTCTCGCAGCGAGGGGTTCCATATTAAATCCGGAATGATCTGGTCTCACTATGTCCAATAGTAGGCGCGAGAGGCGGTTCACCGGAATTTTGGCAAACATCTTATTGTCTATGTTAATCATCGATAACAGTACGTAGGACTCAGACTTGTCCGACTTTTGGAGTGCATAGACGACTTCCTCTCTGAGCATAGTGGTAAGTCCGACAAGCTCAAGTGCCTTGTCTCCTGGGAGTGAATTAATTGTCTGCACAATTTCTTCTACCATGATAGGGCAGTCAAGGTATTCATTTCCTAGTGTGCTCTGTCGAGCCAGAGCAGCTGGATTGTATCCAAGTACTCTGTTATGGTAGCCTGATTGTGTACTGGGTGGCAGTGTATAACTTAGCATAGAATGTGTACATCATAGTCAGGAGGCCCATAGGGGTTTCCTGAAGTGTGGAATTTCTTAGATTATTTGTTGTTACTTAATGGCATTATGCTTTAGGGGTTCTAATTTACTGATATAAATACAGTGAGGTCATGGTTTTCATGGCTGTTGTGCGAGATATGGATTGCAGAGCTTTCCATAACTGGTAACGTTCAATGGTTTTGTCTTACAGTTGCTACTTATTAACTAACACTGTGCATTTGGGCAACATAAGCATCAAAACTATGGGAGACTGAGTCCACTCACACTATCAGAATATGGTGGCCTAATTCCAGGCTAGCTCATAGTTTGCCATCTGGACCTCCAAACCTTACAAGGTATTGGATGGTGTCAGCAAACTCAGAACATCATTTTTTTTTTGGTTTTTAAAAAGAAGACACATTAAACAGCCCAGGGGGGCATTGCAAATGACCAAGAGGTGCAAACGAAATCCAGTGCGGCTAACCCCACTTCTTACAGTCTTAAGGCCCATCATCCTCATCGAGTATTAACCCCTTCCCAGCGAATTCCGCCGCAGCACGTGGTGGGGGCTAGGGGATGAGCTCGGCGCTTCCGTGCTCATGACGGAACCATGCCGTCATGAGTCACGGGCGGTGTGTGCTCATGACGGCGTGGTTCCGTCATCACCACGCGCGCTCATCAATTTACCCGCACAGGCATGGAATCAGTGCTCCGTGGGCAGAGGGGCCGCAGCAATATGGAACCACACCGTCCTGAGCACGCACCGCCTGTGGCTCATGAGGGCGTGGTTCCGACATGAGCACTCAAGGGGTTAATTTCCCCTGTCGGGTAGACAACTTGTACGCTCTTCCATCACCCCGCCTCCCTCCTCGTGCTTACCATAGTATGTAACTCAGCGCGCCCCATCATAAAGAGCGTCTCATCAGGGTTCTTTGTATCAGGATCACCCAGCCCCCCCCCCCCCCCGCCCCACCAACTCCCTGTAAAAACTCCCGCCACCCCCAGGCATGCCGCTGTCTCATTGAAATTCCCATTCATGCACATCAGATGAATCCACCCTGCTCCATGCCCCCCATGCCCTGAAACCCTGGGAATAATATCATGATAAGGAGTAAAAGAAGCCCTCAGCGAGCCCTTCCCAGGCCCTGCACCTATCTCAGGATTGTCAAGAACCTCCAAGCTCAGTCGCCCAGTGCAGCGCTCCGCTCTTCAAGTGTACTATGGCATCCTCGCTCAGGTGTTTCACTAGATCCACCAATGCCACCCATGCAAGCGCCATTTCCATCATCTTTTCATTCCCAGTATGCTTAGCCATATGTAGTCTGCAGTTCCCCTCACTCTCCGCCCATTTCACTAGTTCCCTATAACATTGCAGCAGGTTGGGGACATTTTTCTCTTTCCAATGAGTGGTGAGCTCCCTCTTTGCCAACACCAACCCCAGATCAATGAACTTACTAGTAACTTTGATCTTGGCAGTGTGTGGGAACCAATGTAACCAGCAACATCCAGGTGTCAAGGCTATCTCTCTCTCCGTCACGGTCCCCAGTTCAGCCGTCACCCCTCTCCAATACTCTCCCAAATGTGGACATTCCCGAAACATGTGAAGAAACCGAGCTCCCTCCAGGTTACACCTCGGGCAGGTGGACGAGACCCCAAAATAATCATTAATCTTGCCTGGGGTTAAATATGCCCTATGTAATACATAGAGGTGAATTAACTGAAAGCGCACATTCCTAGTGCTCTTCCAAGCCCGTTCTACGAGCTCTCCCCATGGTTTCTTCCCAATGGCCTCACCCAAGCCTGCTTCCCATTTAAGGCATAAGGCTGTCCAGGGTTGTCGCAAGACTTGAGCGATCTGCCTATAGAGGCAAGTAACTGCTTTAAAAGCCCCTGTTGCCATCACTATATATTGGTAGGCCAAAAACGTATTCGGTTCCACCATCCCCTCTCGCCAGTGCTTTCTAATGGATGCTGTCAGAGCGGCATGGAAAAGGAAGTCACCCCGTGGAAGGTCATGTCGCTCCATTAGATCATTAAAGGGGAGTAGGTTGCTATCTTCAAACAAATCTCCAATAGTAATGATCCCTGTGTCCTCCCACAGGCGCAACTTGCTCTAATCGCCCCGTGGGGCAGCAACTCACACATCCGTAATGGAATCTCGGGCGCATAAGGAGTTCGTATCTGCGCCCGTCTAGCCAGGCGGTTCCAGCACTGCTGCACCGTTTGCAAGTCAGGGGTAATTGGTCTACCTCTCAGAGGCAATTGCAGCAATACCCGGCACAGCAGATTCAAACTTGGGTCTGGTCCACCCAGGTTTTTCGCCTGCCGGAGTCGTCTCGCCACCCACTTTGTGAACCATTGGAGCTGTGCTGCGTGATAATAGGTCTCATGGTCAGGTAAAGCAAAGCCCCCTTCCGCCCTAGGTCTCTGCTTAGTGACATGGGCCACTCTCCACCTCCTGTTATCCCATAAGAACCCAGTAATCAATGCGTTGAGCTGTGCAAAGGTCTTGTGCGGGATCCAAATGGAGAGCGTCCCAAAGAAATAGAGAAGCCTGGGTAATGCAACTATCTTCACCAGTGCAACTCTACCTCCTACAGACAGTGGGAGAGTCACCCAAAATTCAAAGCAGCTCTTAACACTGCGCACCGCCCGCCCTATGTTACCCTCCAGAAGATCCACAGGATCGTGGTAAATCCGGGTCCCTAGATAAGGCAAGCATTTAGTCTCCCACGGAACCCCATCCGCGCTCTGCCTAACCATCTCTACCAGGGCTGGCAAGATACAGGCACGATTTGGTTGAGTTCACACGGAGCCCTGCAATCCTCCCTAACGTGCCTAGCAATTCCTTTGCTCCCTGGAGCGCATTTACCGAATTGGCCAGGAACAAAGCAGGTCATCTGCATAGAGCGCTATATGCTGCAATTGCCCCTCCACTAGAAGCCCTTGATAGTACCGACCCGTCCTGGCAGGGACAGCCAGAGGCTTCATCGCCAGGGCAAACAACAAAGGGGACAGCGGGCATCCCTGCCTTGTCCCACCTTACAAGCATTGGAAATCAGTCCCTCATTCTGGCTCTGGCAGTGGAATTATTATACAAGATCGCCGTCCATTCTACAAAGCGGTTCCCCAAGCTGAACGCCCTCAGGACTTTAAAAAGGTACGGCCATCCATGCTATCAAAGGTCTTCTCAGTAGCGACCGTAAAGTTACAGGCGTCTGTCTTGCAATAAGTATCCGCCCCCAGATTACGCTAGAGTTTACGAATGTTCCTCGCTGTGTCCCGAGACAGACTAAATTCGGCCTGGTCCTGGTGAATTAAGGTCGGCACATGGGTCAGCAATCGACTAGCTAATACACAACTCAGTATCTTGTAATCCAAGTTGAGCAGGGCAAGTGGCCTGTAGGGGGTTCAATCCCAGGCAGGTTTGCCCGGTTTCAGAAGGGGAACAATCACCACCTCTCTCGTGGAGGCAGGGAGGGAACCACAACAATCCATCAAAATGCTCCTCTGCCTAAACATCTACACTATTGTACATAACTGCTGTAGCATTGCCTTCATTTGTTTTCCATTATTTTCACGTTCAGTTTAAGACAAGATGTATTTGCCTATTTCCAGAACAGTTGTTTACTTTGATACATTGTGTCTTTTTTGTAGGCCGCGGACTACTTTCGAGGTTTTAAACAAGATCAATGAAGGATGGACGTCCCTTTCCAAGTATTATCAGGGCTGCTACAGAAAAGCGTAATTCGCCCTCTTGTAGTGAAATCTGCTGTCTGTTCTGGCTGCTAAAGATGGACAAAGTCTGTTGTACGCTTGCTGGATACTGCACATAGAGAATGTCGTCACAGCAGCACACAATTATGAGAATACGCGGAAGCACTGTGAAAATTATTGCACCTGTAACTTCTAATAACCCGCCATCAAATCCGAGAAGATCGAGAGCTGAAGCTCTTCCTAGTATCGCCGGGGTACCTTTGGGGGTCCTAAACAGTAGGGCGTCCGACAGCATGCCTGCCAAGAAAACAACTACGAGTGTTCCCATCAGAAAGACTCGTATCAGTGTATCCACTCAGGTAAAAACGTGCATTATAATCTTCGCCTGTAACTTGTTCCTCCAATAAAAATGTTCGCTTTTACCTTACTAGTTTCAAGATGAAAACTTGTGGTGCACGTTTTAGAATTAGAATTGTTGTATGTGGGTTCCTGATTGGCTGTCAGTTTTATTGAATTCTTCATTTTAGCCTAAAGTCATTTTTTCTATGGAAACTCCAAGATAGACGTGCTTAGGCTCTGTTTGTATTTGCTCCTTACAAATCCAGCTGCATTTTTGGGTGGCTTGAGTATTGCCGGCAAAAGCACTTAACGGCTAAATTCACCTGTATGGCTGCAATCAGCTTCTGCCCTTGATAAACCGATTGATTATTTAATTTTGAATTGTTTTTAAGACGCAAAATACATTACACAACATAATTGTGATTTACAATATTTACATTAATGTGCTCTCATCTTTTGACACCATTCAAATGTATTTTATTTTGAATACAACTCGAACTGGTGAGGAAAATGAGTGTCTAGACATGCCACAGAGAAGCCAATTGAATAAAAGAGTAGGATAAAAGAGGGGGAGATAGAGAAATAAAACAAAATCTGATAAAGAGCCGGGATAGTGTGGAAACCAACATTGCGTGCAGAGTTTTACGTTTCTACATCCTCTATAGTTATGTGTGTGGTGTTCTCTACACCTAGAGACTCTGCAGTTGGGCGGAGAACTTTGCACACATAAGTATAGCGAGTGCTGAGTTGTAAAAGTTAACATGTAGTGTGAACTGCATTTTTGTTGTACTACAAAACATACTACAAAGTGCAGTTTGAAGGTCAGATCCTTGGTGTCTGTGTATTTAGATTGAGTTCAAGGTGGGGCCCTCCTCCCTTGATGTTGTATTCCAGCTAACTTTTTGGCCTTGTTTGGCCTACCATGCCCACACTTCGGTACTTGCTGCAAGGCTGAGTCCTCTCAGAATCTGATCCAAAGGTACATTACATCTCGTGGTGGAGTGGTGGAGCTATGGTCACTTCATTTGTGCAAGTACTAACCCCAAATCATGACCCTCCCTGAGCCCTAAGAGGCTCAGGGGACCCCAACCCCGGGGCCAAATACTTTACTATTTAAGGAGGGGGGCAAGTGGCACACCTCCCAAAGCCCAAATGGCCCCCTGAGACGCTATCCCCCAAAGACACATTATAATTAAGGGAAAGGGGTGTGGCTCCCTCCCTGAGGCATATAAGACCTTGGGGACCACTTCTCCCTGGTACCAAATCCAACATTTTAGGGAAGGGGTGCCCAGCCAACCTCACATGCCTTAATAGGTCATGTGGACTCCACCCCCCAGGGCTAAAACGTATTTAGAAGGAGAAGGGGCACACAGCCCCCTCCCTGAGCCTTATTAGTCCCCTTAAAATGTGGCCACAAGGAGGCTCAGGGAGAGGGGCTGCCACCCCAACTCCCATTAATGATGTAATTCAAACCCAGACATGGGGTCCCTGGAACCTTATCAGGATGGAGGAGGAGGGGCGTGTGGATCCCTCCCCAAGCCAGAGGTCCTCGTGGCCTAAAAATGCTCAGGGGGAGCTGTGTGCCCCCTCCCCTTATAAATGGGATTCTGCCATGGGGGATGGGTCCATGGGGTCTATTAAGGCTTGATGAGAAGGCTGCGAGCCCACCTACCCTTATAAATGGGATTTGGCCCTAGGGGGCTACGCCTCCTTATTAAAATATGGCCGCAGTGGATGGGTTCCCTGGGGCCCATTTGGGCTCAGGGAGGTGGACCACCTGCCCCCCCCCACCTCAAATAGTAAGGTATTTGGCCCTGGTGGACTGCAGGCTCCAGTGCCTCTTAAGGCTCAGGAAGGGAAGCCAAGCGCCCCTACCCCATAACTAAAGTATGCCCAAGGGGATGGGATTCCCAGGGACCATTTGGGTTGGGGGAGGGGGACAGTCACCCTCTCCCCTAATGTTCATGTATTTAGCCTTGGGGGATGGTTTCCCCACTGCCTCTAAAGGCTCGGGACGAGGACCACACACCTCCTCCTCTAATAATGTTTTTTGACCACAGGAATGCAGTCCCCGGCCAATAGTGGCTTGGGGAGGAGGGCTGGGTGCATTTACCTTCTCTTTTTCAAAAACAAGGGCCCACAGCCAGTAGTGGTTTGGCGAGGGGGCCCTGGGGCCAACTCCACACGCTCATCATCATGAGAGGAGTTGGCCGCAGGATCTGACAGCAGGCAAGGCTGTGCAACCAACAGAGTTTGCTTTACTTATGGTAATAAAATATTACTTTACGTTAAAGCAAACTGGAAATTCACCAAAAAAACACAAATGTTTAAGTGGCGTTATAGTTAGGTGGATGTATCAGTCATATCATAAATGATGTCATAGAACATGTCATGAATGATGAGTATGTGAGGTCATAAGCAGTTCATGGTGGGGTGCAAGTTATAGTTAGCTCTGCTAACTATAGCTGGTCAATTTCTGTGTTTTTTTAAAGTTCAAAATGTTAATGTTGTCACTGACAAATTCACCTAACTATAAGGTTACTTTAACAATTGTTTTTTTCAGTGAATTTCTAAGGTTTAAAAAAAATTAAAAACAGATATTTTTATCACACTTAACTATGATGTTCTGTTAACCTTTGTTTTTCCAGTGAAAAAAAAACATATATATATATATTCACTGACAAAACCATAGGTTTTAAACCCGTTATAGTTAGGAAGTAGCATTCAAAAAACCTATGAAATTCACAGAAAAAACCAAAGGTTTTACACACGTTATAGTTAGGACGTAGCATTTACAAAACCTATTAAATTCACTGAAAAAACCATAGGTTTGACACATGTTATAGTTAACTGAACATTTTACTCATATAAAACCAATGAAATACCCCCGTTATAGTTACTTCAGCTAACTATAACTCGCGCGCCCGCAATGCACTGCTGATGACGTCACATATTACATCACTCATGCTTTGAACATTTTATCTTCTATTTTTAAATGTGTGTATCAAAGGTTATATTACGCTGAGAGGAGGTCTACCACTCTTTTACAAGGATGATGTCATCAGTGATTTCATCAGTGATGTTATTTCAGATATCATCAGTGATGTCATGAGTGATGTCACTGACCATGTCATGAGTGATATAATATGTGACATCATCAGCAGTGCATTGCGGGCGGGCGAGTTATAGTTAGCTGAAGTAACTATAACGGGGGAATTTCATTGGTTTTATATGAGTAAAATGTCCAGTTAACTATAACATCACCCAGAAGGCCTTTGGCCACGCCTACCATAGCAGGGGATGTTATTACCATGTGCTCTTCACTAAGCGCCTACAGCTGGCACTTGCCTTCTACGCCACTGAAGAAAGGAACAGGAGTTTCTGAAACGCGTCTGGCGTTTTAATCTTTTTTTATGAAAGTTGCGTGAACAAACCTGCTGGCAGGCTGTTACTTGAACAATAAAGGAGGATGTTGAAAGTTACCTTCGTGAGGCTTCTTCTCTACTTGGGTTCTGCAATTGGTTGGATATATATATATATATATGGCAAAATGAAACCCCTCATTTTGTTCCTTTTCAAATTAAATGTATTAAGTGTTACCACTTTATTCCAATCAAGATGACTTCAGGTGTGCCATACTTTTGTCATAAGTAAGACTGTTAGCGTTCTAGTTGTTCTTTAGAACACTCTGGGACATTCTGTCATTGGGCTTTAGTTGGGCTACATCTGGCTGATATTTAGGCTACATTTGGGCTCTTTTGTCTCTGGTGGCCATCTCGGGAGACTGCATATCAGAATTTTTTTAATTAAATATAAGAGGATTTGAGAAGTCACTCAAAATGTGCCCTAATTTTTCTTTCTTCAGCACTAATCATAATTTCTATGGCAAAATGAACCCCCTCATTTTGTTCCTTTGCATATTAAATGTTTTAAGTGTTAACACTTTATTCCAATCAAGATGACTTCAGGTGTGCCATACTTTTGTCATAAGTAAGACTGTTAGCGCTCTAGTTGTTCTTTAGAACACTCTGGGACATTCTGTCATTGGGCTATAGTTGGGCTACATCTGGCTGATATTTGGGCTACATTTGTTTTTTTTGTCTCTGGTGGCCATCTTTGGGCTACATTGGGCTACATTTGGGCTCTAACATATATATAGCCCAATGTAGCCCAATATATATTTTTTCAAAGTTCATTTTCTCAGCAACTACTGAACAGATTTACACCATTCAAAGAAAAGCGTAATCTGCGAGCCGGACTCTACCTTTCTACCAAATTTCTTATAAATCCATTCAGCCGTTCGAGCTGTAGCCGTGTCTAAACGTCCTATGGAAAATAACATGGGGAAAACACGTTTTGGGACCCCCCTTTTATCTCAGCCCCCACTTGACGAATCCCCCCCAAACTTTCAGGGAAGGAGCGGAGCAGACCATCTTCTTTGAGAAATTTGCAAAGATTCGTCCACCGGTGCCAAAGTTATTCTCAATAGAATGTTGCGGATTTCCTATGGAAACTAGGTCCTAACTACTGTCTTTGGGCTATAGTTGGGCTACATCTGGCTGATATTTGGGCTACATTTGGGCTCTTTTGTCTCTGGTGGCCATCTCGGGAGACTGCATATCAGAATTTTTTTAATTAAATATAAGAGGATTTGAGAAGTCACTCAAAATGTGCCCTAATTTTTCTTTCTTCAGCACTAATCATAATTTCTATGGCAAAATGAACCCCCTCATTTTGTTCCTTTGCAAATTAAATGTTTTAAGTGTTAACACTTTATTCCAATCAAGATGACTTCAGGTGTGCCATACTTTTGTCATAAGTAGGACTGTTAGCGCTCTAGTTGTTCTTTAGAACACTCTGGGACATTCTGTCATTGGGCTATAGTTGGGCTACATCTGGCTGATATTTGGGATACATTTGTTTTTTTTTGTCTCTGGTAGCCATCTTTGGGCTACATTGGGCTACATTGGGCTCTAACATATATATAGCCCAATATATATTTTTTCAAAGTCAATTTTCTCAGCAACTACTGAACAGATTTACACCATTCAAAGAAAAGTGTAATCTGCGAGCCGGACTCTACCTTTCTACCAAATTTCTTATAAATCCATTCAGCCGTTCGAGCTGTAGCCGTGTCTAAACGTCCTATGGAAAATAACATGGGGAAAACACGTTTTGGGACCCCCCTTTTATCTCAGCCCCCACATGACGAATCCCCCCCAAACTTTCAGGGAAGGAGCGGAGCGGAGCAGGCCATCTTCTTTGAGAAATTCGCAAAGATTCGTCCACCGGCGCCAAAGTTATTCTCAATAGAATGTTGCGGATTTCCTATGGAAACTAGGTCCTAACTATAACTACCTACTGGCGACTGCCAGTAGGAGATATATATATATATATATATATCCACACATTACAAAGTTGCCCTTGTGAAGACGCCAAACACTCTGGGGAGCTTTCACCTTTCTTTATTAAGGATCGCTGGTTGGTTGCAAGTGCCTCCTCTCACCATGAGAAAGCCTGACGCGTTTCGAACGGCAATCGTTCTTTTTCAAAGGCTCCATTGTCCGTTCACCTGCAAGCCTGTGTTATTAAGTGTTCGCATCACAGCTTGAGCCGCGCCCCGAGGGGCGTCGGCACAGCAAGTGCCTCTGGTCCTTGTAGTTTCTCCAGTGAGTGCTGCAGGCGAAGGTAATGTCAGTGTTGCCCAAGTGGGTTGGGGATGAGGCGACACGAAGCAGCAACTTGCTTTTACAAGTCCTTAACTCTGGAACTCCCCAGTTCAAGTAACAGTAACCCATGAAAGTCACTGCTAGAACCGCCGTGGCAGTGGGGCGTCTTCGCGACCGGGCTGGCTGCTAAAATCCACACATTACAAAGTTGCCCTTGTGAAGACGCCAAACACTCTGGGGAGCTTTCACCTTTCTTTATTAAGGATCGCTGGTTGGTTGCAAGTGCCTCCTCTCACCATGAGAAAGCCTGACGCGTTTCGAACGGCAATCGTTCTTTTTCAAAGGCTCCATTGTCCGTTCACCTGCAAGCCTGTGTTATTAAGTGTTCGCATCACAGCTTGAGCCCCGCCCCGAGGGGCGTCGGCACAGCAAGTGCCTCTGGTCCTTGTAGTTTCTCCAGTGAGTGCTGCAGGCGAAGGTAATGTCAGTGTTGCCCAAGTGGGTTGGGGATGAGGCGACACGAAGCAGCAACTTGCTTTTACAAGTCCTTAACTCTGGAACTCCCCAGTTCAAGTAACAGTAACCCATGAAAGTCACTGCTAGAACCGCCGTGGCAGTGGGGCGTCTTCGCCACCGGGCTGGCCGCTAAAATCCACACATTACAAAGTTGCCCTTGTGAAGACGCCAAACACTCTGGGGAGCTTTCACCTTTCTTTATTAAGGATCGCTGGTTGGTTGCAAGTGCCTCCTCTCACCATGAGAAAGCCTGACGCGTTTCGAACGGCAATCGTTCTTTTTCAAAGGCTCCATTGTCCGTTCACCTGCAAGCCTGTGTTATTAAGTGTTCGCATCACAGCTTGAGCCCCGCCCCGAGGGGCGTCGGCACAGCAAGTGCCTCTGGTCCTTGTAGTTTCTCCAGTGAGTGCTGCAGGCGAAGGTAATGTCAGTGTTGCCCAAGTGGGTTGGGGATGAGGCGACACGAAGCAGCAACTTGCTTTTACAAGTCCTTAACTCTGGAACTCCCCAGTTCAAGTAACAGTAACCCATGAAAGTCACTGCTAGAACCTCTGTGGCAGAGGGGCGTCTTCGCGACCGGGCTGGCCGCTAAAATCCACACATTACAAAGTTGCCCTTGTGAAGACGCCAAACACTCTGGGGAGCTTTCACCTTTCTTTATTAAGGATCGCTGGTTGGTTGCAAGTGCCTCCTCTCACCATGAGAAAGCCTGACGCGTTTCGAACGGCAATCGTTCTTTTTCAAAGGCTCCATTGTCCGTTCACCTGCAAGCCTGTGTTAAGTGTTCGCATCACAGCTTGAGCCCCGCCCCGAGGGGCGTCGGCACAGCAAGTGCCTCTGGTCCTTGTAGTTTCTCCAGTGAGTGCTGCAGGCGAAGGTAATGTCAGTGTTGCCCAAGTGGGTTGGGGATGAGGCGACACGAAGCAGCAACTTGCTTTTACAAGTACTTAACTCTGGAACTCCCCAGTTCAAGTAACAGTAACCCATGAAAGTCACTGCTAGAACCGCCGTGGCAGTGGGGCGTCTTCGCGACCGGGCTGGCCGCTAAAATCCACACATTACAAAGTTGCCCTTGTGAAGACGCCAAACACTCTGGGGAGCTTTCACCTTTCTTTATTAAGGATCGCTGGTTGGTTGCAAGTGCCTCCTCTCACCATGAGAAAGCCTGACGCGTTTCGAACGGCAATCGTTCTTTTTCAAAGGCTCCATTGTCCGTTCACCTGCAAGCCTGTGTTATTAAGTGTTCGCATCACAGCTTGAGCCCCGCCCCGAGGGGCGTCGGCACAGCAAGTGCCTCTGGTCCTTGTAGTAAAATAAATTAAAAAAAGGATGGTCATGGGAGGATGAGTTGGGTGCTAGGGATGAGACGGATTGGAATGCTGCTATGGCGTCTCCGAGAGAGGCTGGGGTATCGGCCAGGTTCAGGCTCGTACAGTTAAAAATACTACACAGAACGTATTATACAAGGACCACACTACACAAAATGCACAGGGCTGACTCCCCCCGTTGTCTTAGGGAATGTGGGGAGGATGGCACACTATTACACACACTATGGGGCTGCCCTCTCATCGCCAGATATTGGCAGCAGGTCATGCGCACGATCTCACAGGCCCTTGATACCTCCCTCACACCCGAGCCGCGCCTTTGTCTCCTAAATATATGGGAGGGCACTGATCTTACACTCAGACAACAGCAATGGGTTACTTTTGGCACAATGGTGGCGAAACGCGATGTGGCGCAGAGATGGGGGGTGGCGGAGCTACCTACTTTGGCGCTGTGGTGTAAAAACATGGACAAATTGATGTTGACTGAAAGAACTGTCTATAAACTCAGAGCGAACCCAAAGAAGTGGAATAGGGTATGGGAGGCTTGGAATAGGTACAGAGGGGACCTGTGTGACCCGCTGCAGGAGGATGAAGACGAGGACTCAGATGATGAGGAGGAAATGAATGATTAACCTGTGGGTCCCTGCGGGGTAGGATTAGAAATGTACTCTTGTCATTGGGAATTCAGCTCACGCTGTGCTGGGGGGTGATGGGGGTTGGCCTGGGGTTGGGGATCGGCGTGTTCTACTAGCATCTCTTTTTTATATTGCTTTGTGTCCATACACTATTATTGAGCCACTACGTTTGGTTTGGTTTTAATTTTTCATAAAAGGAACAAAACAAAAATGAACTTTAAAAGTAAAACTTCATGGCTCCGATAATTACATCCTGACGGTCTGCCATATCATCCTCATCCTGTGCTGCCGGACCGGAGGGTTGTCGGCTGAATAGCTGTGTAGAAGTACGTGATGTTTATGCTTATCTCCTGCCATGATTACTGTGTAAATGTACTGCTGTTACGTGGATGATGAATGTCAATAAAAGTTTTACACCAAAAAAAAAAAAAAAGGATGTTCAGGCACGGGGGATGGGGTCCCCAGAGCTAGAAGTGGCCCAGAAGGGGGGCCACACCGCCCCCCTCCCCTCAAAAATTTTTTTTAAAAAGGAAAGGCCGGCCCCAGGGGAGGGGGTCCCGGGGCCTTCCACCTGGAGAACAACAACGACCGCAACACCACCACCCTGCTGGACAACCTCGCAAACCTCGGACTCAAGCAGCTGGTGACCACCCCCACCCACTACGCCGGACACACACACGACCCAGTCTTCTCATCCAGCAAGGACATCACCTTCAGCCACGCCACCGGACTCCACTGGACGGACCACAGCTGCGTCCACTTCAGCTTCAGAAGGACCACGATCCACCGCCACCAGCAACAGGTTGCACGCAGAAGCTGGAACAAGATCACAGCCGACCAGCTCGCAACTTCCCTGAGCAAGAACCCACCCACCAGCGAAACGAACTCCAGCGAAGCGGCCACCAACCTCACGAAGTGGATCAGCGACTGCGCAGACGACCTCGCCCCTCTGAGGACCCCGCCTAGCAGACCCGGCAGCAAGAAAGCCCAATGGTTCACCGACGAACTCAAGAGCTCCAAGAAGAACTGCAGAGCCCTCGAGAAAGCCTGGCGCAAAGACCCAACACCGGACAACATGACTGCCCTCAAGCTCGCCACCCAAAAACACCACCAACTGATCCACGCCACCAAGAAAACTGCATTCAAGGAACGCTTGGACAACAACGCACACAACAGCAAGGAACTCTTCAACATCGTTAAAGAGCTCTCCAACCCCAACGCCGGAAACAACGACATCACCCCTTCGCAAGATCTCTGCAACTCCCTCGCCTCCTACTTCCACAACAAGATCGCGGACATACACAACAGCTTCAGCACTCAACCGACGCACGCCACGACCGAACTAACGCCCCCCACCACCACCCTCCGCGCCTGGACCCCGATCAGCACCGAAGACACCGTCCGCACGATGAACTCCATCCACTCCGGATCTCCGACCGACCCCTGCCCTCACCACGTCTTCAACAAGGCCGACACTGTCATCGCACCCTACCTGCGGGACATCATCAACACCTCCTTCAACACCGCTACCTTCCCGGAGAGCTGGAAGCACGCCGAACTCAGCGCTCTACTTAAGAAACCATCAGCCGACCCCACCGACCTCAAGAACTACCGCCCCATCTCGCTGCTCCCGTTTCCTGCAAAAGTCACCGAGAAGACCGTCAACAAGCAGCTGGCTGCCTTCCTCGAGACGAACGGATCCCTCGACCTCTCGCAGTCTAGCTTCCGGGCCAACCACAGCACCGAGACCGCCCTGATCGCAGCCACCGATGACATCCGAACCCTGCTCGACAACGGAGAAACAGCGGCCCTCATTCTCCTAGACCTCTCCGCGGCCTTCGACACTGTCTGCCACCGTACCCTAGTACAGCGCCTCAGCAACGTCGGAATCCAGGAGAAGGCACTGGAGTGGATCATCTCCTTCCTCGCCGGAAGGACACAGAGAGTCCGCCTCCCCCAGTTCAGATAAGAAGCCACCGAAGTCATCTGCAGCGTTCCTCAAGGCTCCTCGCTCAGCCCTACCCTCTTCAATGTCTACATGAGCCCCCTCGCAGCCATCGCACGCCAGCACAACCTCAACATCATCTCCTACGCCGACGACACCCAGCTGATCCGCTCCCTCACAAACGACCCCGCCAGAGCCAACCTACACGAAGGGATGAAAGAGGTAGCCGAATGGATGAAGAACAGCCGCCTGAAACTGAACTCGAACAAGACGGAAGTCCCCATTCTGGGATCTTCACCCTCCGCCTGGGACGACTCCTGGTGGCCCCCCGCCCTAGGCAGCGCACCCAAACCGACAGACCACGCGTGCAACCTGGGCGTCATCCTGGACTCCTCCCTCTCCATGACCAGACAAGTCAACGCCGTCTCCTCGACGTGCTTAAACATCCTACGCATGCTACGAAAGATCTTCCGGTGGATCCCCACCAAGACCAGAAAGTCGGTCACCCAGGCCCTCGTCACCAGCCGCCTGGACTACGGCAACTCCCTCTACGCCGGAACCACCGCCAAACTCCAGAAGAGGCTCCAGAGGATCCAGAACGCCTCAGCACGACTCATCCTGGACATCCCCCGTCGCAACCACATCTCCGGACACCTGAGAGACCTGCACTGGCTCCCGGTCAACAAGAGAATCACCTTCCGTCTCCTCACCCACGCACACAAAGCCCTACACAACCAAGGCCCAGGATACCTCAACAGCCGCCTCAACTTCTATGCTCCCAAACGCCAGCTTCGATCGACCGGCCATGCCCTCGCCGCCGTCCCCCGCTTCCGAAGAGCCACCACAGGGGGAAGGTCCTTCTCCTACCTCGCCGCCAAGACTTGGAACTCTCTCCCGACCCACCTCCGTCTGACCCAGGACCACCTCACCTTCAGGAAGCAGGTCAAGACCTGGCTGTTCGAGCAGTAGCGGACCCCCCTCCCCTAGCGCCTTGAGACCCTCTGGGTGAGTAGTGCGCTATATAAATGCCTTGATTGATTGATTGATAAATGGCCTGAGGAGGGGGCCACGCGACCCCCTCCAAATATAAAAATAAAAATACTGGCCATGCTCCGAGGGATGGGCTCCCCGAGGCCGAAAATAGCCTCGAGAGAGGGGCCACGCGGTGCCTTCCATTTAACAAAAAAAATAAAATTTACAAAATAGGGGTCAGGCCCTGGGGGATAGGGTTCCCAGGGCCAAAAAAATAGGAAAGGAAGGGGGCCACCCAGCCCCCCTTCTAAAAAAAAATGTCAAAAGCCGGCATCGCTCGAAGGTCCCGCCCCTCACAACAACACTATGCAAATGTGCCCTGTGGCGCGTTTTTAGTTGGGTAATTAATTCCCATTCAATCCTGAGGTTCCCTGGGGGCCAACAAGCCCACCAGGTATCTCCACTAAGCGCCACAGATGTGTGTTGCAGAGACGCGTAAAAAGGGGCATGGCCTCAGACCACCTCTACGCAACGCAGTCCTGTGGCGCTTACGGGAAGGTCCTGGTGGGCTAGTTGGCTCCCAAGGACTCTCAGGGTTCATGGGGAAATTATCCCTCAACTTAAAACGTACCATAGGGTGCGTTTGCACACTTGCAGAGAGGTGGTCCGAGGCCACACCTCTTTTTACACCTCCCTGCAAGGCAGCTCTGTGGCGCTTACTGGAGGTACCTGGTAGGCTAGTTGGAAACAAGGGACTCACAGGATTCAAGGTGACTTAATCCCCCAACTTAAAACGCGCCACGGGGTGCATTTGCACACTGGTGAAGGGAGAGGGTGGGCCTGATTTGACATGTGTGTAAACACATCCTGTGATGTTTTTTGAGTTGGGGGATTGAGTCCCCTTGAATCCTGAGGGTCCCTGTGGGCCAACTAGCCCACCAGATATCTCCATTAAGCGCCACAGAGTTGCGTTGCAGAGAGGTGTAAAAAGGGAAGTGGCCTCTCTGCACTGCAGTCCTGTGGCGCTTACCCGAAGTTCCTGGTGGGCTGGTTGGCCATCAGGGAACCTTAGGATTCAAAGGGATTTAATCACCTAACTAAAAACGCACCACAGGGCACGTTTGCACACTTGTCACATCAGGCCCCGCCCCCTCTCTGCACCACTGTGCAAAAGTGCCCTGTGGCACATTTTAAGTTGGGGGATTAACCCCTTCAATCCTAAGGGTCCCTGGGAGCCAACTAGCCCACCAGGTACCTCCAGTAAGCGCCACAGGGCTGTGTTGCAGAGAGGTGGTGCCATGCCCCTTTTTACACCTCTCTGCAACCCAGCTCTGTGGCGCTTACTGAAGATACCTGGTGGGCTAGTTGGACCCCAGGGACCTTCAGGATTTAAGGGGAATTAATCTTCCAACTTAAAATGAGTCACATGGTGCGTTTGCACAGTGGTGAAGGCAGGGGGTAGGCCTTATGTGACAAGTGTGCAAGCGCCCTCCGTGGAGCGTTTTAAGTTGGGGGAATAAGTCCCCTTGTATCCTGAGGGTCCCTGGGGGCCAACTAGCCCACCAAGTACCTTCAGTAAGCGCAACAGAGTTGCGTTGCAGAGAGATGAAAAAGGGGTGTGGCCTCGGACCACCTCTCAGCAACGCAGCTATGTGGTGCTTACTGTAGGTACCTGGTGGGCTAGTTGGACCCCAGGGACCGACTTAATCCCCCAACTATCACGGGACGCATTTGCACACTTGTCACATCAGGCCCCACCCCCTCCCTTTACCACGGTGCAAACGGGTCATCTGGCGCGTTGTGGGATTAAGTCCCCTTAAATCCTGAGGGTCCCAGTAGCCCACCAGTTACCTCCAGTAAGCGCCACAGAGCTGCGTTGCAGAGAGGTGTGAAAAGGCGCGTGGCCTTGGACCACCTCTCCGCAACGCAGCTCTGTGGCACTTACTGAAGGTACCTGGTGGGCTAGTTGGCCCCCAGGGACCCTCAGGATTCAAGGGGTATTAATCCCCCAACTTAAAACCTGCCAGGGGGCACGTTCGCCCAGTGGTGAAGGGAGTGGGCGGGCCTGATGTGACATGTGTGTCCTTATCCAATCACTCTGCCAAAACCCAAGCACTTATAAATTCACCATGCACTCTCCTTGCAGTACTCTAACCATCCAGTCACTAGCCATGTACTCATGCGTTGACCCAGGCACTAACATATGCACTGCTATAATGCCCTGAGCACTACTGATGCAGTCCAGCCATCTCCTTGTCACTACCCATGCACTCCTCCAATCACCCAGCCAGCTCCATGTCCTTATCTAATCACTGCGCCAAAACACAAGCACTTATAAATTCACTATGCACTGTCCTTGTAGTACTCCAATCCTCCAGTCACTACCCATGTACTCATGCAATGACCCAGGTACTAACATATGCGCTTCTACAATCCCTGAGCACTACTTATGCAGTCCAGCCATCTCATTGTCACCACCCATGCACTCCTCCAATCACCCTGCCATCACCATGTACTTATCCAATCACTGCACCAAAACCCAAGCAGTTATAAAATCACCATGCACTGTCTTTGCAGCACTCTAATCATTCAGTCACTACCCATGTACTCCTGCAATGACCCAGGCACTAACTCATGGCAAATACAGAGGAGGTCATGCTAATCACAGGGGTACCCCAACGCATAGTGTTCCCTAGTGTATGTAGGTGTTTTCACTGTATTCTAAGTGTCTTTTAGCATAGCACTGGCTCTAGGCCTGGTTAGTCAGAGTCAGTTACCACCAGTACCCGTCAGCAAATAGTTGGGGGGCACAGGAGGATTTTCTGCTCCTCTGTTGGTTCTTTCTGCACATCTCTTGCTTCTTCCTGCATCTGTTGCCTCTTTCTGTATTTGTCTTGCTTCTTTCTTCGCCTTTCTTCCTCTTTTTTCACGTCTTACCTTTGTGGCATAGTTAGAAATTAGCATTTAAAAAACCTTTGAAATTCACTGAAAAAACGTAGGTTTCAGAGACGGTATTGTTGGAAATTAGCATTTAAAAAACCTTAGAAATTCACTGAAAAAACCCACAGGTTTCAGGGACATTATAGTTAGACATTTCACTCGTATAAAACCAGAGAAATTCAGCTGTTATAGTTAGTTCAGCTAACTATAACTTGCGCCCCCGCAATGCACTGCTGATGACGTCACATATTACATCATTCATGACATGGTCAGTGACATCACTGATGACATCATTGATGACATCATTGATGACATCACTGATGATATCACTGATGACATCATCCGCATGATAATCTAATGCACCTCCTCATACCCTAATATAACCTATGATACACCCACTCTAAAATACAGACTACCATTTTTGACACCGTAGACACACCAATACCAGTTAGTACATACTCGCTCACTAATTCCTAGGTCTACACACACATCCACTCTATCACCCATACAGTCACTCATACATGCAGTCAACCATCAATACGACATTATCATATGCACTCACATATCTATACAGATACTCACACACCGCCACTCATCCATAGAGTTCCTCACACACCTAGTCAGTCATGCAAACAATCAATCACACTCCCATTTACTCACCTCTACAGTTATACACACACCACCTCACTTATTCATACGTATCCTAACACATACTTACACTCTTATTCCATAGGTAATACAAGCACACACTGATCCATACAGCCACTCTCACAATCACTCAGTCTCACATATAGTCATTTATACAATCCAACACTCACATATACTGCATTTCACATATGCAGTTACTCACACATGTACCACTAAGGCATCCATTCACTCACCAACACACCCATACACACATTCGCCCACCCATATACCCCTTCACAGATTCACTCTTTAACCCATGCACCCACTGAATCATCCACTCACAGTCACACTCCCTACCCACCTACACAGACACTCAGGCAACCATACAGATACTCAGACAACCAATCAATAACCCATATAGATCCACATTAAGCTACTCACCAACCCATGCAACCGCTAACACACCAACTAACAAACTAAACTGTGTGAATGTCTAGATCAGTCACTAACCCATGCATTCAGTAAGACACATTTAATAACTCACTTATACAGTCATTCACGCACCTACTAAATCATCCATCCAGACACTTATACACCCATTCATTCTTCAATATATCTTGGCCTATATATAAAACATATTTAAACTTTATAGAAACACAAATTCACTGGATGATGTCAATGATGATGTCATTTGAGATGTCATCAGTGATGTCACTGACCATGTCATAAATGATGTAATATGTGACGTCATTAGCAGTGCATTGGGGGGGGGGGGGGGCGCGAGTTATAGTTAGCTGAACTAACTAACTAACTATAACGGCTGAAGTTCTCTGGTTTTGTACAAGTTTTTTAAATGCTAATTTCTAACTATAACGTCTCTGAAACCTATGTTTTTTTTCAGTGATTTTTAATATATATATATATATATATATATATATATATATATATATACACATATACATACATACATGCATACAATGGTGTGGCAACAGGCCCAGTAGGAGGCAGAAGCCCAAATTCATCTGCCTGGGAAATTAACTTGCTGTTTAAATTTTGCACTTTAAAGATATTGCTCCTTGATTGGAGTAATGAACTGGTAACATTGAAAAATATAATAAAAAGAAATTGAGAATACAACTCACAAGCTGCGGTGTCTGAGGAATTTGTGCCGCTGTGTAACGGGTCAGGAGAAACAACCATGGAGTGGATGTACATACGTGTATATATATATATCCAAGCTCCAAGTACCCAACGTACAAGGAGCACTCGAGCAACGATGCACTCAGGCAATGATGCCCCCTGGCACGTTGTAAGTTGGGGGAAGTTCCCTTCAATCCTGAGGGTCCGTGGGGGCCAACTGGTCCACCAGGAAACCCCAGTAAGCGCCACAGAGCTGCGTTGTAGAGTGGTGGTCTGAGGCCACACCCCTTTTTACACCTCTCTGCAACGCAGCTCTGTGGCGGTTACTAGAGGTACCTGGTGGACTGGTTGACCCCCAGGGACCCTTAGGATTGAAGGGGGCGCATTTGCATAGTGTTGCTGTGAGGGGGCGGGGCATGGCATGTTACAAATTGGGGGATTTAGTCCCTTTTCAATCCTGAGGGTCCCTGGGGGCCAACTAGCCCACCAAATACCTCCAGTAAGCGATACAGAGCTGTGTTGCAGAGTGGTGGTCCTAGGCCACTCCCCTTTTTACACCTCTGTGCAACACAGCTCTGTGGCGCTTACTGGAGGTACCTGGTGGTCTAGTTGGCCCCCAGGGACACTCAGGATTGAAGGGGACTTAATTCCCCAACTTACAACGCACCAGGGGACGCGTTTGCAAAGTGGTGTAGTGAGAGGGCGGGGCCTGAAACAACAAGTGTGTAAACGCGTCCCCTGGCATGTTGTAAATTAGGGGATTTAGTCCCCTTCAATCCTGAGGGTTCCTGGGGGCCAACTAGTTCACCAAGTACCTCCAGTAAGTTCCACAGTGCTGTGTTGCAGAGTGGTGGTCCGAGGCCTTGCCCCTTTTTACACCTCTCTGCAATGCAGTTCTGTGGCGCTTACTGGAGGTACCTGATGGGCTAGTTGGCCCCCAGGGACCCTCAGGATTGAAGGGGACTCAACCCCCCAACTTACAATGTGCTAGGTGGCGCGTTTGCACAGTCGTGAAGCGAGGGGGCGAGGCCTAACGCAACAAGTGTGCAAACGCACCCTCTGGCGCGTTGCAAATTGGGGGATGTAATCCCCTTCAATCCTGAAAAACAGCACAGTTAATATATTAACAATAAATGTTAAAGCAAGTACACAATAAAAACAGCACAGTTAATAAATTAACAATAAATTGAAAACACGAAGTCACATATCTCAGGACCCACTCCCAATGGCTAAACACAGGCTTTTGAATGTTGCAGCAAAAAACAAAACCTACTTAATTAATGGTCAGCTGTTTTAATGGTTATGACCTGGCGCTACCCTCACTTATAACTGAATCCAGGACATGTCAACGGTACAAGGAGAGAAAATATATGTTTAAAAACTAATACTATTGAACATCCACAATTAGCACATGGTTTTTAAGCAGAAAGTAGCATATATCAATAGGAGCATGATAAACACAGTCAACTGGATATAGTCATAGAATAAAAATCAGGAGAAATCTTCCTAATGCTCGCAGCAGTGGATACATAATTTACCATTATTGGGCATATCGGCTGGTTAGAAACGGATTGTAAAAACAACAAGGCTTGCCTACACTACTTAAAAATCTCACGCTAATAGAGCAGTAAAAAGTTCAAAAGAAAACAAAGTGCATAGTGTATTGAACAGACCAATCCTCACAAGGATTGACACTCCTTGCTCTAGTCAGTCGATCTCTCAGTGGGTAAGCCCCCATCAAATGAACTAAATTGAGAGAGAACCTGGTTAAAATGTACCTATTTTGGGTAGATAGAATATCACTCAAATACAATTGCAAGTGCACACTGTGGGAATGGATAAGTATGAGACCACTGAACTCATTAAGAGGTCATGTTGATCCCTCGCAGCCCTTGCCACCCCACGTTTTTTGACCCTTAGTTCTATTTCCGGGCAGTCAAAGGTGAAACACCCTTCAGTAGGTATAAAAGTAATGTTCAGAGATAACCGAGATGAATACAGCTCTATGATATAACACAGACAGGGTATCTTAAGCGAGTGGTCAAGGAAGAGGCAAATGGGTACAATGTCCCTATTCAGTCCTGATTCAGGCTTCGTCCAGATAGAGTGCCGCAGCAGGCTAGACACTGCCTTTATAACATCCTCAATAAAAGGCAGGCCAAGTACACTGTTGCAGATGGAGGCAGAAATGGACTGAGGGACCAAAAGCACACACCTCAAAATACCATTCTCCATAGTTTGTACTTTATCCACCCTTGAATAGCCCCCAATGCTTGCCCGATAGGTTGCAGCTGCCACAGCTTTTGCACTACATAAAGTGCATATTTCTTTCAAGGGGTGTGAGCCTTGCCTGGTGGCAAACCTAGAGACCGCACCAGAATTTGCAAATAAGTGCTGTGATTAAGTGTTAATTGGGGAAGTCCCCTTTTCATCAAACAAAACACAATGGTGCCGAAAATAGGGACAACCGTAATACGGACCTGATTGATACTAAAAATCAAAAATTAGGAAGGCTTTTTTCCAATAGCCACAACAAAAGTTTTCTGGATATTTATTTTGAGGAATAATTTTCTCATAAATTGAGTGAATGTATGTAGGAGAGACTGAAAAGCATACGGCTTGGGGGCCATGAGAACAGTATCATCCGTGGACAATAGTAGAAGAAAGAACTTCTTGCCTATCTTGAATATATCCAGAGAAATGTCAAGCAGGGCCTTCTCTAAACAGTTTAAATAAAGTGAGAAGAGAAAAGTGGCCAAGATGCAATCTTGCCAGACCTCCCGGCTGACCGCAAAACGTTTGGTACATTCTCCCCTTGGGCCGTAAAGGACCCTAGCAGATGCCTTTGAATAGATGTTGGACAATAGATGAATAATTCCATGGTCAAAGCCCATGGAAACCAATATAGTGCAAAGTTTACTGCGGTTGACACAATCAAATGCACTGCTAAGGTCAATGAATCCTAGGTAGAGAACCCCATGTTTGGCCCTGGTATATTTTCCTATGATCAGTTCCAGGTTGAGGCACTGTTCAAGAGCACCAATGCCCTTACGAAAGCCAGATTGTACATTAGAGAGGATTGAATTGTCTATGGACCATGTTTAGAGTGTTTGTGAAAGCACCTTGTCTAAGATTTTAATAGGTGAATCATGCAGGGTTATTGACCGGTAGCATGCAGAGCTGGCCTTATCGCCTCTTCTTAAATACGACAGCCTTGTCCCTTGACCTAGGTAGTGCTCCACTGTAAGCCGAATTAAAAACATAGCAAGTAACTGACCCCAAACTAAAAGCTCCGCACACAAAAAGGGTCCGCCGTAACTCCGTCCAGACCTGGAGCTCTACCAGATCGGCTGGCAATGAATGGCTGTTGTGTTTCAGCTGCAGAAACATTCAAACAAGAATTACCTGCCCCTACTGGCTCAATATTAGAGGAAGCATCTACAGCAAGATCTGAAGCAAACATTTTCCTGTAGTCGGCAACCCAATTCTCCTCAGACTCCAGTGACTGTAACAATGGCAGATTGTCCTGACTAAGCAACAGAGAATTAATAGTGACCCTAAATAGGTGAGTGCTTTTAGTCTCACAAGCTTGGAGCAAATTCTCCCTTGCCTTTTCTCTCAGGGTTTTTTTCCTATGTTTCAGAATTTGTTTATAGTTAGTACAAACTGCAATTGGGTCCCTAGGGACAGAGTGGGGAGGCTGTTTTAAAGTTAGGTGAGCCTTAGAACAGGCTCCATCACACCATCCTCTAGGAGGTCTTGCTTTCAAGGGTCTGGCATGTACACAGATTATTTCAAATGACTCAACAACAGTAGTTTGATATTTGATATTTATTGATTTGTTTAGAGCTGAATCACCCATGCGGGGATCTCAGCGCCTCGGACGGAGGAACATCAGGACTAGAGGGAAGAATTAGAAGAGGTGGGCTTTTAGCATTTTTCGAAATTGAGCCAAATTCTGTCCTGAGCGTAACAGAGAAGGCAGACTATTCCAGAATCGGGGGGCAAGTTAAGAAAAGGATTTGCCACCACCACAAGCTTTTTTGATTCTGGGGATGGTTAGCAAATGCTCGTTACTGGACCTGAGATTACGTGTTGGTGTATGGGAGGAGAGCTTGTTAATGAGATACTTGGGGCCCTTGCCATTACGAGCCTTGTAAATAATACAGCCTATTTTGAACTTTACCCTTTTCTTTATGGGGAGCCAGTGGAGTTGATTGAGGATTGGTCCGGAGGGTGTTCTGGATGGTGCGTTGTTGGTGAGTCGGGCAGCAGTATTCTCTACCACCTGGAGTTTATTAATGGCGCTTTCGTTGGTCGAAAACAGCAGGGCATTGCAGTAATCAAGTCTACTCAATATTAGGGCCTGTATTAGGGTTTTTTTAGTGGAGGAAGATAAGAGTGGAAAAATCCCACGCAGGAGGCACAGAATATAGTAGCAGGAACCTGCAATAGTGTTGGCATGTGTGTTATGTGTGAGTCTGTGATAAATCCTGACACCCAAGTTCTTAACCACTTCTTTGGGACTGGGGGCACTTCCCAGCTCTTCCGGCCACCAAGTAGGTGACCAGTGAGTGGTAGCTCCTCCAAACAACATGATCTCTGATTTGCCCCCGTTAAGTTGTAGATAGTTGTTACGCATCCAAGCAGCGATAGATTTCATGCCCTCAGAGAACAACAGATCGATGTTGGGTGTGTTGTCCAATGTTAGAAGGAGCTGGGTGTCGTCAGCGTATGAGACTGGAGTGAATCCCAAAGATCTCATGAGTCTGGCCAGGGGGGTGACATATATATTGAAAAGTGTTGGGCTTAGGCAGGATCCCTGCGCGACTCCCTTGCTCACTTTGGTAGTGGCAGATGTAAAGGATCCCATGGTGACGGTTTGTGTTCTATATGTAAGAAAGTTGGTAATCCAACTCAGCGCTTGCCCCTGAATGCCTAGGTCTTAGAGCCTTTCCAGAAGAATGTGATGTGAGATAGTGTCAAATGCTGCAGACAGGTCAAGCAGCACCAAAGTGCCGCTTGTCCCTTGTCGGTACAAAAGGTGGTGGTAATGGACGGAGCATCTGAACCAATCAAACACTCACACCCAGTCAAAAGATCTGGGTTTAATCCATCACCATTCTTTAGCCCACTCTGCCACCCCAGTTCAGACATGTCTATATGCAAATCAGTCTGACCCTGTGCCTCATGGAAACAGTCCAGCCCGAACTGCCAAGCCATGCCTTCCCTGGACCGGAAACAAGCTTCCGAGGACCGGTTTCTGGCATTCCAGCCATCTTCAGCCCGGCTTGCTTGAATCCAGTGGCAAAGTGAGCAAGGGACTCACGTCTGAGCAGAATCCAGTGGCAAAGTGAGCAAGGGACTCACGTCTGAGCACGAATCCAGTGGCAAAGTGAGCAAGGGACTCGCGTCTGAGCTAAAATCCAGTGGCAAAGTGAGCAAGGAACTCACCATGCGTTGGCACAGCATCCAGCGTTAAACACATTTGGAAGAGTTCCAAGTCAGAATTAAACTATGATGGAAGCAATCTAGTTGGATCAATCCCTAACCATCTTAGGTGCACTCCCTTCAGGCGGGAAGCCTGAATATTTTTAAGGATAGAGCCAGAAAAAAACCAACTGGCCTTTTATAAACATCTCCATAGTCACCATATTATGATCGCTATGGCAGAAAGGAATGACAGCATAGTAAGTTATATTAGAGTGAAGGGGCTCAGACACCACAGTATGATGAATAGTGGATGAATAACCCCTGCACGTAAAGGTAGGGAGAAAAGGATAATCACAATGCATCTTTTTGGCGGCACACGTTAGATGCAAAGTTATGATCAGATCGTTTAACGCACTCTGAATGGATCATGTATAAGATGAAACTATGGTTCTTCCCTGAAATTTTTCAGAACGCAAACATCTTTCCCAAACATGGGACACATAGTAACATTAAAATCACCAGCCCAAATTAAACATACATTAGCGTTGTAGACAAGGGAATGGTTGTTCAACACATCAAAAAGATCAACTAATAAAGAATAACTACTAGTTGTAAAGGAATTATTTTATATATTATTATAAAATTGATACAAAGTTGCAGTGGTTTCATTAAGAGAGATTTTTGCTGTGACTATAGTAGATACAAGGACTGTGAGCCACCCTTCGATCTCCTGCTGGCGATGGAATTGTGGGCAGCACATAGGATTGGTACCTATTCACAGCAAATGGCTCAGTAGCCCAAGTTTCCTGGGGACATACAATCTGGCAGTTGTTTATCAAAGAATGCTAGTCAGGGTTATAAAGTTTAATTGATCCCAGCCACATTACAAGTTGCCCATACTGACCTATTACATTCAATATCTTGGAGTAGAATGGAATGATTGACCCCAGTGGAGTATAGGGTGGGCTAATTCCTTTGTGTGGATGATGGAACAACCACCCTAGCTACTGGCAGAGTAGTGCACTGGGTGACTGATGTGGCAGAAACAGGATCATTCTGGTTACTACATTTATCATTCATCATAATAGAATAGCCTACCAAGCTAGTTCGACTAAAATAAGGGGCCTGAGAAGAGATGCACGCTCTACCAGTTACCCTAAATTAGCAACATCTATTTCGGGTAGAGCAAATAGTGAGGAATACCAGAGATAGGAATTCCTCTTTTTCACCATTAATCCCATTTGATGAATCTCCACAACACTCTGCAGACCTATTCTTCCTTCTACATTGGCAGATGATGCAATTTTGCAGTGATTGGTCAAGAGGGTGCAATGTTAAAAGGGAGTTCCAAAGCGCGTTTTGTCAACAGTGCCTTTTCCATAGACTTTTGTATCCCACGTAGTGCAAAAACAGCTGAACTGATTCACATGAAATTTGGTATGATTAGACATTATGGTGTGCACTATTATGGGTACTACAAGTAAGTGGAGTTGGTTAAGTTATCGGGCACTTTTTAACCACTTCGCTGCTGTGTTTATTTTTCCCCTGTGCTGAAAATTGCCAATTTGCTGGTGTCATGACGAGCTCAGCTCGTCATCAGCACAGCTCAACTGTGCCTCATGACGAGCTGAGCTCGTCATGAGCATGGAAGGGGTTAACTTAGTGATATCTGTTGTTGCTGTATTTTGCCTAGCTTTATTTTGCGGCAGTACTGAAGTGCATAGCAATGACAAGTCATTATGTGATTTGCTAATGACTACCATTGCAAAAGTTAAATGCAGTTATGTTGTTTATAAGTGCACTTTGCCGGTGTTTCGCGTTTTTCCCTTAGATATAGGTAAGTATTAGGATTGATATTTTCCCCTACCGATTACCACTTTACTAAAGTGGTAATATGTAGGAAAAAATATTTATATGTTTCTATATATTTATTAAAAAAGTATGGCGTATTGCAGTACTGTCTGGGGAGTACCGCAGTACTTTAAAAACGTTTTTTTTAAATAAATAAATCGGCTAAAAAAATAAAAATACACTGAAGTACCCTATATTTTAGAAATATAGTGTACCCCCGTGTATTTTCCATTTTAACATATTTAAATCTTCATGAAAAGGTCTATGCACTAACAAGGTAATACCTTAAAATTGCAGTTCTGCCTAAAATCAAATAAAAAAATAAATGTACAGTTCTCCCTAACTGCTATGAAAAAATGTAGAAAAATTATAAACTACATTTCTCAACCTACTGACACTTTAATAAAGTGTAATAGGTAAAGAACAACAATAAAACCTACAACTTATCTACATCTAAGACACTAGTCCAGAGCGCTGCAGAACGCACACAAAACGTGCTGAAAACTACATGGCTGCCTGTCACCCTTAGTAAACACAGCCACTAACCAATCACATACTGCCTTATGTGCATGTACCGCGGTACACCCCAAACGCACCGCAGTATACTGTGACACAATATATAACTAAGTATAATAAAAATTATAGCTTTACCTGTCTGATGCTTTGCAGCTGCTTTTTAAGTTGTTCTGCAACCAGTCCTCTTCAGGTTTTTGTTCTCTTTTCTTTTCCATGTTGACTGTTTCTCCCATGGTTCCTTTCTGTTTTCCCAATCTCATGTGTTCCTGTCATGTGTTGTTTTGATGTTATTTCCTTTTCCTGTTCATTTCCTATGTAAAGACTTAAGTGTTTTTGGAGGGTGACAAAAATAAGGACTCACTAGATATTCGGTGTGATGCCATAGTTTAAAAAATATTCCTTTACTGAATTTTTGAAAATCAAAAACACTCTATTTAGTGGTCACTAATCAATTTGCAAGTGGCTAGCGACTCACAGTTTTTTAGAACATCTGACCCCAGGTCTTGGGCATGGACAATTCTTTAAATGAATGGCCTTGTACACCAGTCTGTAGATCCTAAATTTAATTCGGTCTTTAGGTGGGAGCCAATGTGAGTCTTTTCGTATTAGTGAGATGTATACCATTTTTAGCTAATAAGTGGTTTTCAAAATTTATTTTGGAATTAATTAATGGGTGAGCAGAAGTACTCGGGTTGCCAGTGTTTAATCATCCTAAGTTGATGAATAGCATAATAACTTTGGTTAATATGTGGACCGAGCAAGAGAGAGGAATTGAAGCCCAATGATTCTGCTTATGGAAGGAGAAAGTTCTTAATCTATAATTGGTCTATTAATTTGTGGATTAAGCATTAATAAGTTATGTTCTACTTGTACTACATGCAAAATATGGTTTATATGAAACTGACCAGTTCCTTAATAGATTTATATTTAGGTCCCAAAAATGAATTGGAATGATTGACAACAACTACCAGATTTCCTTGAAGTTAACATGATTTTTCAATGATCCTAATAAGCTTCCTACACAGACCCCATTTACCCTCGTGAAATTTGCTAAACTTGCTTATTTTGTGCAGAAATGGAAATACCCTGTTTTTGCATTAATCCAAGTTTGTTTGTTGTTGTTCAATTTTTAACAGACATCCTCTGATGAAGACAATGCATACCTGGAGAAAATTAAGATGCTGCAGAAGGAAAACATGCAACTCAAAGCTAAAATAAAGGAAAATGATGTTGCCATTTCGAAATTAAATCAATTAATTCAAGAAAAGGTATTCTACATGCTAATGAATTACCAGTCTTACCGTAAGGTTGCTTGTAGAGGGGCACATCCGGAACAAGGCTAATTTAGGGCAGAAGGATGACCCAAGAAAAGGTGGCATTGGATGAATGACTAGTGGAATTGGTGACAGATGTCTAATGACTTTCTACAAGGTTGATGGGTAGCTGTTCAGGTTAATAGGTTGGACGTGGTGTTCCGGATTCTGATATCTGCACGGATATGCATATTTCACTGAATTGAACCTTTGTTTCTTTAGAGTGGGTAAAGTGAAATTAGTAGTTGGCGAAGCCCACAATTACAAATTCAACTTACCTACTGGGAAATGAGTTACAATGTTCTAGATCAAGAGGCATAAACATTTTGCATGTCCAGTTCCTAGTTAAATAACATATCTGATGCCTCTGTCAGTTTCCCATTCAAATACAAAATTTCTGCAGATTTAAATCCTGGAGAGAACTCCTGCCAGCTATCTTGAATTTAACCTGATCTTAGTGTGTTTTACTTATGGAAGGGAAAAATCTAAGCAGACAGTAGAGAAAATGTAGCATTGCTATGGAAGACAATACACCCAATTACTATTTGTTTATCTCTTTCTAAACCCCATCATTACTTGTCTGATCTGCGATACTAATAAAACAACGTAGCACTTGGTTTTAGTGGTAATAGCAGAAATGTGTGGAGTACCAACTACAGCACATTTCGGCCATTGCACAATTTTTTGAGTGATGCGGAAATAATTCATTTTAACCTAGGAGTTCATCACAGTAAAGAGCTGGTGATAAAAATATTGCCGTACAGAAAGCAACATGAGAGGAGCTGTTGTTATTGCAAAATATTTTAAATTTTTCCTGTGAAACGCTCCAAATCCAGGAGTATGGTGTAATGTGGTTTTATTAAACCATATAGGTATGAACCCTGGATTTAGACCTCGAAGATTTACATAAGTTGTGTATTGCACTGGAAATCCTGAAATTTCCAAAAAGATTTGTGCTAGTGAAAGGCTTGTAATTATGTGAAAAGTCACTTATCAGGCCAGTGTCAGGAAAAATGTGTTGGGCTAGTGCGGCAGTTTTTAACTTGTGGTACGGTAAACGCCTACTTTGGGGGTATTTAGAAAATTAAATAATGTTAACCGATTAATAACGTATACATAAATAAAGTGATAAACTTGTAAAATTGAAAATTTTAAAACATTCTGTAAATGTGGAGGAATTTAAAATTGGAGGCTAAAAATTACGTTTGTATCAATAGCTTGCATCCTGGGAGCACAGAATGACAGAAGGTGGTTAAAGGTGAAGTGAGAGGTTGAATGGGGAGAGTTCGTAAATTGTAAAAAGGGGTGATAGAAGTGGACTGCAAATTGAGAGAGGGATCCGGGATTAGTAGAGGAGAGGGGGTGAGAGGAAAGCGGCATAGGTAAACTGCTTAACTCTGCACAAGACCGCCAGGGTGAGGTGAGCTTCTAATGTGGCAGCACGTATTCCTGTGGAGTGGAAGGCCCATCACAAAGGTTAAATAGACATCTTTCTGATGTTAATTGCTGTACTTTGGTTATAAACTGGTACTGATAGGGTGAAATCGTTTCTCAGTCTTACTGTGTGTAAAAATAATTTAGCAATGCTAAACCAAAATACGAGGCATCACATAACATTATTTACATTTTTACCACACAATTTGGGCAAGCCTGTTGTGTAATTTGGTCCTCACCTGCCACATAATTCCAGTAGCCCTGCCTACAGTTTAAGATATTTTTGTCAGGAGGGGGTCCTTATGCCTGAAGATGTTGAGGGGGGGTCTCGGCATTTTAAAGTTTGAAGACCTCTGCTCTAGAGACACTCCGCAACCACGCCATGCAGCAGGCACGAGTCTGACTCAGAGGCCCCGCTGCCTGTCACGCATTCTTTGCAGCAGGCATATTAACCATCTACACTACCTTAGGTAAGTGAAAACTGCCCTAGACAAAACTCCCTTCGCTCCACAGCAGGTTCATTAATAAATCATCAGAGTTAATTTGACAATTATATTGTTGCCCGAAAACTACTGAATGTACAAGGAACTTTGCAGTGATTTTAAAACTGCTTCACTGCTATAAAACCGGCCCCAATAACAAAACCTGCCCCCCATCCTTCTAGTCTCCCGGGGAAATGCACACCCGATGCCTGGGATGGCTAATTTCAGCCTTGATAGTGTTAAAAACAGACAATGTCTTGTTGACCAGTCCACCAGCACTGACCTGCGTATGCATGCTTTGGCTACACTGATGCAGTGTTCGACATAAAACAATGGAAATTAATGTGTTATTCACATTGCTTAAACGATGGCTAGACCGCTAGAAGAGTTGAACTTGAAATAAGTGCTCTTTAACCATCATTTCTGAAGTTTTGTGGGGCATTTAAAAATCTTCAAAAAACAGGTAATCTTATCTTACTTTACTTGTTACTTCTGTTAGAGGTTTGCCAGGGCCTGCAGTTCACAGAAATCACAACGACCAGCACCACCAGCAGGGTAGTTGGAGAGAGGAGTCTAGTTGATTCGATGTGATGACTCAATCAGTCTCACTCTCACATGACCCCACCAGCCTGCAGCCCGACTGTCCGACTCAGTCAGAGAGAGACAATTAAGTGAGCAAGTCACTTATGGCCAGATCCCGAAATTGTATTGATTCTAGTCAGTTACTCTCGAGTCTTGACACCCAGCAACCACCCAGCAGGCACAAGTCCGACTCAACTCCTAAGTCATGCCGCGTCAGTGTGGCTTTTATTGCCGCACAGTGGCTGGGCAATCATTTTTGCCAGGACCGTCATCATTGCTAGCACATACGCGCTACCAGACCGGTGGCCCTGGGGCCTGGTCAGCAGTCCCAAACACGATGGTACACATTTGTCACAGACACCATGTCCTCAGCTAGAGTAGGGTGCAGCCGGGGCACGCTTGCACTTACAAACATGTGCTACTAGCTGCAGCACGTGTCGTTAGTCACTGTCCAATCATGCCCAGCCATGCTTTGCGCGCTTCATGCTCGTTCGCTCAGCTTCCTGGCCTAGCCCGGCAGCTGATACATACAATTGATCAAATCAAGGACAGCGCAGTGTTACCATAGCAACGAGTGAGCCGAGTTCTTTCCTCCACCCAGGCCCAGCTTGCAGCCCATCATGATGTCTCTGCAGGCAGAGCTTCAGCACAGCAGTTCAATCAAGCGCTGCTTATACTGAGACTGATTTTATGCCACCAGAGCGGTTGCTAAGGCTTACAAACAGCCAGGGGTGAGGTCGCAATGGGTGGCTTAAGGGTCACTATTGCGACCCCTAATTGATGTCCAATGCTTCAGGCCTCCTTTTGGCCTCCTTTTATTCCACTATCTTGGCTGGGACCTATCTGAACCTCAGACCTAGATGCAAATGCAATGGAGGGGAAACAAAGGCACACAGCTTGTTATCACTTCACAGGTACTTAAAAAAGGCTGTGTACAACTGTAAGAATGTAAGATGTGTTGATCTGTCCCAGAATTTACACAAATAACAATTGAAATGATACTAGTTTGTTTTATTTCTTTTATAGTGCTACTCATCTCAATGCAAGGTGTCAGAACGCTTTACATCGCATGTCTACTTTATATGACAATAAATCATAAGTGTCAAAATTAACGTACAGGATGTGTTACATAAGTCAGTGAGAGTTACAAGGTGTAGGAGTCAAATGTCCCTCATAGCTCAATGTGCTTTATTAGAAGGATTACAATTTATAAACTGCAAGTAACAAAATGATCTCTGCTTTAAAAGCAGTGACCCACTTACTTATATGCATAAAATAGAAATCTGTCATCAAAATGTTAAAAGATGTGCTTTGCACATTGTTGGACCCGTCTGCTTCTGAGAGTCCCCTCACCACTATGATTTATTTTGTTCCCCTGTACCTCCAAAAATTTGTCGCTTTTTATTTTTGTCTACCAGGACTTTTTGTGTGATTGTCTCATGGGGCTAGATGTTCCTTGACACTCAGTTACTCACGAGGTTTCTGGCACCTATGTACAAGGCACCTGGCGAAACCTGTGAGCCTGGAAACTGAGGTTGACAACCTGTGTGTGTGTTCAAACTTAAAATGGTGGACACATATTTCCCTCATGTGAGTGACTCCCATTGGAGCCTACATGAACTTTGGCCTTTTGAGGTTTTGGCGCCCTTTTGCTTGGCGCGCATTCCTGACAGGAATTCCTTTAGTTTCTTCAGGAACACAAAATGGCTGCTCCAGAACCCCAGGATGGTGGCTCTGAAGGACCAGAAAGTACCTCAAAAGTGCCATGTCATGGGCCTACCCAGAGAAGGTTCTAGAACCTTCTGGCTCGTGCTAGCACCCCAGGGCACTGGCTATATAAGGTCCAGTCCCTGGCGGCCATTGGAGATGAAGATCATTCCTGATTCCTGATTTGACCTTGACAAGGAAGGAGTTCTAGACTGACACCAGATTGACACCTGCCCTGTTGACCCCTAAGGCAGCTGGTGACAAAGGCAATAGTGCAGCTAAGGTTGCTGGCGTTGGATGTGACTGGCGTTCCAGTCAACAGCGTGGGCGGTGACCTAGCGCCTGTAGCGCCTGCCCAGCGACCGCCTTGAATTCCCCAAAAGACTGTGGCCAAGTTCGAGTGCCTCTCCGCCCCCCCGGTGGCTGAAGCGGCTGTGGAAGCGAGTCGCTAGGCGAGAGTGACGTCGCCGCGATCGTGATCCCCCCTGAAGTGCCCCCTTCGTGAATAGCGCCTACCGCGAGGAGCTCGGACGTCTCCGAGCCCCATCTGCGAAGAGCGCCTCCTGCGTGGACCGAAGGTGAGGTGGTGCGCCGGGGCGGGGAAGGCCAGCCTGCATTGGGCGGGACTAGCGAGTCAGCCCCTCCTTGTTGACCCGGGAGCTGAAGCTGTGGGCGGGAACCACCCCGAAGAAGGAAGTCGGAGGGAGGTCTGTGGAGCCCCTGCGAGCCCCGTTGCTGGCTAGAGAAGTACTGTGCTTGACTGCATCGTCCGCTACAGCTGATGTGAGGTGGGCCGTGTGTTCCGCTAAAAGACTGCGGTGTGTGAGAGCTAAACAGCGGCATTACTTTGACTGAACTGTGGAGTTTTTGTGACCTCCCCGGCAGCCCGTTCGTCGTCTTAAGACTCTGAACTGGTGCCGCCAGGGTTCTGAGGGTGAACCAGCCCTGTAGGCGAATATTGACCCCCAGCGCCAAGTATAGGTCCTCTCCCGGTGGCAGCCGAGTGTGAATGAGCTGCTAAATGTATTTCCTTGCTTTCTAGATACACGCGTGTGCATCGAGCGGTTACAAAAGAGTCCCAAAAGTAGTTCTGTATCCCGAGAAGCCTGAAAGCCTGTCGGGCTGTCCAACTAACTGTAAGAGTAATCTCTCCTTTCTCCACACTGGAAAAGTGACTGTATTTAAAAGTGATTAATTGGTGGCAGCGATACCAGTCATTGGTGATAACTAAAGTGATATTTAGTCCAGTCATTATTGTGCTAGACATTGCTGATATTTATTGTGATATTTATTCTGGTCATTGATATTATTTATTCTATTTATTCCAGTCATTGCTAAATTAATATTTATTCTACTGTATTCATATCTGCTATTTATCCAGTGTATTTATTCCTTAGAGTCCAACTATTTATTTATTTATGAGAAACCAGTATTCCATTGAACAAATGCTTACCAGAAATGTAACTGTGAAACCCTAAGTGAATTTGCTACAAACCCAGAGAACTTTTATATAAATGAATCGTATTTTTCCATAACAGTGGTGTGGTGTCCTTCTTTTTGTGTGGTGTACAGGGGGTTATTATCGGGTCCAAGCTGGCTTAACACTATAGCCTTCACCTGCCTAGCCACTCGAGTCAAGCTACCTTCCCCCTTTATGCTGGGCTTGCCCGCGCAGGTCCAACACACATCATTTAACATAATAACTCTCTATGCTACTTTGATTCAAAACTGGGACTAGGTAAGACACAGATCTCCCCGGCAAAAGCGTTAACCCTCAGAGTTTCTTACTATTTTTTTATGCTAAGAGATTTACTTTGCACACCTAGATCTCTGCAGCAGGTGCCTTAACACTGTGAAATGTTTTACATGCAGACTTTGCAACCAATTAAGCAGAACAGATTTACTGCCACATTTCTCTTTGTTGGTAATTTATTTGTTATAAAGTTTAAAAAAATAAATGCATAAGTTACAGCCCAGATTTTGCATCAAGTTTGTGTGACTTTTTTGGCACAACCCTGGCACAAAAACTAATTTGTTAAACGTCGTAATGCGCTCAATTGTACTCATGATAAGCCTGCTAAACATATGTTTGAGGTCTAAGATCGGATGTCACTTCTTGTGATATGTAACCACAAAAACCAGATAAATCTGGACTGAGGGAACCAGAGGCATGGGGTACTGGTAGACAGCAGCCTCCAACATAAACTGTGTACCACAATGAGCCGCTCCCAGTCTTTGTGTTGTTAGTGTAAGTGCAGTGTTCAAATTGTTAGTGCTGGCATCTCACAAAAAGTGAAGGACTGGTCGCACACACCACCAGGTGTCATGCTTCATCATTGACCAGTCCTCGCCCTCTAAAAACTTGGTTTGATAGAGGGCGGGCATACACCTGACGACAGGGATGCACTTCTAAACTAAGTGGGGGCCCAAAGAACAATTAAATAAAGAGTGAATTAAAAGGCCATTACGGGTGTCAGCTTGAATGTAATAGTGCCTGCATCCATATGGTAGTTTAAAGAAAGTGTTCAGTGTCATGGGGATATTATTGTCCCCCCACCGCTGTGAAAGAGGTCAACATGTTTCTGCCTGTAGGCCCATATGGGTCCATGGCATTCTTCAGGACCATATGATAACGGGCTCCGCTCTTACCACAATATGGCCAGAGGGTTCCACTTAGTGGGGTGATAACGATCACGCTCCACTATGAAATGGCTAGTTCTCTTCCAGGGGATCCTCATCAATAGTCATAAGCATTAGAATATTCCCGCCCATGCGCGGGACCCCAGAAACACTATATTATATGTGCCCCACATATTATACTCATATATATATACAAAGTTGCATAAACATAGGTGAAAGACTGACATGATGTAACATATTGCAAGTCATGAAACTTTTCTATGTCCACACATGAGGGTTAAACATGTAACCATAACAACCCTGGGCCAATTGAAACTTGTAACACATCTAACACCTGAGTAACCATGTAACATTCATGTGTATTTAAAGTGTAACAAAATGACAATGCAGATGTAGTGAACAAGGCGGGAGCAAGCCGCCGAAACGCGTCTACGCAGCAAATGAGCCATTAAATATCGTTTGGATTATGATTCACGGAGTCAGCGCCTTATTTTGATGGGAAGTTCGGTTTGGTGTCGATAATAAGGGTTTAGTGTCCTGGAAACCCTACGCTGACCCTCCTCGTTTTGGATGCGCTGTGTTTACAAGGACAATCAAGTGGTGGAACTTTTTGGAAAAAAGACACACAGCGCCCCCCGGAATCGTAACTAACGGAGGACCCGAGTAACCTGCGAAACCAGCACGAGACTGACTGTCTGAGGGTTTACGATCGCTGGAGAGTAATCGGAGACTGTCAGGTAAGACGGCGTGTGCTGGAAGTAACAGGGAGCGGGCTAGTTAACTTGATTCATGGGAGAGAGAGCCCGACAGTGAGAAGCGAATCACACGGGCAGTGAATCTTTGCAAATAATTGTTAATTGATCAAAGCTCCTAAATGGCTGCAGAATGGGAGAGGGAAAGAGAAGAGGCAGCACTGAACGTGTTTACAGACACGGACACGGGCAAAGGCGGTGGCAACAGAGCAACAGCCCAACCACAACCACAACCAACTGAAAAAGATGAAACCAAGAAATTATTGACAGAACTAGAAAAACTCCGAAAAAAAGAGGTGGCCAAATGGTGGGAAGTGAAATCGCTCACCAGATATCTTGATGTGGGGAGAGTACCCAGGGGACTGAGAATTTTGGTAGCCCCGACGTACGAAGACCCCGACCCCGAAATGCTCCAGATGTGGGCGGATAACAGTGCACAATCTTCCACCAACATGCTGAAAATACCGGTGAAATTTGCGGCAAGTGACAGAGCCAAAATGATAACGCGAATTGAAGAAATAATGAAAAAATTGGACGAAAAAGAGAACAAAGATGAAATCACAAGCGGTTTGAAAGAAATACAAACCAGGATCACAAAACATGAAAGTGACATCAAAGAAAGAAAGGCTATAAAATTCCAGAGAGATCGGAATGATTACATGAATGGAAGAATATACACGTTTGCTAGGAAGTATGATCAAATAAGAAACCAAATGCCTAAACCAACGACAAGTAACCAGGGGGCCGGAGCTGAACAGAGCGAAAATGAAATAAGCTCGGAATACGAGACAGACGCTGAAAGCAATCCCAGCGCAGGAACTACTGGTCCCCCACCAACACCAGCAGAAGAACTAGCTTTTTTACGGATACAACGCCTCAGAACACTAAGACCACGACTACAGTCGAGACAGGAGGAAGGAGGTGGCCAAACAAATCGGAAGAAACAACAACAAAAAGCAGGCGGAGAAAAAATAGACGCTGGGGAAAATCAAACAGGAAAGCAAACAAAACAACCATACAGACGCAACCGACGACGATAATGGCAGGAGACAACACTGTAATCAATTTAACGAACCTAGAACTCTCGCAACAAGAACTGGATATTTTATCTTTGGGCCTATCTTACTGTAGTAACACAAACTTTGATTACGCTCAAACCCGAATAGATTTGTTCATGTATGTCCGAAAGTTAAAACTTCAGAAATATTTCTATCAAAACCAACAAGCAAATGAAGTTCCGGAACAGGAACAACAAGAACACATCCTAAGTGTAGCGAATATGGAAGCATTGCAGGATTTGATAGATCTTGAACAAGATAACAACACTGTCCTAATCAGCCCCAGTGGAGCAGCGGCAAATTCAGAAATAGACATCTGTCAAAGAATCAAAACTGGTTTCAAACCAAAATCAGTGTTCATGCCGATAATGCCCAAAGATGGACTGGACATGTTTTCAGAATGTGTGATCAAAGACCTAAAGGAACTATCCATAAAAAGTACAAGAGAGGGCGTGGCAAATAACAACGACCAAATGAGAAAATATAACAACTTAATGACAAAAATTAAAGCAAGATCAGACATAGTGGTGAGATGGTCAGACAAGGGGGGCAACATAGTCTTGTGGCCATTGGAAATGTACAACCAGGAAGCACTCTCTCAACTTCAAGATCGAGAATGCTATACAAGAATAAGTCCAACACACATCGTAGGCTTACAAGAGAAATACCACAATGAACTATACAGGTGGAAAGGCATGGGCCTGTTGAGTAAACAAGAGTTTGAGTACCTGAAAAACGACTATCCAGTTACTCCTCAACTATACTTAATCCCTAAAATTCACAAAAACAGCAGTGTGCCACCGGGCAGACCCATTATATCTGCAATAGGGAGTCTATTTGAAAAGACAAGCATTTTCATAGATCATTTCCTACAGCCGGAGGTGAGGGCTTTACCTGCTTATTTGAAAGATACTGGGGATTTCTTAGCCAAAATCTATGATGTGGAATGGAAAGACAACTACTTGTTCATGACCCTAGATGTACAATCCTTGTACACCAGCATTCGACACAAGGACGGCCTCAATGCCCTGAAACATTTCCTTGGAAAAAGACCAATAAACCTTTTCGAGCACACCCGCATGATTCTAGAAATGACGGAATGGTGTTTGACCAACAACACCTTCATATTTGGCAAACTTCATTACAAACAGATGCAGGGTTCTGCTATGGGCACTTGCTTCTCCCCCAGCTATGCGAATCTGCATATGGGCTGGTGGGAGGAGCAAGTCTTGCAAGTCACTCACGCAGAAACAATAACCAATAACATTGTAATGTACAAACGCTTTATCGATGACATTTTTATTCTGTGGCAGGGCAGTCTTGAAAGTGCGGAAAAATTCGCCAAGGAATTGAATGAAAATGCACTGAACTTGAAATTCACATGTAATGTTAGTCCTGATACTATACAATTCCTTGATGTTGAGTTATTTGTGATGAATAATGGTATACAGACACGCACATTTAGGAAACCCACAGCAGGCAATACGATCTTACACGCGCAAAGCTTTCACCCGACACCTCTGAAACAGTCTATCCCATATGCTGAATGCCTCAGGATGACAAGGAACTGTAGCACACAAGAAGAACTGACAAAAGCTAAAAAGAACCTTTTCACTAGGTTAAGAAACAGGGGGTACACTGAGAAAACCTGTAGGGGGGCTGAGGCCAAGTGTGAAAGTAAAACAAGGCAGGAACTCATATTCCCTCCTAAAAACAAGAACATTCCTGTAACAAATGAGCGACAGCCACCTAGGCTAATAACAGGATACAACAGGTACCACACCAATCTCCGCAGAATTCTCAGAAGACACTGGCCATTAGTACACAACGATCCTACTATTGGCCAGTTGGTGGGCAAAGGTCCTCTGGTAACCTATAGAAAAGCAAAATCCATGCGCAGTGAGCTGGTGTGCAATGCCCCAGTAATCAAAAAACAAACGAATTGGTTACAGAACCAAAAAGGCTTCAAGAAATGCAGCAAATGCAAAGCCTGCAACCATGGGATAAACACTACCAAAGTCAGTATACCATTTAGACACAAACCATACACCATAAGAGCACAATACTCGTGCAAAACCGAATTTGCGGTGTATGTGTTGACATGTGTCTGTGGCAAGAGATATGTAGGTTCCACCATCCACCCAGCACATGTCAGAATACTACAGCACCTGAGGGCAATAGTGAACAAAGACCCTACATACCCAGTAACAAGGCATATCAACCAGCTACATGAAGGTAATGCCCAGAATCTCACATATTATGTCATCGACAGTGTACCAAAGAATGCGAGAGGAGGCAATCGGAAACTAGCCCTACGCCGACTGGAGTCCAGATATATAATCCTTCTGAACTCCAAAATCCCGTTCGGTTTGAACGCGGACGAAGCCCTAAACGTACACCTATGATTCAGTCTGTACTCTAATCATCCCTCAGAACCCATTCCTTAACATCTGCTGTTCTACTACTTAAATTGATTTTAAACCACAAGCACAGCAACAAAATCACCTTTCCTCGTAACTTATCACAAATAGCACCAGGAATCACTTTTAATTTGTGAATTTTACTTATCACCTTTCCAATCACACTAAAACAAGTCACGAGCCAATACTCCACTTGGAGAAGAGAGAAGCCCATGGTGTTAAGAATTGCATTAACTAGTTGCGCCAGTATGTAAATGCTTGACATGAATAGTACATACAGCATTTAACTTAGCTGACGCTAGATATGGGGTAATGATTGACTGTAATACACAGTTAGAATACTGCTATGTATGTATATTATCAAGCGTATATTATCAGAAGTATGGCACATGCGGTAGGGAGCCACATAACCTACTTGGGTCTGTACTCCTCGCACCAGTCCTACGAGCATGTCCTCACACTGAAATCCACGGAGGTGTGTTTCCAGCATCACCATTACTGGCCACTAGTGCAACCAGTAGTTATCAGTTAACCAATGGCAGACAGTACACGAGTGCATATGACTTGTAAATAGTGTGGACGCACGTTTTCATGTTATTTAATTATTTTATTTTAAAAGTGTTCTCAAATTTCATGAACTATACAAGTGTGAGGTTTAACACATGTAACAATGAATTACTGAGACCGCTTTGCAATGTGGTTCAAATGAGCGTTACAAAGTTGCATAAACATAGGTGAAAGACTGACATGATGTAACATATTGCAAGTCATGAAACTTTTCTATGTCCACACATGAGGGTTAAACATGTAACCATAACAACCCTGGGCCAATTGAAACTTGTAACACATCTAACACCTGAGTAACCATGTAACATTTATGTGTATTTAAAGTGTAACAAAATGACAATGCAGATGTAGTGAACAAGGCGGGAGCAAGCCGCCGAAACGCGTCTACGCAGCAAATGAGCCATTAAATATCGTTTGGATTATGATTCACGGAGTCAGCGCCTTATTTTGATGGGAAGTTCGGTTTGGTGTCGATATATATATATATATATATATATATATATATATATATATATAAAAACATGCAATAGCAGCCAAATAACATCAGTGCTGAAATACGCTGTGAAGAATTTCCACCATACATGAATAATGTGCATTAGAAACATGAGAAACAACACCAAAGATTGTTTAGAAACTGTTTTAATGCTCAGATAGCAGTAGAAATTCTTATAACTCACTGAAAGCATAGAAAGCTCCCAGGCTGCATTGCAAATACACAGTCTAAAAAGACTGAAAAGCTAACCTGTAGCTGCATGTAATATAAAACTGACACCCTGCCTTTAAGGCACTCATGACCCTCTGTATCCCATCATGCCTCAGGGGTGACAGTTAGGTCAGTTGTTCTTTCCGGCTCCTTCAGGAAGGATCCTGGTTACACAGCTCCACTAATTTCTGTTTTTCTGACAGAAAATTACTTCACTTTTAACAACTTTTTTACTTACTTTGACATCTTACATCTAGTCAAGTAAGAAACTGTCTTTTTAAATCAGTTTTAGTGAGCATTTTCAACTGAGAATGCCTTCACTTTTTGACAAATGTACTTCTTGTGGCAACAAGAAGGCAAAATCAGACAACCACGACGTTTGTATCCTGTGTCTGCCTGAGGAACATGATCCAGGCACCTGTCCTCACTGCAAGTATCTGTCTGGAAAAACTCTCAAAGACAGGGAGAGGATTCGCATTTATGGCCTGGCTCATAGATCATCCAGAGGAAGGTCTCCGGTGAAGAAGGGCTCCAAGAAGGCTAGAACATCTTCAAAAGAAAAGTCTTCACACCCTTCAGCTTCAGCGTCTGGCTCGGCGCTGAGGAAAGAACCACCAATGGGTCATTCATCTTCAAAACTACCGTCGACGGCGGGCTCGGTGTCGAAAAGAAGACCAGGTACGTCGACGACGTCGAAAAATCCAGCTCCGTCGTCGAAATCCCCTCCGCCGTCGTCAACCCGGCGACGATCGGCATCGAGGTAGGTCACTCCTCCGCCGTCGTCAACCGGGCAACGTTCGGCGTTGAGAAATGTGACTCCGCCACCGTCAACGAGGCGACGGTTGCCGTCGAGGGAGGTCACTCCTCCGCCGTCGTCATCCAGACGACGACCGTCGTCGAGAAGTGTGACCCCTCTGCCGTCGTCTAAGAAACAACGTTCGGCGTCGAGGACCAAGACCCCTCCGCCGCCAACAACTAAACATCGATCAGCGTTGAGGAGGAAGTCTCCGTCGACGAGGGTGGCCAATACCCCTCCGCCGTCGTCGCACAGGCATTCAACGTCGAGAGAGAGGGCTCCGTTGACGGCTGGTCAACGCCGTTCGGCGTCGAGGGAGGCTCCGCCGTCGGCTGCTCATCGCCGTTCGGCGTCGCGGGACCGTAGATCCTCACATCGATCGCCGTCGAGACATTCGACGTCAAGATTGATGGTCCCCCCGACTCCCCAGAGGCATTCGACGTCGAGAGAAAGGCATTCGATGCCATACTGTTCGACGTCGAGGCATTCAGAAAGAGCTCGATAGTCGTCGAGGAACTCTGTGATCATGGTTACGGAGTCAGCTTCTCGCCATTCCACGTCACAGTCTTCTGGCTCCTCGACAACATCCTCAAGATCCAGAAGTCCTGTCTGCAGATCCCCTGTGCGGCAGCCAGATCCTTTGGCTGCGGAGGTCAGACTGTCACCTAGATGGTACAAGTCATTGGACCATTGGAGAGAATCAGGGGCTGCCAGACGTATGCAAGAGTATGTCAGTCCTCAGCACAGATCTCCTTTACAGAGGCTGGTGGAGGAATTGGACAGACGCAGTCCTCCCAGGCGCCAAGCAAGCAAGTCACCTGTGAGAAGTCCAACCAGATCCCGCTCTCCCAGAAGGGAAGATCCGGTTAGATCGCGTTCTCCCAGAAGAGAAGAACACCCAAGAGGATCACGGGAGAGGAGACACGGTGCTCACCGTAGACGTCGAAGAACTCCGTCTACGTCATCTACTTTTTCTACCTGGTCTTCCAAGAGGGATTACTCTCCCACACTGATGGATAGCCCCGTTTCTAGATCCTCTCCAGTGGATGACATTGGCACTTATTTAGATGTCCTACAAAGGGGAGCTCAGAAGCTGTACATTGAAATGTCTGTCCCCCAGGTGGCTACAACAGTTATTTTTGAAACTTTGCACAAAAAATCTGTCTCTCGTCCGCTGCTGCCTTTAGTCCCGGGGATTATGGATCCGGTCAAGGACGTTTTTCTAACTCCAGCAACCATCAAAGCGGTGCCGGCCCGCATTCAGAAGAAGTATAAACCAGCTTCCTCCGACCCAGTTTTTGTAAAATCTGACCCTCCAGCAGACTCTGTGATAGTGGCAGCTGCAAGGAAGACGCATGCAATGGCTGCTTCCTCTTCAGTACCACCAGATAAGGACAGCAAATCACAGGACTCATGGGGTCGCAAGGTTTGCAATTCAGCTGCCCCCACGCTGAAGGTCTCCAGTGCGGCCGCACTGTTGGGTAGATACGATAGAGCCTTATGGGACTCCATGGAAAGGCTCAAGTCCAAGCTACCAAAAGAGGACCAAAAGGACTTCGAAGAGACAATGATGGAAGGATGTCTGGTGGCGAACCAGTTGATAAGCACTGCAGCGGACGGTGCAGTTCTTGTGGCACATTTCTACTCACATGGGGTTTGTGCCAGGAGGTTGGTTGCGTCTCACCGGGCTGAAGCCGGATGCTCAGCAGCGCATCCTAAATCTTCCTTTTTCGGGGTCCTCTCTCTTCGGAGAACATGCTGAAGAAGAGATGACCCGTATGAGGACAGAGCTGGATACGGTAATAGCGGTGGGTTTGGAAAAGAAAAAAGAGTTCAAACGCCATTTTAAGACCAGCAAGGGAAAAGGGGCTCAACAGAGGGTTCAAACGCCTCAGTGGTCCCAAAATAAGAACCAGGGAAAATCCCAGTTTCAAGACAAATCCAACAGAGGTAGAGGAGGTCACCAGCAGTCCTCTACCACCACGAGAGGAGGAAAGGCCTGAGCAAAGGCTTCCTCTGGCGCCGTTGCCCACTCCACTGGGAGGAAGTGCTTCACAACACCTGGCAAAGTGGGTCAGCATCACAAAAGATCGGTGGGTGCTGAATATACTGCGCAATGGGTACATGCTACGTTTCCGTGCGCTTCCAAAGAACATTCCTCCAAAGAACTCTTGCCCTCACCAGCTAAGCTTACTCAGGAGAGAGGTGAAAATCTTGCTACAAAAAAGAGCTATAGAGGAAGTTCCCCCCTCCCAAAGGGGAAAGGGAGTTTTCAAATAGAATCCACTCCTCGTGTTGTGGGTGTGGTCTCCGCATTGGGGAGCACCCTACTGGTTTTTAGGTCCCCTTACACACCAACAGGCCCCTTGGTGTCATGCTTCATCATCGGGGTCATCGTACCCCTCTACTGGGTACGGCGTGCTGCAACCTACGGGTGCGTGGGAGCACTTGATAGACTATGTGTGGTGCAGGTGAGTGGTTGTTTTTGTGAGTGTATGGTGGGGTTTTAAAACTAAGTGTAAGTTAAAAAAGACCTGGCTCGTGGGGTGACTAAAAATTATTTAATAAGCCCCCGGGCTGGTGCTATTAAAATGAAAAAGTGGGAGGTTGTGCCGCAGTCAATGTGCGTTACCTCCTTTCTGTGTGTGTCGACATGTTTCGGTGTAAAAACACCTTCTTCAGGACGGGGTACACAAATCCCCACCTTACGTTTCTCTAACTCGTATTCAGGATTTTCCTAATAAAAGTGAGAAATATAGTGTAGGGTAAGACAATGTACATAGCAAAAAAACGTTGTTTATTAATCAACCTGTAAAAGAAAAGAAGATAAAGATTTTTTTCTGGTCGTCTACTTCTCTACATCCATAGGCAAAATGGCCAGTGGTTACAGTGTTTCGTGAGCATGCTTGTTCAAAGTGGTCATGTCCTTTTCATGATTGAGGCTTGAGAGGGTAGTATTACCGAACAACGCATGCGTTTGGGGACATGCTTGACACAATGTTGTTACTATTCTCTTTGTAGTGTGCCTACGATGTAGATCAAAAAGAGATTAGTCTAGGTTAACTGACCCCAGGGAATACTGTCATTGAGGCCAGTGGTGCTGGTCCCAAGTCTGAAAACCCATCTTTGTTCCTTCTCGAAGAGTCCTTGCTCAGATGGTAGTTGTTCCACTACTGTCCACTTAATGTCGTTGACACAGTGTTGATTTTCCAAGAAATGCGTGGCCATTTTCGTTGTGGTCTTTTTGCACCGTACATTGCTCTTGTGCTCCCCAATCCGTATTTTTACTGGTCTTTTGGTCATGCCAATGTACTCCAAATTACAAGGGCAGGTAATCATATAGATTACATTCCTGCTGTTGCAGTTCGTTAGTTTCCGTTGTTCCCATTTGGTACCGTTTGCAAAGGTCAGATGTTTACTCTTCTGAGTAATGTGGCAACTTGCACAGTTACCACATGGGTAATGACCTACTAGACCATGTTGAGGGGGTTGTGTTTGTTGTTGCTACGGGCGTGTATGCACCAGCATGTCCTTGAGATTCCTGCCTCGTTTGTGGGCAAATAGTGGTTTCTCAATGTCTAGACTCCCACTCGTTAGGATGCGCCAATGTTTATTTAGGAGTTTCGACACTTCATTGGTTTGGGAGCTGTAGGTGGTTACACAGATTGGCCAGGTGGCTGCCCGGTCAGTCTGGATTTTGTCTTCTAGTAAAGCTTCCAGGTGATTGTTTCTTGCCCTCTTCATGGCGTTGTTGATGATCCTCTCAGGGTACTGTCTTTTTTGTAATTTGTCTTTTAAGCCTTTTGCTTGTGCCCTGTAATCCTGGATGTCCGTACAGTTCCGTCTCAACCGTAGAAATTGTCCATACGGTAGATTAGTTCGTAAATGTCGTGGATAGAAACTGTCAAACCGGAGGAGGCAGTTCCTCGCCGTCGGTTTGAAATGGGTATGGGTATGTAGTTTTCCATCCTTCGGGAAAATGTTGAGGTCAAGGAACACCAATTTCTCTTTCGAAACTGTGTGGGTGAATTTTAGGAAGCGGTTCTGCTGATTCAGCCATTCCATAAACTCTGACACAGATTCTTGATTACCCTCCCATATCACAAGCACATTGTTGATGTACCTCCTCCACGTGTTTATGAGATGTCTATATGGGTTGTTGCTGTGTAGGATTTTGGTACTTTCCAGATGGTGTACGTACAGACCCGCCAGGCTCGGCGCAAAAGTACAGCCCATACTAGCGTAGAAAAGCATCCCCTGTCATCCGTAGGTTGCAGCACGCCGTACCCCGTAGAGGGGTACGATGACCCCGATGATGAAGCATGACACCAAGGGGCCTGTTGGTGTGTGAGGGGACCTAAAAACCAGTAGGGTGCTCCCCACTGCGGAGACCACACCCACAACATTAGGAGTGGATTCTATTTGTTTATTTACATTAGTCTAGGGAGAACGAATCCATTTCGATTTAATTTCTCTCTCTCCCCTTTTTGTTATTGAAAGGGAGTTTACTCCAGGTACTTTCTTGTCCCCAAAAAAGATCAGGAGGACAACTTCAGGCCCATACTCGATCTTCGTCTCCTAAACAAAGTCATTGTCAAAGAGAAGTTCCGCATGCTAGCTCTTCACCAAATATGCCCACATCTTCAAGCCGGAGATTGGATGTGTTCGGTGGATCTGCAAGATGCATATTTTCACATTCCAATTGCACTGCGGCATCGCAAGTACTTGAGGTTTGTCGTAGGAAACAAACACTAGCAATACAAGGTGCTACCCTTCGGGCTCAAGTCCGCACCACGAGTCTTCACCAAATGCATGGCAGTGGTGGCGGCTTTTCTTCACAAGAAGGGACTCTTCATCTATCCGTACCTGGATGACTGGCTTCTAAAGGGGCCATCTCTGGTACGGGTAGCACACGATCTGCAACTTTGCCTGCACCAGTTGCACAGGCTCGGTCTCCATGTAAATCTGGAGAAGTCAGTCCAGCGGCCGACACAGTCCATCCACTTCCTAGGCTCCGTTCTGGACACAAAATTGGGAAAAGCGTTTCCTTCTGAGGAGAGACTTTTTTCCATGAGGCAGAAATGTGGGATTCTACTAGAGTCTCGATGTCCAACAGTCCGACAGGTAGCATCCCTGCTTGGTTCCATGGAGTCCTGCATTTTTCTCATCCCAAACGCCAGGCTGAGAATGCGGCCTCTGCAACCGGCTCTCGAAGACCAGTGGGACCAAGCAACAGGGCGTTGGGACGATCGTATCACTCTTTCCCAAGCAACAAAGGATGCCATCAAATGGTGGACTCGGACGAGGAATGTGCTGATGGGAGTGCCTTTTCACCAACCTCTACTGTCCCAGTCTATAGTGACGGATGCCTCCCTGCAAGGCTGAGGAGCGCACATGGGTCCCCTGCAGATTCAGGGTCAGTGGTCTGCGCAGGAGCAGACGTACCAAGTCAAGTCAAGTCAAGTCAAAGAATTTATATAGCGCACTACATACCCAGAGGGTCTCAAGGCGCTTAGGGGGGGAAGGAGGATTACTTGTCAAATATCCACGTTTTAAGTTGCTTTCTGAATGCTAGGTGGTTCTGGGTAAGGCGAAGGTAAGTGGGGAGTGAGTTCCATGTTTTAGCTGCCAGGTATGAGAAGGATCTACCTCCCATGGTGGTCTTGTTGATGCGAGGTACAGTGGCGAGGGCTTGGCTGGAAGAGCGTAGTTGGCGGGAGGGGGTGTAGAAGGACAGTCGTGAGTTGAGGCATTCTGGTCCGATATCGTAGAGTGATTTGTGTGCGTGGGTTAGAAGTCGGAAAGTGATCCTCCTATTGACGGGTAGCCAGTGGAGGTTTTTCAGGTGACCAGAGATGTGTTCGTTGCGCGGGATGTCTAATATGATCCTGGCTGAGGCGTTTTGGATTCGTTGGAGTTTTTTCTGGAGTTTAGCGGTAGTACCTGCGTAGAGGGTGTTTCCGTAGTCCAGTCGGCTCGTGACCAGAGCATGGGTGACTGTTTTTCTTGTTTCGGTGGGGATCCAGCGAAATGTTTTTTTGAGCATGCGGAGAATGTTGAAGCAGGATGAGGAGACGGCGCTGACTTGTCTGTTCATTGAAAGTGAAGAATCCAGGATAACGCCTAGGTTCCGTGCGTGGTCTGTCGGGATGGGTGCTTTTCCAAGGGCTTCCGGCCACCAAGAGTCGTCCCATGCAGAGGGGGATGTACCTAAGATGAGGACTTCTGTTTTATCTGAGTTCAGTTTCAGACGGCTATGTTTCATCCATTCGGCAACTTCTTTCATTCCTTCGTGTAGGTTGGTTTTGGCGGTGCTGGGGTCATTGGTGAGAGAAAGGATCAGTTGAGTGTCATCCGCGTAAGAGATGATGTTGAGGTTGTGTTGGCGGGCGATGGCCGCGAGGGGGCTCATGTATACGTTGAAGAGGGTGGGACTGAGTGAGGATCCTTGTGGTACGCCACAGATGACTTCAGTGGCCTCGGACTTGAATGGTGGAAGGCGGACTCTCTGGGTTCTTCCAGTGAGGAACGAGGTGATCCATTCAAGTGCTTTTCCTTGTATTCCGATGTTTCTGAGGCGTTGTAAAAGGGTGCTGTGGCAGACTGTGTCGAAGGCTGCAGAGAGGTCGAGGAGGATGAGGGCGACTGTGTCTCCATTGTCCAGTAGAGTTCGAATGTCGTCTGTTGCTGCGATGAGGGCGGTCTCAGTGCTGTGTTTTGCTCGGAAGCCAGACTGTGAGGAGTCGAGGGATTTGTTGGCTTCGAGGAAGGCGGCGAGCTGGTTGTTGACAGCTTTCTCGATGACTTTGGCCGGGAAAGGAAGGAGCGAGATGGGGCGGTAATTTTTGAGTTTGGTGGGGTCCGCTGTGGGTTTTTTCAGAAGGGCGGTGAGTTCAGCGTGTTTCCAGCTTTCCGGGAAGGTGGCGGAGTTGAAGGAGCAGTTGATGACGTCTCGGAGGTGCGGTGCTATGACGGAGTCTGCTTTGTTGAAGATGTGGTGAGGACATTGGTCTGTGGGGGATCCTGAGTGGATGGAGTTCATCAGGCGGATGGTGTCCTCAGTGGAGATTGGGTTCCAATCGTAAAGGGTGTTCAAGGGGGGAGAATGTTCAGCATATGGTTGGGTGGGTTGGTCTCCGGGTTGGTTGTCGAAGCTGTTGTGGATGTCTGCAATTTTGTTGTGGAAGAATAAAGCCAGGGAGTCGCAGAGGGCTTGAGAGGGGGTGATGTCGTTGGAGTTGGCCGAGGGATTGGTAAATTCCTTGACGATGTTGAAAAGTTCCTTGCTGTTGTGGGCGTTGTTGTCTAGTCGATCCTTGAATGCTGTTTTCTTGGCCTTTCGGATTAGTTGGTGGTGTGTGCGGGTGGCGTTTTTGAAGGCGTCCTTGGTGCTAGTGGTTGGGTCTTTTTTCCAGGCCTTTTCAAGGGAGCGGCAGAGTTTCTTGGACTTCTTAAGATCATCGTTGAACCATGAGGCCTTCTTGCTGCCAGGTTTGCTTTGACGTTTTTTCAAAGGTGCTAGGATGTCGGCGCTGTTGGATAACCATAGGGTGAAGTTGGTGGCGGCTTGGTCTGGGTTAGAAGAGTGGGCTGGGGTGTTTAGAAGGAGCGATGAGGAGATCTGGTCGATGGTGATTTTGTTCCAGTTTCTTTGCAAAGTTGGTTGGGGGTGGTTGATGGGTTTCGGCTTGTTGTAGGTGAAGTGAACGCAGCTGTGGTCAGTCCAGAGGAGATCCGTAGTGTGGCTGAAGGAGACGTGATTGCTGGAGGTGAAGATAGGGTCGAGTGTGTGACCTGCGATGTGGGTGGGGGAAGTGACCAGTTGTTTAAGTCCGAGGTTGGCGAGGTTGTCCAAGAGGGTGGAGGTGTTGCGGTCGTTGTTCTTTTCAAGGTGAAAGTTGAGGTCTCCCAGAAGGATGTAATCTTTGGAGGGGAGCGCGTGTGGAGTGATGAAGTCCGTGATGTCTTCACTGAATTTTGCGCGGGGTCCTGGTGGTCTGTAGAGGAGGGTGCCTCTGAGTGTGGTCTTGGGATCGATGTGGATCTGGAAGTGAAGGTGTTCAGAGTTGGCGAGATTGACGTCAGAGCTGGTTGAGATGTAGATTGATTTTTTATGGACGATAGCGATTCCTCCTCCTGTGTGGCCGGTACGGTCCTTGCGTGTGATCTTATATTCTTCAGGGATGGCAATGGTGATGTCTGGGGCGGAGGAAGCGTTCATCCATGTTTCTGTTAGGAAGGCGACGTCTGGAGAGATGGTGTCTAGTAGATTCCATAGGTCAATGGCGTGCCTGTGGACCGATCGGGTGTTGAGAAGGATGCATTGTAGATGGTTAGTGTCGGGAATCTGAGGTGTGATCGTAGCGGAGTTGGTGACGGTACCGGTGAATTTGCAGGAGTAGCATGAGAAAGGTCCATGGGTGTGTCCAGGAGCGGCTTGGACGCAGTTGGGGGAACGGCCGGGGTTAAGGGCTAGGAGGGTGGAGGCATCGTAGGTAATGCGGGAGGGCTGGGCAGCGCGAGGGGCAGGGGGTCTGGCGCTGGGCGCGGTCTAGGCGCGGACGGGCGTAGACGGGCTTACCTTTGGCGCACCTTTGGCGCGAATGGGGCGCGGTCGCTGCGCGTGAACGCTGCGCGCGGGAGCTACTGTCATAAATGGAAGGTGGAGGGGGAGGGGCGAGGGCGGCTCAGCTGGGAGGCGGGGCGGGCTACAGAGGAGCACAACAACAAACAAAATGGAGGCGGAGGGGTGAGCAGAGCGGAGCGCTAGGGGGAAAACGCGCAATCAGCGTGAAAGTGACACAGGCAAATCCAAAGTGCATACAAATAAAGCGGCAACCAAGGCAAACAGTAGGCAATAAATACGAGGCAGTTTTAAAAGCAAAGCAAAGCGCTGCAGAACGATACCAAGCTGGGGAGCGACCACTCAGCCCAAAAGCGAAGAGTGAGTCACAGCGTTTCCAGGGAGTGGAGCGCTGTTTGTAGTCAGTGGGAGGGCGGCTCAGCTGGGAGGCGGGGCGGGCTACAGAGGAGCACAACAACAAACAAAATGGAGGCGGAGGGGTGAGCAGAGCGGAGCGCTAGGGGGAAAACGCGCAATCAGCGTGAAAGTGACACAGGCAAATCCAAAGTGCATACAAATAAAGCGGCAACCAAGGCAAACAGTAGGCAATAAATACGAGGCAGTTTTAAAAGCAAAGCAAAGCGCTGCAGAACGATACCAAGCTGGGGAGCGACCACTCAGCCCAAAAGCGAAGAGTGAGTCACATCAACTTGCTGGAGCTCAGAGCGGTGTTTCTAGCTTTCAAGGCTTTTCTTCCAGCAATCGAGTCCAGCTCAGTTCTAGTTCAGACGGACAATATGACCACCATGTTCTATCTGAACAAGCAAGGAGGCACGCGGTCACGCCCACTCTCCCGGGAGGCTCAAACCATCTGGCACTGTCTTCTCTCTCGAGGCCTCTCAGTAGTGGCGGTGCACCTTCCAGGCAAATTGAACATCAAGGCAGACGCACTCAGCAGGCACTTCGAAGATCAGCCAGACTGGGTGCTAAACGACGAAGTGGTAGAAGAGCTTTTTCGTTGTTGGGGTCGTCCAGCCATAGACTTGTTTGCAGACGAAGAAAACGCAAAATGCCACACCTTCGCGTCAAGGCTCCATCGGCCAGGGACGCAATGGAATGCTCTCCTGATGGATTGGTCGGGAACGTTTGCTTACGCGTTTCCTCCCCTGGCTCTGATTCTGAAGGTAGTCTCCAAACTCCTCAGGTCAAACATGGAGATGATCTTGGTAGCTCCGGATTGGCCTCTGCAGTGGTGTTACCCGGACCTTCTACATCTGTCTGTGTGTCCACACAGACGACTGCCTTGCAGGCCGGACCTGTTCAGCAAGATGAACGGGAGAATACTGCATCCCAACCTCCCATCACTGAACCTAACAGCATGACACCTGAGGTCCTGCAATATGGGCATCTGAACCTGCCTCCCGAATGTATGAACATTTTAAAGGACGCTAAGAGACCCTCCACGAGAGCGTCCTATGCGTTCAAGTGGAAAAGGTTTTACTTATGGTGTAGGGATCATCACCTAGATCCTACTAAAGGGCAGGAGGAGGTAATTCTGCCTTACCTCCTTTCCTTGGCAACTTCTGGATTGAAATATGCTTCCATTAGAGTGCATCTGTTAGCCATAGTAGCGTACAGGAAATCACCTAATCAGATTTCTTTCTTTCAGGTTCCGGTGGATAAGGATTTCCTCCAGGGGTTGAAAAAAGTCTATCCCCCTGTGCGAAATCCTTCTCCTCCTTGGGAATTGAACCTGGTTCTATCCAGGTTAATGTCACCTCCTTTCGAACCCATTCACAAGGCCTCTTTGCAACATCTCTCCTGGAAAGCAGCTTTTTAGTGGCGATTACGTCAGCGCGCAGAGTGAGCGAGATACAAGCTCTCTGTGCGAAGGAACCATATACTATTTTTCATCACAATAGAGTAGTCCTGAGGGCTCATCCATCCTTCTTGCCTAAGGTGGTTTCTGATTTTCATATAAATCAGTCCATTTCCCTCCCTTCTTTTTTTCCAAATCCAGCGACCCCAGCAGAGCGGTCATTGCACTCCTTGGATTTAAAGAGAGTGCTCAAGTTCTATTTGGAAAGAACCAAGGGAATCAGGAAGTCGGATCAGCTGTTTGTGAACTATGGTTCAATGAGAACAGGCTTTCCAGCGGCCAAGAGATCCATCTCCAGATGGAATGTCTCCTGTATTAAATTGGCCTATCAGCTTGCAGGCAAGCCTTTATTGGTGTCACCCAAAGCGCATTCTACCAGAGGGAAAGCGGCCACAGTGGCTTTCTTGCACGACATTCCAATGTCAGAAATATGCAAGGCTGCAACCTGGAAATCAGTACATACCTTTACGAGGCATTACTATCTAGAGTCTGATTCCAGGGCCGATACTCAAGTAGGGCAAGCCTGCTTGAGAAATCTGTTTGGGTAGCCTATGGTCTACTCAGGCTTGTTGATGAGATTACTGTCTTGTCATTCCTTTGCCGCAGGGATGAGGAGAGGCTCGCTATTCCATTCTAATGCTTATGACTATTGATGAGGATCCCCTGGAAGAGAAGGATTAGTTACTTACCTGTAATCCTAGTTCTCTTCCAGGGGTATCCTCATCAAAGTCATAAGCAACCCTCCCGCCTCCCCGGGCAAAGGACATCCTTTAATAAGGAGATATTGTTAACCTATTTGTTACTGAGTTTTTTCAGTCTCCGAAAAGAACAACTGACCTAACTGTCACCCCTGAGGCATGATGGGATACAGGGGGTCATGAGTGCCTTAAAGGCATGGTGTCAGTTTTATATTACATGCAGCTACAGGTTAGCTTTTCAGTCTTTTTAGACTGTGTATTTGCAATGCAGCCTTGGAGCTTTCTATGCTTTCAGTGAGTTATAAGAATTTCTACTGCTATCTGAGCATTAAAACTGTTTCTAAATAATCTTTAGTGTTGTTTCTCATGTTTCTAATGCACATTATTCATGTATGGTGGAAATTCTTCACAGCATATTTCAGCTCTGATGTTATTTGGCTGCTATTGCATGTTTTTCTGCATGCTGGGATCAGTAGTTTAATCTACCATCGTTAAACGGAAGCAGGTGACATTGTTCTCCGCTTATGGGAGGAGCCAACCAGAACTATTTCTTGGGAGCAGGACCCTTTAGCAGCATACCTACCTGTTACAAACTGGGCGCTGACGAGGCCACACGGCCGAAATGCATACGCCCATTGCCCATGTCGACAATTAAAGAGACTCCAAGCTATTCCCCTTCGTGGTCTCTGCCTTTTTCTTTGGAGAGGGTGCCCCGAATATATTAGCACGGCAAGCCAGCGACGTGCATCAGAGATCCCTGCATACAAGCTGACCTGGTCTTCACTGGCTGAGTGACCTTTCCTCTGGGGGCAATCTTTCTTCTTTGATATATATATATATATATATATATATATACATGGGGCACATATAATATAGTGTTTACGGGGTCCCGCGCATGGGCGGGAATATTCTAATGCTTATGACTTTGATGAGGATACCCTGGAAGAGAACTAGGATTACAGGTAAGTAACTAATCCATCTTTATTGCCCTTGGATGAGGTCAAAATGGCCCCATAGGAGGGAAGTGGCAGATGATCCCTTTAGGTCCAAGAACACAATATGGCCAGAGGGGTCCACTTAGTGGGGGTGATAGCGATCACGCTCCACTATGAAATGGCTAGATCTTTATTGCCCTTGGATGAGGTCAAAATGGCCCCCTAGGAGGGAAGTGGCAGGTGAACCCTTTAGGTCCTAGAATGTTCAGTGACGTGATCTCCGCCTCTATACCTAGGTCTGCATGCCTCCGCTCCTCGCTGGCGAGGCGGAGATCACGTCATTAAGACTGGGAGCGGCTCATTGTGGTATACACTTCTTGTGATATCACTTCCTTGGTTTGTTCCCCCCACTTCTATTTTTTAGGGCTTTTGCCCTGCCTAGAACATATACTTTTGAAAGGCTTCTAATATGTTACTAAGTACAGGTCTCACTGGAGGCACCCTCTTATCAGAATGAACATCTCAAGCAATCCTCCAAAATGGCATTTATCTGCTTTTCATAGAGAAAAAATTACTTTTGGGTTTGCTGTTTTAGGCCCGATGGTTACAAGAGTTGTTTAATATCTGTACATAGTCTTTGGGAAAGGGTCAATCCCTAATTGGTCAAACTGTCCCAAGACAGCGAATGGTGATCCGTTTCTTCACGAACTTGCAGTTATTTGGAGGGCCGGGGTGTTAATGTAGCGCAAACTTGACAAGAAGGTATCAGAGTGATTTACATGTGCACAAGTTGCATTAGACGGACATATTAATTTTGTTAGGCACATGGAGATTCAGCGATTTGACCAAGATCATAGGATTATGAGGGCCCCTGCCGTGACTCGAACCTGGTTCCCCAGCTTCAAGGTCGACCGCTCTAGCCTTAGGCCATAATATCCTCCGCCCTAGGTTCACCGAGTGCTGATAATTTTGTATTGCGCTGCTGGAGTCTTTTTCGATAATACTGCCCTTATCTGAAAATATATAAATATTATTGTGTAACAAAGATATCTTAACCCGTTAAGTGCTGCGAACATTCGGCGGACGTCGCGTGCACTACCTCGCTAGTGCTGCGCACGTCCGCTGAATGTTCCGATTCCACCCGCGCAATGGAACGTCCGCACTGGGGCGGAATTTGCGGCGCGCTTAACGGGTTAAGGAGTGTGAATCAAGTGTGGAAAACAACCTCAAAGCTTGAATGGAGGTAAATATGCTAATCTTTAGATTTTGTTTTGTTTTTTTTTAGAAATTTGACAGTATCAGTTAGGGAAACATGAGCTGGAGGTATGCGAGTGGTAGTTTAGGCCCTGACCCGATAGCTCTGGGCATTTTGCTTCATTGACAAGGTGAAAGAGCATCATACAGTGAGTATCTAACCACTAAAACATATAAGGCATTGGGGGACATGCTGAAGACTACAGAATTAGAATGTTTTCTGGCTACTCTTAACGGGGTCCATGAACTATGGCCATAAACCTCTCCATTTTACATTTCTGCCCTAGGCATACATAACCTCAGCTAGACAACACAGGATACAAACTTCATTCTTACTTAAGATTTAATGCAGAATATGCCACGTTTCTTCATCTGACTTGGTCTTACCTATTTATACTTAACTACTGGTAAGACGTTATAAGGATAGTTGCTGATGTGCCAGGCGCCCGGGCTTGAACCACAACCTTTAATAATGCTACTGGGATATTCAGAGAGCATTTAAACAGGGGCTGCAGATGCATTGCATAGAAACCCACAGTAACACGGTGTAAATAAAGTGAGACTCCCCAATAAAGCTTGGTGCTACAGGACGATTTTTAAAGTAAGGGGCATTGTATGATCTGAAACTCTTTTTTCAGGCTACTGATTCCAGATTGTTTATATATATAAAAAACATTACTCTTTATGATCCACGGCAGAATGAAAAAAAACAATGACAAACAAATAAATGTAATTGAATACTTCCATTTAATTGCAATATGTCAATGACAAATGTAAACTGTTTAATCATCTTATATATATGTATGATTTAAGTTTAAAATAAAGATTACAAAATAATGTTTCTGGCTGATGGTTAGATGCTTTATTAGGTAAGTTCTCTTTCTTGCGAGATCTTATTCTATATTAATTTGCTATGCTATTTTGATATTTTGTTTTAGTTTGCATATTGGTAACATCTATTATTTTTACAGGACTTATACTTTAATGTTGATTTTATTTTACTGCCCCTAAAAATAGCATGCAGAGTATGCGAAATCCATGGAGACAGAAAAAAAGAGTCACAGGGCAACAAAAAAGCAATTGAAAGAATCCGAGAATTTAGTGCAGGACAAAATACAACAGATAGAAAAAAACACGAAGCACTATGAACACATGAATCAAGAATTAAAGAAGCAGGTTAGTCTTGTGAAATATATGCTTTTTGTTAAGGTAAGCTCCCTTTCCAGTTGTCATCTGATCTGTTGGCTTTCCTCTGCAGCAGGAAGAGGCTCTGGCAGCTGTAAAGAAACAGAATCAAGCTGATATGAGCCGCAAAGATGAAGCTATTGCCAAACTGAAGGGCCAGATTTCAGATATATTTAAAGAAAATTCATGGTACTATTGAGACACATACTTGTGAATGTTGCACAGGTTTTACATTGTGAGAATGTTGTGCCACTGTGTAAAAGGGCCAAGCCTACCAATTGCAAATTTTCTGAGCACAGATGCCTCGGGGAGAGGTATCTTTCCTATTCTGTTCTTTTTCTTAGGTGCCCCATTTGATTAATTATTTCCTCTATTTCTGGGGGAACTTGTCTCTCACTGTGTTGTCCTTCTCTGTCCTGGACTTGACTTAAGTTGAGTTCCTTTCTCATCCCTTCACTTTCTGTCCAGTCCCTCAGGCGGGAAGTCCCTTCTCCTAGCCTTATCCTTGGGAGAGTTTAGCTTTGCTGGATCCTGGTGTCCCTTGCCTGTCACCAGCCCATGCTGATCTCAGAAGGATTGTGTTTCCTCTAGCTCATTGTGGGGTATTGATAGGCATTATTAAACGAGAGCGACTAAAAAAGCTAAGAGAACATGCTTTCAGTTTTCATGATTGAAACTATATTCCTATACAAAAACAAACATTTAGCAGAGGGTGTGTGACATAGGGGTTAGGCAGGCTGGATCCATGTCACACTTTCTGTGTAATTAGTTCCATTAAATTGTAGTTGTGTCTTATTGGGGAAACCCTGAAAATCTGGCCTGGAATTAGCCCACGTGAACGCATATCAGACAGCCATGTTTTAAGAGAATAGCCATAATCACCATTATCTTCTAACAAAAACTTGTCCTGTGAAATGTATTTCCTGAATCCCTCTGATTTCTCTGGCAGGAGAAAGATCAAAGAAACAATGTCTAAGTCAAAAGCTCTTTGCATACTTTTGTCTCACCTGGAAGACAGATGTTAAAGAGATTACATGATCTTGGAGCTTGACAGGTGTTACTTGAACATGAAATACCATGACAAAACAAAAGATAAGGGTGCTTTGCAAAACAGGAACAGTTTGTTTAATTTAACATAGTGGCCGGGAGAACATTTCCAGAGTCTGAGGACTCTCAATTTATAATGTGTCTTTGGCCTTTTTTAAATACATTTAATATTAGGTAATACAGATTTCCGAGGTTCCATAAATGGTTAGGAATGTAAGTTCCTGTCTTTGGAGTCATAAATTAATTGTTTAATGGAAAATACAGGTGGACCTCCACCTTACATCGACACAGCGTGGCAAGTGGGCAATGTGTCCAGATGTCCGGCATGGAGAGCGTGTGATCACTGTGTGTGCTGTGTCCTGATGGGCTATATGTTCCTAACTCATGTGACTTTATGGTGTTTTAGGAGCTTGCATACCCCCTCCGGCCATGTGTGCTTTATTGGGGCCAATCGCTGCTCCTATCTGTGGGATGCATCTAAGGTTTCCTGTTTTGTGTATTTGTCTGCAGGCTATGGTTGTACGATATATATATATATATATATATATATATATATATATATATATATATATATTACCTTTTTGGGAGGGATCCCCAAACCCCCTACTTGTATTTACTCTTCCAACTCAATATCCCTACCGACTCATCATCCCTAAAAAATACCCTTACTACCCATTTCCTTTACCCATCCCTAAAACCCTAAAATACCCTTGCCACCCAATATCTCTACCCACCCCATAACCCTAAAAAATATCCTTTTCACCCTATACCCCTACCCATCCCTAAAACCCCTACCCAACCCCAAACTTTAAACCCTGACCCAACACCAAACCATATATATAAATATATATCTCACAGTTGCTGTGTTGAAAGTTTTGGGGCGATCTGTCTAGCGGGGGCCGATAAAAAAGGGGGGTCCCACAACACGTTTTCCCCAAGTTATGTCTATGGAGATTTTTCATTTTTTGAACACGACAACAGCCCAAACTGCTGAACGTAATTACACCAAAATTGGCAGAAAGCTAGAATTTGGTCCAGAAAGCGTGTTTTTTGTGATTTTGTAAATCCGTTCAGTAGTTTCAAAGATATTACATTTTAAAAAATCTAGATATCTGGGAGCCCAACAGCCTACTGAAATTTTATTGGCTGCCAACACTTCAACCAGTAAGTGTTGGCAGCCATCTTGGGACTCGGTTGAACCGAGTCCCACAAAAAAAGTGAAACAAAAGAAAAGGGAGCAGGCCCGGGGACCAACATCTCCCCGGGGCAATCAGTAAAAGAAATGTGAGAGGGCCTGCTAGGCCCACCCGCAGCCCCGGGGACTCCCTCCTCACCGGGGTACAAATAATGTATATACAAGGTGTCCATCCGGGTCCCCTTGGCTGCTGAGGGTCCTTGGGATCGAACAACCCCTCCTGTTACCTCCAGTAAGTCCCACACAGAAGGATTGCAAAGCGGTCTTCGGATACCACGTCCCCTTTCTCCACCACTCTTGAAACGCGTCTCCTGGTTGGGGAATTAAGCGCTCTAGGATGGTGAGGGACCTTGAAGGGCAAGAAGCCTTACTGGTACTTTCTGTAAGTGCTTCACAGCCGGATTCCTGAGAGCTGGTCAGTGCCACACCCCCTTTCTCCACCACTCTGCAAACACCATTACTACTTTAAAAACATAGAAATTCACTGAAAAAAACAAAGGTTACAGGGACGTTATAGTTAGGTTCAGGTTTCACTCGTACAAAACCAGTGAAATTCTGCAGTTTTAGTTAGCTGAGCTAACTATAACTCGCGTCCCAGCAGTGCACTGCTTATGACCTCCCAAAATTACATCCCTCATGACATGGTCAGTAACATCACTGATGGTATCACTCATGACATCATCCACAAAATTACTAACACACCCACTCACACCCCCATAGAATGTTTTATACACCCACTCACACAAAACCATTCACAAATCCATTCGCAGACCTATAGCAGTACTTACACACCCACTCGCTGATTCATAGATGTACATACAAATCCAGTCACTCACCAATACATCCACTCATGCATCCACTCACTCACTAATACAGCCACTAACATATCCACTCGTACACCCATACAGCCACTCACATACTGAGACAGTCACCCACGGAGCTCCTCACACAACCAATAACTCACCCAGTCAGTCAGTCACACTGCCACTTACTCACCCATACAGTTACACACAGTCGCCTACTAACTTACTCATACATATACTAACGTACTCTCCAATACAGTCACTGACACAAGCACACACTCACCCATACAGCCACTCTCACATTTACTCACTCACCCATACAGTCTCTCATATACCCCATCACTCACCTATACTGCCTTTCACATACCCCGTTACCAACCCACATACCACTGACACATCCACGTACTCACCTACACAGCCATACACACACCCACTCATCCATACAGCTCCTCACACACAAACTCACTACCGCATACAGCCACTGACTCACCCTTCCATACAGGCAGTCACACACTCACTCTTCCATACAGGCATTCACACACTCCCTCACCCACCCACCCAGACACTCATACAAATATTCAACCAATCAGACAACCAATCAGTCACCCATGCAGCCACTCACATACCCACTCACACACCCATATAGCCACTTAGACACCAACTGACAGACTGATGCAAACATTCACACAACCAGTCACTCACCCATACATTCACTGAGGCACCTAATAACTCACGTATACAATCCGTCAAACACCCACTGAATCATCCATACAGGCACTACTACACCCACTGATTCACCAATATGACTTGATATATATATATATTTAACACTCAAACATTTTAAAAACACTCAGTCTCTGGATGATGTCATCAGTGATGTTATCTGAGGTGTCAAACAGTGATGACACTGACCATGTCATGAGAGATGTAATATGTGAGGTCATAAGCAGTGCATTACAGGGGCGCGAGTTATCCTTAGCTCAGCTCACTATAACTGCTGAATTTCACTGGTTTTGTATGAGGGAGTGAAACCTGAGCCCAACTATAACAATCCTGTAACCTGTGTTTTTTTCAGTGAAAATATATATACCCCCCGCCTGTGACCTATCAATCAGTGACCTCGGTCCTAGGTCTCAGAGCTTGCCTGACTATGTATTTGCGAGTCGGGGTTGCTTGGGAGTTCACAACGGGCAAATAAAACTCAATTTCTTCCTCATAAATAAATGAATCGTTTTCCATATTAGCATCGACTTTTTCCATATTAACAGAGGCATGGAAAAGCTAGAGAACTACAAATTCAAAGAGACATCAAGCAGTAAACCCCGTAATGTAGAATGAGCCTTCATCAAAGTTAGAGAAAATAACGATGCATGAAGCTTCGCCTATGGGCAAAATTTAAGTTTGGCTTTTCCCACTGGCGTTCTCTCCATTAAAAAAATCTGAAGGTCTTGGCTGCAGTCTGCTCCTTTCTGCTGCCTCTTGTTGGTAGTCCCATAGACTCACCTCACAGAAGTGCCAGCACTGGTCAGAAAGACAGACCAAAATATTCTGACAGACTGAAACCTGACCATTAAATGCTTGGACCTCACCAAATCCCCTGGGAATCATTCACCAGTAAAACTGTAAAATAACCTATGTAGGGACTGGTCCCTCCCATCTAAATGGATTGGGATTCTCTGCCAACATTGAAGAGGCTTGTTAAACAGTAGTGGCATTGACAAACATCACACCTTCCTCAGTGACTTTCCATTTTAATTGGGGGACCAAGTGTCAGAAGCGGTCAAGAAAGGAAGAAGGTAGAATTACATGTATTACCTGAACATCTTGAGTACAGCCTGTGAGAGGAGAGTCCCGGATTCACATCAACGTTCTGCCTATCCCAAAGAGTCCAAGCATGTTTAATTGCAGACTCAGTCTATATCGTGCTAAATGCTAGCTTTGCCTCTGGATCTGGTTTATTTGAAAATTAGATGCTTTACCGAGAAAGTTACAACCAAATTAAAGATAGTTTTGACGGAAATAGAGCAGGTAGCCACATACTGTCTAACTACATAAGGGTTAGAACTGATAGACAGCACTCATATGTTTCGACCATTGCTTAGGAGCCCTGATTAAATGGTGATCAAGAGATCAACATCTTCTAAAAAAGGGATGAAGGGGAAAATCAGATTGATGTTGAAGGCAGGAAGGAGATGCAGTACCAGAGGAAGTAAAAGTCTGAAATATAACGTTAAGACAATTTAATCTTTTATTAGAATATTGGAAGCAGCCAGCAAAATTGAAGTGAAGAGACTAAACAAATAATGATTTTGAACTCAGAGCATAATGGATAAAACACTGGGACGAAAGGGGGCTGAATCTACAAAATTCTCAAATAAATGTAAAAGATGCCCCATTTTAAGATCTAAATGTAAAAAAAAGAATGAAAAGAAACTGAGCCTCTCTTTAGTCGAAAACTCGTGGTTGAGGTTTGAGGGAAGTTTCATGAGATGCAATGAAGTCACAAAGATCCCTCAGTGTTTGGCTTTTTTGTTTAAGGCATTTTCCAAGTGGGGTATTCATTTGTGCCAAGTACGGTATTAATTTGTGGGCATCCATATGAAGGATGAAGGGGCTTCTGTATTTCCATTCACATTTAAGTAAGCAACAATGGGATCAAATATATTTACACCTTTTTTGCTTGCTGCAAAATGCCTTCAGAATATTAGCCACCAAGTTTCTATGTCTCCCAGAATTTTTAAATATAATTTCTCCATTCTTTTGATCAAAGATAGCCATACTGTTCAGGCACATAAATGTTGTGGATTGTGAGATTGTAAAGTAATTAGAACACCACAAACATTAACATATCTAGTTTCACCTATTGCCTGCACTTGATGCTTTGCATGCCACCTTTTCTGTTCTGTATCAGGATCCTTAGAATGGACCTTATTAACCTAATCTATAACTTATCAAGTCTGTCCATCTTATGTAAATGTTCTTTTTTTTGTTCTCACTCTGTGTTGTACAGGGAACATCAACACCAACTAGAAGCACTAAGAAAAGAATTAAACCAATTATCTGATGAAGCACAATTATTAAGAATTAAATTAAAAAGAGAGGAAATCTACAAGCGGGTGAGTGTTCTAATACATGAACTCATGGTGATATTTTATGTGTAGAATCTCCTTTATGTTGTGGTTCTTCTCATCCTAAGTGATCAAAACCATCCATTAGCAAATCATTATATGGGTGGGTCATGTAATACTGGATCTTTGATTCACAAATATGTGACCTAGACTACTCTAATGAAATGTGAAGGAGGTTCCTCATGCCACAATATTGATCCCCTAAAAGCAGGCTTATTTATTGATGATAGACAGTAGTTCTCACTTAAGATTCACTGGAATAAAGTGACTCTTAGATGAGGGAGTTCCTGACACACACCTCAGTTACTGCCGTAGTGGTTTTACTAAGTAAAACCACCCTTAATCAACCATGTCCCCAGCATGTGAGCAGGAAATACTTCTCTTTAAGGGTGTGCATAGTTTTTTTATGATGCAATCAAGGTCTTGCAAAAAAATCCTTATTATGGCGGCCTCTGTGGAGTTTTATGCATTTCCTTCAACTTTGTCTGTTCAAATAGTTTTATCCTGCACTTACTGGTATGACATTACATTTTCTCACAGGTTGTACTAAAGTGATGCACTTGTTTCTTACAGTTGTCAATAAGCATCTATTTACTTCTACTCCAGAAAACGAGAAAAAGTTGTGTCTTTGTAAATATTCAAATGCCAATCTTTGTTTCTAATTTAAGCCCAAATATGCATCAAACAATACTTGGGGTTGGAGAATCTTTCAGGTTGTAACAGATGCGGAACTTCTGGCATAACTCAGGAGATGCCCCCATCTGCCTCATTCACAGTTCCTATGCCTCTTTTAAAGGCAAGAGAAGAGTTTTGTCTTTGATAGTGGAGTCTCTAGAGGCTCCTCAATTGGAAACAACCTGTTGACGCCCAACAGTGCTACCAACGTGAGAACATCTGAAGGTCCACCCTATTTAGGACGGCCTTCAGACGCTGGTGTTTCCAAACCCGGCCAGCCATTAGGGCCATCAATGAACACCATGCAATGGAAGAAAGCTCCCAGCACATCAGGATCAATGCTGTACTGCTTCACAGAAATAAATGCAACTTTTTTTTCTTTGAAACAAAATCATTGCCAGATGAGTGACATTGCAGCCTTTCTGGGTTAATCATCATATAAACTTTATTTCGGTCAGTATGACCCCAAAATTACAATCAAAATACATACAAACGAAATTTTAAGGAGGAGAAAGTGAAATAATAATAGTAAAATACCCTCATAATACATTTACACATTAATATATAAATGATGATTAAGAGGATATCGATATTTACATTGATATCATGCAATAAAAATACAGAAAATTCACATGCCTTTTTCAGTGTTCTGCCCTAGAATGGGGGACAACTAATCATATCTCATAGGGTTGTACTGAGCTGTAAACAAGATTTCATCTATGGAAAGTGCATAGCGCAAGTAATAAATAAATAAATCTATTCTTAAAAAGTTCACCACAATCTTATATTACAAAATGTCGGCACAGTCCCCTCTTCTGGGTTAATATTTTTGCATTTCCACTATGCAAATAGATTTGTGCTGGAAATTGCTTCTTTCTTTACTGATAAATTGAATTTCCCAGCTGTTCCACTAACAAGGCAATAGACTAAGGGCCTGATTTAGATCTTGGCGGACGCGTTACTCCGTCCCAACGGTGACAGATATCCCGTCCGCCGAAATAATAAATCTCATAGGATATAATGGGATTTATATTGCGGCAGATGGGATATTTGTCACTGTTGTGATGGAGTAACCCGTCAGCCAAGATCTAACTCCGGCCCCAAGTAACATAACTATCTACCGATACCAGCGCAAGTGGAAAAAGCAATGCTTAATTTGTGCTGGTGTTTCCACGTTTTGAGCACAAAAAAAAAGGTTTTTAGCTTGAGACTCTTCCTGCCAGTGTGCAACAGTTGCCCCTCCTAAAAATATTTTGGGGCTAGGTGCCTATTTTTTCCTACAAGGCACTGTTTGACAATCTGTCTAACCAAGCTCTTTCGGTGAAGGTACTTGGCAACAGAAAGAAGGCGGAATTTAATTACGGTGTTGCTAATCTTAGCTTCAGCCATTGGAAAGAATGAGGAGATTACAGAAACGTCCTAGAAATATAATATAGTTCAAATCTATGTGTGAAAAGAATTAGGGTTAGCCCAACAGAATCAGTAGTCTTTTACATCTGGAAGTAGAGGTTGAACAGTAGGATCCCAAAAGTTACAATATTGTTCTACTTACACATGCCTTTCCTCTTGGGAGGGGCATTTTGAATGTGAAAAGCAAAGAGCCATCTTTAAGAGTGTTTCAAGCTTTGGTGATCAGAATATTATGCTTCTCGAAAAACTGTGTGCAGCAACTACTCTTCTTTTCTTTAACTGGCTTTATTTTATTTTTCAGCTTTTCAGTTTGTGTGGGGTGTTTCTTCCCTAACACGATACCCACCTCATATGATCTGTGTTGTCCTTTATGTGCGTTTTACCCACATGCCAATATCCCTGTTCCAAGCAAAGCACAACCGTGTGATACAGTTATATGATGAAAGTTGGGGAAAGGAGGGGGGTTTCATATTACATCGCTGTGTATCTTCCCCCAGGTGGGACGTTCTCCATTTTTGTTACATACAAATAACACAACAAATCCTCGGGTCTGTGAGAGTGATGTGTGACAAATACTTACAATATTATGAATTCTGACGCCAAATCTCCCACGGGGAGAGATCCCTTTAAGGACGAATACCCTCACTCACCATAGGTGACATACTTTATCATATGGGTTTCTCCTCCCAGTGGAAAACCTAGTTCCACTGAGGGCTACAACTCCCTCAATGTAAGGAAGGAGCTCAGGGATGTTTTTGTGTAGCAGATGCAACGCTAACGGGGATGCTAAAATCCCATGGAGGATCACGTTAAATGAAAATGCAGTGCAAAAACAGGTGAATTAATACTACCTACTGGAAGCAAAACAGACAATCTTTATTCACTTGCTCACACTGGTAGGGTTAAAAAGCAGTGCAAACAGCAGTATGGAATTAAACTGCTGGGTTTTTGACATAAGGTCAACATGTTTCAGCCTCAGTGTTCTAGATACGTATCTAGGCTTTCGTCGGGGCCAGAAAGGAACTAAAAAGCTGCTGCTAAAAGTGAAAAAATGTGTAAGAAAAAAATACTAAACCAGTAATCCGATGTCTTTTTCTGTATTACTGGACATACCTACAGGGAAATAAATAGACACAAACATGTACCAAGTTAGAAAGGTGGTCCGTCATAAGTAACACTCATCGTGAATTTGTAATAAAAGGATTGAGTACATATCCTATAAGCAACCATTTGCTATGCGGGAGAAACTTACCCACATTTCTGGATATTAACCTGCATGTCTACCTGGTGACAGCTCAGTGAAGGGAGCCCCGCTCTAGAAAAAACAAGGTCATTTATCATGCAATGGTGTAATTTTGCTGACACTGAACTAAACAGAAAAACATAGGCAAATGTCCAAAGATTCAAACATGAAATAGTACAGTGAAACTCCAGTTAGGGAAAAAAGTCTGTAAGTATAGGCAACTCTGTCTGCTGGGCAGTGTTGAGCCTGTATAATAGATGGACAACCATATTTACAGTTACGTACCATTATTGTGAAGGTGGCAGTCAGAGCAGGAGACAGAGACAAAGAGCCGCCGTAGGAGAGGGTCCGGTCAAAGGATACTGAGACTGGTCTCATTTCACAAAGTGTATCTACCGCTCCGCAGAGGAGAGCTGATGGATAGCAAGGTCTAACAAGCGGATAAGGGGTTCTCCAGATCGCTATCCATTATGTAAGTGTGACTCATGTTGTAAATCGGTCCTCGTGGAGGAACCAATAGTGAGCCCAATGAACATAGGGGGTTATATCTAAAGACAAGAAAGGCATTCCTTTCTAATGATATAGGGGCATCTGCTGTAATCAAACACACACACAGAGCTTAACTGTGCGCTGGTTACTCACCTATCCGTTAGTACCCCGTTGTGGTACAGGAGCTGCAGCCGGAGGTACCGAACGGGCGGTGCAGCCTGCTTTTAAATAGTGTACAAAGTTCAGCACTAATGCGGTACACCTGTGCGAGGCCCCGTAGGAGGCTACCTGTAGTGCCTGAAAGGTTTAGAGCACCTAACTGCACTGCGCATGTCGCCTGTAGTTACACTGTTTCCTTGCGCAGTTAAAAATGAGAGTAAGTAGAATTACAAGGAACCCCGACTTTTACAATCCGCACGTAGACTCGCAAAATTCACAAGGTGTGCGATGACCACCAACCATTGTTTTCACAACTCAGGTCAATTGATAGTGGAAGGCTGTGACAAAGAAAGTAATAAAATAAATTGAATGACTATGCAGTACCGTCCAGCGTCCTTGCAAGTTTTTATTTATGCGTTTTTATATAAATGTAAATGTATAGGCATTTATATAGCGCACTACTTACCCGGAGGGTCCCAAGGCACTTCGACCGCTGCGAAACCCTTCCTGGCTTCCCTGAGAGATGGTCCCTTAATGGGTATCTCCAGGGTGAGACCAGGCATCCCCAGCGGTCTGGTGGGGCCGTTAGTGAAGATGAGGCAAGCTAATGCCCAGAGTTGCCGAGTGTGAACGCTGATCAGAGTGGGCACCGAGGCGAGAGAATTATCGAGTCCGCTGACCCTGGTCCAGAAACCTGCCGCGCCGGGAATCGAACCCTGGTCCCGGGCCGTCCTCTGTTCTCGGGTCTGCCGCCTCTAACCAGTGAGCCACAGACTTTGCCCGAAGGTGTCAGAGCGCTTCACAATAGGAACAGAAATGATACATGAGAACATTACAAGTGAACAAATTACAAAAGCAAACATTACATTACATGAGACAAAAGTGACAATCGTGGGCAAACAAAATACAAGCGGTAGCAAACGGTGCATTACAGGAGGAAAAAGTGACATGTGTGCAGGTTACAAAAGCGTACAAAGTACAAGTAGAGGTATAATACTACAATAAATGGAGGACACTCAAACACAAGAACAAACGTTACGTAGGCAATGGTGGCACTTGTGCAAGTATCGAAAGCAAACAAAATGTAAGAAGTAGCAAACAGTGTGTTACAAGAGAAAAGTGACGTGTGCATGTTACAAAGGAGTACCAAACACAGGTAAAAGGGTAATATTGCAATAAATGGCAGACTATACTAAAAGGTCTTCCTTCAGATAATAGAGAGGGCATGAATTAAGTTTGGAAGTGTCTTTGAAGGAGGAGAACTTCAAGGTCAGTTTTGAAGGCCTGGGAGGAGGTGGTGGTCCGGAGCGGAGGCGGAAGTGAGTTCCAGATTCTCACTGCTTGGCCTGAAAAGGATTGGGCCATTGATCTTTCCTTCTTGAAAGTGGGAGGTTCAATCAGTAGATTTTCCGCATTTCATGAAGGTCTAGAGCCCCCGGAGAGTTTCAGTTTATTTGCCAGGTAGCGAGGAGAGGAGGAGTGCAAGACTTTGTGGGTGATGCAGGCAGTCTTGTAGATAGATCTTGCCTCGATGGGAAGCCAGCGGAGGGTGGATAACATGGGTGTGATGTGGTCGCTTCTTTTGGCCCCATAAATGAAACTAGCTGCTGAATGGAGAATAGACTTAAGGGGGGGACAGGTGGGATTTGGGGAGGCCAGTAAGAAGAGAATTGCAGTAGTCCAGTCTGGAGAGGACCAGCGATTGGACCAGGTTTTTAAGGTCATACTCCGGGAAGAAGCGACGAATCCCCCAAAGAAGGCGCAGTTGGTATCGAGCAGACTTTGCAATTGAATTAATGTGGGAGAGTAGATTGAGTTTTGTGTCGAGTATGACACCAAGGGATTTTGCGCAGTCAACAATGATGGGTTTATTGTTCAGCAGATTCATCTGGTCCATCCATGATTGAACCGGGGGAGGAGAAAGTGAGGAGGAGAGGAGGAGGAATTCAGTGTTGGAGGGATTCAGAATCAGCTGATGTTGTGACATCCATATTTGAATGGAGTCCAGAGTAGAGCTTAGGACGGAGAGGGCGTGAGTGGAGGCAACCTTGAGGTAGATTTGAGTGTCGTCTGCGTAGAGATGATAGTGGACCCCGGATTTACTTAGGAGACAGAGGTTCCAAATAGAGATTGAACAATGTGGGTGCAAGTATAGAGCCTTGAGGAACACCTTGACCCACCGCCAAAGGAGGTTAAAGACTGTCCGCTATTTTGATCATTTGAGATCTATCAGAGAGGAAGGAAGCAAACCATTTAAGCACAGTGCCCTCCATGCCCATTCTCTGTTGAAGAGTGTTGAGGAGGGTTTTGTGATTGACAGTGTCAAAGGCTGCAGAAAGGTCAAGGAGAATTAAAAGACAAGACCCCCTCCGAATCGAGCATCCGCAGCGTGTCATCAATCACTTGCAGCAGGGCTGTTTCAGTGCTGCAGTTTTGGATGAAGCCGGACTGAAAATTGTCAAGAAGATCGTTGTCCTTGATATGACGAGAGAGTTGTTTCGCAACACATCTTTCTGTGATCTTCGCATGAAAGGGTAGGTTAGTGATGGGGCGGAAGTTGTTGAGGTCATTCGCATCAGCAGTGGGTTTTTTAAGCAGAGGGGTGACCTGCCCAGTTTTGAAGGGAACAGGAAGGGAGCCTTGACAGAGGGAGAGGTTGAATAGCAAAACACACAAGATGATGGATGGAATGTTGCACAATGGCAAAACACCGGTCCTTGGATGCTTGATTCTGGTCCAGGGAAGACATGGCTTGGCAGTTCGGGCTGGACTGTTCCCATGAGGCACAGGGTCAAGGCTGATTTGCATATGTCCATGTCTGTACTGAGGTGGTGTGGTGAGCAAAAAAACAATGGATTTAGGCTCAGATCTCTGCACTGGGGTGAATGTATGACATTGTTCTGCATTCAGTCCATCAACTGTTGTTTTTGCAGAGGGAGAGGTTGACCAGAGTGGTCCAATAGGGAAGAGAATGGGTATAGTAGTCAATGGCAATGGCACTAGGGATGGGGTCAAGAGAATGGTTGGAGGGCTTTGTTTCGAGGATGCACTTGAGGAGGACATCTTCAGAGATGGGGTTGAAGTTCTGCCAAATGGCTAGTGATTTGCGTTCCTCTGGAGGGGTAGGATGAGCGACCTTATCCACAAGTGATTTCACTTTTCCGTCAAAGAATACAGCGAAATCAGCAGCTTTCTTTGTAGAATCCTCCAACTTGGAGCAGTTAGTGTTCTTGATGGGATCAAATAGTTTTTTGGGTCTATTTTTGGCTGAGTTCCGAAGTGTGATGCTTTCCCAAGGAAGATGTGCTTGTGGTAATTCGATCTTGCTGAACGAAGCGTGGCCAAATTATCGGTGGAGGGCGCTTGCCTCCATTGTTTCTCCAGGAGTCTTAGGTATTTCCTTTCTTCATAGAAGGATTTGTTGAACCAAGGTGCTGAAGGAATGGGCCTTTTCTTTTTGCTTTGGATAGGAGCGACGTTATTGATTTCGACTGCAAGGACTGAGAGGCATTGGGAGGTGAGATCGTCAACATCTAGGTTCGGGTCTAGACTAGGAAGTGACAGCAAAGCTGATTCACAGAGGGAAACGGTGTCAATATTTTTAGTGTCACTGAACCAGGAGGTAGCCCTCTTAGGTTGGCTAAGAGTTATAGAGTGTGCTAGGTGAAGAGAGAATGGGATGAGGAGGTGGTCAGACCAGTCTACGTGAATAGGGGTAGCGATGGAAAGCATGCCTGCTTTGGAAATAACAAGGTCCAGGATTGAGCCCTTAGAGTGTGTTGATTCTGTGCAGTGTTGGATAAGATCGTTTGTAGAGAGGAAGGTGGCCAGCAAGTTCGCGCAAGAGTCTTTCAGCGAGCCCAGTGGAGATTGAAGTCACCCACAAAGGTCTGATTGTCACTTGCGAGTTTTGGTCGCTGAGGAAGTCAGTGAGTTCCTCCATAAACGAAGGGCCGCTGCCAGGTGGGCCGTAAATGACATGGAATGTGAGGGGTAAGCGTTGGTGTAGTTGAAGCTCAAGAGATAGACATTCAAAAGTGCGGAAGGCGCTGATGGGAGAAGCCTTAAGTTGAAGGGAGTTTCTAAAGATGACTGCAACACCTCCCCCAACTTTGATAGGTCTGTCGCTCCTAAAAATAGAATAGCCTGTGGGTAATAGGAGATCAAACATAGAGTGAGAGGTATCGTTGAACCAGGTCTCTGTTAGGAAGAACATGTCAATATTGGGAAGGGTGATGGTATCAGAGATTTCGAGTTTGTGTTTTATTGCAGATCTGCAGTTGTGGAGCAGACAGCGCAGCTCTGTTGAGACTGTTTTGGTGACGGGGGCACTTGGGCTAAGAAGGGTAATAGGGATATTGTACTTATACGGGGCTGCACGGGAGGGTTTAGGTGGATGCTTGGTTCTGACAGAAGAGATGGTCGGAATAGTGTAGATAGTTGGGTTACTCGGAGATGCAAGTTGAAGAAGGGTGGCGTTCAAGGGCTTGTGTGAGTGAACGATGTTTGCAGACAACAGGCTTATGGGGTGAGGGGCGAGGTGCATCTCGTGGGAAGGTGAGAGTTTTCCAAAGGAGTTAAGGGGAATGGAAAAGTGGAAATCTTGGAGCTTAAAAGTGAAATGGAAGCTACAAGCTGGGAGATGGAGATGATAAGGGAGCCTAGCTTATTTTCAAGAGAGAGTAGGGCAGAGCACGGAAGGTTGGGTGTCTCTATAGCAAAAGGAGGGGGTGAAATTGGTGGTGGAAGGAAGGGCGAGGAGGGGGGACAGGAGGAGAGTTTGGGTATAGGTTGGGGAAAGGTGGAAGTTGAGAGCGGGGGTTGGTTTATCAGAGGTGAAGGGAGATTTGTCTTTGTTGGCGTTGCACGAAGGAAAGGAATTAAGGACATATTTAGGGGGAGATGGGTGCGGATCAAGGTGGTGGGGTAGAAGGCGAGGGAGAGGGGAGGACTGTGAGGTGTCATAGGAGTGTAGGAGGTTTGGTAAGAAAAGAGGAGAGGTGGTTGGAGAGGTTTTGTTGGCTAGGAGAGGTGGCTGTGAGAGAACGGGCATCTGGCAGAGTGAGGGGGGTTGGGAGAAGGGGAAGTTGAAGAAAGGAAATGGTTCTGCTGGGCCCGATGGAGGGAGATGGAAAGGGTTACCAAGGGGGGAAAGGGGGTAGCACAGCATTGCTGGCGGAGTGGGGGGAAGGAGAGAGAGATGCAATGGGATTGTGGTGAAATCGGGGTAAGAAGCGAGGGGAGGAGGGGGTAGAGAAGAGGGGGAGAGGGAGGAATGAGGGAAGCATAAGGAAAGTTAGCTGGGGGAGGAGGTTGGAGGAGGGGTGGACTAAAAAAGGGAGAAGCAGGTAGGAATAGGGGGGAGGAGATGAGATCGGAGTACCTGGATGGTGCCGATTGGACGAGGAGCGGATTAGCTAGTGGTAAGGCTGAAGTGATGAAGGGGGGGCATACTGTGAAGTGGGAGGAAAGGGAGAGGAGGGCACAAGGGAGGGGGAGGGAAGAGGGCCAACCTGTGCCTCCCAAGGGTGCAGCCTATTGGAGTGTAGGGGGTCAGAGGAGGAGAAAGGGAGTAATGGGTGGAGCTAGATGGAGAGTCGGGGGAAAACCCGGTCACAGAGGAGGGGAGTAGGGAGGGGAAGAGGTGGTCAAAGAGAGAGAGACAGGTGTCTTTGCCTTGGATCATGACAGTACCATTGTTATAGATTGAGATGTGAGGGAGCCATTGAAATACGCAGAGGGGGAAATCTTTAGTCGTTTACCATGAGGGATAGAGGAGGAGGAGGTGACATTAAGGGAATTATATAAGCTAGTGGACCAAGAGGGGGTGTTGTGAGTGAAGAAAATGAAATCGTTTTTGCGCCTCCCAAAAGGACCATTGTAAAATTGATCAACAAAAAGGGAAACAGGGAACGTTCAATAATGTTATGCTTCAATCGTTTTACTGAAGCTTTAGTCTAGCCGGGAGGATAAATGTTTTTGTAGCAGTTAATTCCAGCCTTAACTCGAGTGGTGGGCATGTTGGGAAAATGAGGAGAAGGAGTGTGGGGGGATATGAGAAGGGTGTTACTAGGAAAGCGGTGGTGAGGAGAAGTAAAAGGACTAAAAGGGGGCACCTATTCCAGACGTCAGGTGAGGAAATCGGAACGAATGTGCCGTCCGGGAAGAGAGGTGGGTATTTGTTGCGCCCTTCATCTAGGTATACATGAAGCCACCTGGCACAAGATAATATTTACAAGGGAAATGTTTACATATAATAGGACCAACTGGACCACTGTCAAAACCGTTACAAAGCACAATTAGTCAAAGTAAAACAGATCACAAACAAACACCCAGTGACCACTGGTGATCACTGTACTTAGCATCAGCCTGTAACAGAAGCACATTTGGCACCAACCACATTGTACGCCCATCATTTTAACATACTACTATTGGATCCTAATCTCCTGAGAATCACTAACATTAGGGGCAAAGAGCTTAGGGTGGAACAAAATCTGACTAGCAAAATCAAAATATGCACAACAGCCTCGTCATCATAAGGCCACCTTTAGAGGTGCTCAGAACAGGGTGCGTAAATCATACAACTTGAAAAGCATTTCCTAGCACCACATATACTTAAAACGGGCCTGGCTCTGAACAAACCTCGCAGTCTCCCTGGCCAACTGGCCATCTCAGAGGGGGACTCAAATGCCCTGAAACCATAATGTCAAGGTTGCTGCCAATGCAGCGAGAGTCCTAACTCAATCAGAAATGTCCCCACTGATAAAGTGTCCTAAACGGTGCAGCTGGCACTACTTGCAGCACATGGTCTGCTTTACTGTAGAGCAATAGTCCATATCATAATACATGATATATGGTAAATGGAAATGGTGATGTTAGCAGCGCGAAGTGTCAAGCTCCAATGAATTTGAAAGAGATACTATGTTTGTTAATGCATGAGGAATAAGGCATTAGTCTTGTGGAGCTAACGATAAATTAATGGTAGTGAAATCTGTTTAATGCCCACCTGGGTGTTCGTGATTAGAATCCCATTAATACATCAGATGGACCAAGGCACAAGAGTATACATGATGGTAGACAATTCACTTAATGATGCCAGAGAATGTAATTTTTTTAACCCAGTTCTGTCGCTGTTTAGATCTTTTAACTTTTTCCCTTGGACCCTCATTTCCAGTCTTTGATGTTACTATTTCTTATATACACCATTACATTAATTGTGGTAACAGTATGTTTTTTTGTCTCCCACACTACAGGGTGTCTCTAACCTTATAAAAGACTTAATTCCGACACACAATTTAGTCTTTTGCCTGAAACATGCACATGCTATTATCGAATGCACTCCTTTCTGTAGTCTTTATAAAATGCAAAAAAGCTTGTGATAAAAAAAAGATTAGTCGAGGTACTAGGCTTTCCCAAGGCAAAGAATATCCTTTGTTTTGCCATTTGAGAGTCACATTTATGAAAAAGAGATGGTTAGCAACAGCAGGAGAGTAGAAAAGAATCCAATTTCTCACCAGTGAAATAGCTCAGCATCTAAAAGTATGTGCCTAGAACGTTAACGGTTTACTGAACAAAATTAAAAGAGCAAAGATTTTAGAGCATATTAAGCTTTTTGTATGCAGTGCGGTCTTTGTCCAGGAGTCTCACTTGAGGAGAAAAGAGCTAAAGCTGTATGAACAGAGTTGAGTATCAGAACAGATTGAACGTTTCCATGTTTATACTTATGTGTTCAATATTTTGATCTCATCTACTTTCAAGACAGTGTTTATTGAGATGGCTCTACTTTCACAGGCTTCTGCACTAGTTCAGACAAAAAGCTCTTACATTTGTTTGAGTGTTCTGGGCCAAATGATGAAGAGGCCATTGTGAAGTTTCAAGCAACCTTATTGAATTACAATTTTGGTCTCATGTATTTTAGATGACAATGCTAATCATCCTCTTTGTGACCTGGGCAAATAAATGTTAAAATCTCAAGTAGTTAATCTTAGAAACTTCTCACTGGATCAAACTAGGGATGGTGGAAAAAAAAGATGCGGCGACTGCTGGATCTTAAGGACATTTGGCGATTGAGTAACTTGGCTTCTCTTGGTTTTCTCTTGTAATTTCATGGGCATCAATAGCACTCTAGATTGGGTTAAATTTTTTCTACATCTGTTAATATTCATATGGTTACAGCATAGGCTCAAATTTTAGAAAATCAATAGATTGTTTTGCTGACTTTAAATCAGTCATGAACCACAGTTCAGTAGGGGTGCCTTGTGGGACTTTTAAGGTTTTTCTTTAGATGACCTGAGGGTATTCAGTATGTTAAAACTTGTTAGTCATTGTTATGGCTGCCAAAAGAGATCTCATAGATATTTGAATGCTTTGGGATTCTAGTAAATCTTTCTGAAAGTGGGTCATGCAACAGACCAAAACTCTGCATCTAAAAATCTAATCTGGGAGATAGAGTTTATAGGGGACTAGACATTTAGTGCACAATCAATCATTTGGTGGTTACTTGGAAGGATTTATTGTCTTAAAACATTATCTCCTTAAGAAGAAGCAGGTGGGTAATAATGTAGCCAAATTAGAATCAACAAAAAGTAATGCAGAGTTGATCTGGATAAGACTTTTATATATGTAAATACCATCTTGAGAGTTCAAAGAGAGACCTAGTCCAGCCCATAACTTTAGCCGTGCTTAAGACGACAATTTTAAAACTAGCGTTATATAAAGCTTTTAACTGCCTCACAAATTTTTCTACTAGATATTGGGTACTTGCTTTTGTGTACTTTTCAATTTTTTTGCCTCAAACAAATGTACCCCAGATCCTACTATGAAAGTTGATATTTCATTGTTCCCATGTAAGTAAAGAATCATATAAAAATCAAGTGATTTCACACCATTTTTCTTTTAAATGTTGATTTGAAAAAAAATATCTGAAGATTTTATTGACTGTCTGGCTGTGAATCTGCCTGATCTTATAAATATCAACCAGCATAGATTCCTAACTGGTGGAAGACGAGCAATTCAAAATCATTATTTTGATCAATACATTAGGCATTGTACTTCAGGGGCCCTAATATTGAAAGTGGCAGATGCGTGAACTGCCCTTCTCTATAGCAAATCACAAAGGTGCACTCTCAAGAGTAGCTCATTTACATTCAGGTGTGGCCTCATGCAAAATGAGTGAATCCTTTGCACCTGTGCCTTTTAAGAATCGTGCAATTGTGGTTGCACAGGCAAAGAGGCTGTCAGGAGGTGCAATGACTGTTTTCCACGTAGAGATGCTTTAAGCCTTCACGGATGTGCTAATGTGCTGTTCCTAGTGCAGGCACCAGTTTTGCGCTTTCCCAGGAACATCATTTGCTGGGACACTGCTCACTGTGCCCCAATGCATCCGGCGCACACACCGGAACTGCGCACTGCAGCTGTAATTTGGCTCCATGAGTCAATGCCCTTAACAATATTTAGAATTGATGCAGATAAGGCATTTGATTATTTCCCCACTAGTTTAGTCACCTATAAACAGCAAGAGGACGGACTGTTCTGATTGGTCATAAAATGCTGTTAATTAACAATAGCACCTAATTCTACGGTACCTGTGCAGTATTAAAAATGGTAGAAAATAATAATAACTATTTCGAGGCAAGGGGAGTGAAAAAGGATAATAAATGTGAGAGGACAAACAAGATAGGGAAAATGAGTGGGGAAACTCCAACTCTGTTAGTTAGACAACCTTATGCATAGCAAAATGTCAGAACCCCTTGCAGTAAGTTTGTCATACTGGGCCCAACCCTGGTGGTTGATGCCTTTTACTCCTGATGTCCTGGACCCTGCCTACCATGGGTCCTGAGCAACTGGGCCAAGTACTCCGTCATTTAACTCTCAGCGATAGTTGTGGTCAGACAGTCAAGGCTCCCTTTGGGAGGGGATGTAGATATAGGTCAGTGAACATGACTCATAAATCAAAATGCAAACAGTACAAATAATAAATCAATGTCAGCCAAATACTTGCTTTTATAAGAAAAAGTTGTATTTTATTTCTAATTGTACACATGCAAAGGGAATATGACATTCTGAAGCAACAATACAATTTCCCTTGAGGTCGAGGCTCTAGTCGTTGTCATGCAGATCCCTGTACCTCCCCTCTTTGTGTAATATTTTCAGGGTTATTCCACATTCACTGGTAGCCGTGCATAAGGGGTAGAACTCAAGAGTTCTCATTTCTAATCTTTTAGGAACTTAGTCAAAAGGATCTATGTTGCTGCAGCACCATTAGAATCAAGTCTCTCTCGGCCTCAAAGGCCCAGTTTCAGTCTTACCCGCTCTGGCGTTATGGCAGTGTTCAACGGTGCAGCGAGTGCCCTCTCCTCGGGCACTCCCCAGTTTGAATGCTTTACTGCGAAGTTGGGCGGCCCGCAATGGACGTGTCAGAACCCAGTGGTGCAGACTCTTCCTGTTGAGCCTTGCTGCCAGTCGGGTCTGTGATGAGAGCTGCTCCTGCTCGGCAAATACAAAAGGTAAGTTGGTTTTCCCCAGAAGGTAGGGGAGTTGCTGGTGTGATCTTCTAGTTCACTACTGGACCTCCAGTGAAAGTGCGATGACCTCGTGGTGTCTCTTTGAACCTCCAGGACTTCATTAAGTGGAGATCATGGGGTGCAGGCTCATCCCGCTGGTCACAACAGTTCTTCTTCGGTCCAGGCAAGTATTACCGGCAGTACCTCCTGGTATACAGGGTTGCCGCAATACTCACAATCAGGGCACAGACTTCCTTAGACAATCATTGTCACTCTGGCGGCCTCTCCTGGCATATCACCAATTGCAGTAGACACAGGCCCTGTGCACATGGCCCAAACTCAGTTCACTGGTCACCCCCTGTGGCACATGGGGTCAGAGCTGTGTTGGTGCTTCCCGCCCAGTCCTTCAGATACAGCTCAGAACAATGCGGCCGTCTCCTGGCATACGAGGGACTCAGAGCAGATAGTGCACACGGGCCACGGCCCAATCGGTGCACAGCCTTACACCTTGTTCTGAATCCTCATGAATGCTCCCCACTGGTTCTTGCTCCAATCAACACTCACCTCTTCTTCATAAGGCACTCTGGTCTTTACAAGCAGGCAGGCGATGGTGCTTCAAGCTCTAGAGCAGAGCCTCTTGGTGTCTTGGGTGATGCCCCCTCACTCAATAGGGACACTAGCAGGCCTTTGCTCCCAGTCCTGGTCAAAGGCAGAAGTCTTCTAGAGCTTCCCCTTCTCACACATCCCTTCAGACTGCTTACCCTTCTTATAGTTATTTACTTAGTACCAAATGTGATTAAGGCTCTGAGTCTTTGAGGTTTTATGTTGAGGTTCTGATTCTTTTGAAGTGGGCACTTCTCCCAGTCATCTTCCTTTATGAAAGAGGTCTGCCACAGCAGGCACGGCTCTGAAGCTGATTGTCCACAACATAATTCATGGGGGTGACTAGAGTGAAGGAGGTAGCATTCCACCACTTTGAGGGTAGTGCTTTGCATGCCCCTGTAGGTCCTACAAGACTGCAATCCATGAGACAGGCCCATGTCATGGTGCACAAGCATGATCTGTGTTCCCCTATGACAAACAAAACCAGCATTAGGGATCCAGACAACAGTGCAGTTGGGCACTCCAGGCAGGGGTACACATCTTTACCATGTAGAGAGTTTTTCCAACCCAATACAGAGTATACAAGTATATCAAGTGAACAATTACCACTGTTGACCAGATAATTATGGGTCATGGGGTTTGAGCCCATGAGTGCGCAAGTAGATCATTCAGGGGTTTGAGACAGACTGATGTGAAATTAATGTGCAATGGACAGCACCCAGATATGACAATTATTGTGTAATTTGGAAGGCTTGGAGACTTTTACCTCTTCCTATTTTCTAAGTCTTTCTGCAGGAAACTATGCAAAGAGTTGGCGTTCCAGCCAAATTCCTCCAGGCTTTAAACGGTCTGTATTCAGGCTGCAGTGGTAAAGTGGTGATTTAAAGATGTTTATCCCTATAAGTTCAAGTTCATAAACTTTATTTCGATTTATGAAAATCACAAAAGTTTAAACGTATAAAAAATATAGAGGCCAAAAGAACAATATATCATAATTCTGACACAGAATCTTATGGATCAACATTATTAAAAGTTGTAATTTGTTAAAACAATAAATACAATAGAGGACTCTAAAACATACCCAGAATAGGCGGCCTAGAATAAAGTCCAGCATACATTATGGGTTTTTACAAGAGCATCACAACTATACAATAAAGTGCATCGTGTTTTTTCTTAGAGACAGTAATATCAGACTGAGTGTGGCTTTTGCCTATCCTCTTTTCAGCCCAGCGGATCACCCAAACCCAGCCCAGGAACTTTGCGATTGCGATCACAGTGGGGCCTTCCAATGATGTTTTAAATATTCTGAAGGCCTCCCTACTGGACATAGTATCCAAATTCCCACAAATGGGTTTCAACCAACAGCACCTAGGATTACTATATGCTGGGCAACCAAAGGAAATATGTTCAGGGGTTTCGGGCCAATCAACACAAAAGGGGCAATTACTAATGTTTGAAGTAGAATTAAACCACTTGGAGGTAAAAACATTAGTCGGCAGACTACCCACCCTGAACTGATGGAATAATTTCCTGTCACGTGGTATTGAAATGAGATCACAATACATCTCATTTTCGGTTCATGTTTAAAATCAAGAAAAACTCTAGACAGAGTTGAGCTGGTAGAAACTGCGAACCGTCTTGTATTAACCATTTTCCAATAGGCTGCCTTAAGCTCGAGTTTACTTGGAAATATACTTTCGGCTGGGGAGGACCATAAGTGGCTCATTCCCAGCTCAGAAAAAGTAAATATTTGACATGACTAAACCACACAATTTTATTATTAACATCTAAATCCCTAACTTCTAGAAGAGCCAGGGCGTAGTGTGCTAGCTCCAGAGTCACCCAGAGTCTCCTCCAATACGCTAGTGGCCTATATTGTGCCGCATCCTGTTAGAAAATGGGATTTCCGGTTGGCTGAGGCTTGCGCCAAAGCCAGGCAGAAACCACCACTCTAGTCAGGGCAAGGAAGTCACCCGCCAAAGATAACCCCTGCTCACCCCCTTTGTAGCTTGGCACGAGCAGTCACTCTTATCTCGGAGTGAGGTGTAAAGCGTTTGCACGCGCACCCAGCAACAACACCCAAGGCCCACCACAAAGGAAACTCCACACAAGGTTATATATAAAAATAGCCTTTGTATTATACCAAACACATTAGATAATAAACACACAATTTACACTGTGCCATTGGCATGGGCAGAATTTACAGGGGATTATATACACAGGACAGGGCCACATGAACCACTGTCAGGAATAAGCACTTGGTAGAACTAGCACTTTGTGGGAATAACACTTAGAACATAGGATAATTGTAGCACCAAATAGCAATTGTAGCACACAACCAGTAACCACTTGTAAAAGGTAAGTACACCCTGCGCAATCCTAAACACCCTAGGCAAATATCACGCAGGGAACCAGGATATCACTAGCATAACCTGTACTAGGAAAAACAACCTCCTCAGCATAAACACACATTTAGAGGTATAGGCAAAAAACATTGCATAAATCACATTAGGCAAGTAATCACATCTGCGTAAAAGATCACAGAACTGACCCCAGGCCAACCTGGCCTCTCAGGGGCTTACAGGCCCAATGTCCAGAATGTCTGTGCCGGCTGCGCAGGCAGCCAAAGAGGATTCGCAAGGGCCTAAACGAAGCAGCTTCCCACTAAGTGCTGGGCAGCTGTAGGAACTGAGCCTGGCACCAGCATGCCTCCTGGCTCTCTTTTGGGGCTTTGAAGAAACAATAGGGCCAAAACAACATGGGAGCCTTGTGGGCTTGAGATGCAAAATGGCTCCAAATCACGCTAGAGCCTCGTGGGCTCTGATTAAATTGCTGCCAACTGGGGGGAGCGGCCCGCTGCTAGGCAGGGCCGCTCTACATCCCGAAATGCCCCCAAAGATGCTGGAGCCACAGGGCTCTAACTACATAAATGTCCCCTTCGTTGGAGACTCTCGGGCTCGAAATACAAAATGCCCCCATGCGTGTTGGAGTCCCGCTCTGGGACTCCTACATTGAAGTTGAGGCCCCAAAAATGAAGATAGTACTACTGGAGGAGGGGCGGGCACTGGCAATGTGCCCCGACGCCCTCCTCTCCCTAAAAGAACACAACGGGCCACCACTCACCGGCTCTCGCAGCACTGGGGCTCCTGCGGTGTCTGCAGCGGTGTCTCTGCTCCTCGACCCGGCCGTCAGCGCTTCTCGGGTTCTCCTGGTGTTCGGGCGGGTTCTTGCTGCGTGCGGGGCTCTCCTCACTTCATGGGAGCCCCGCTTCGCTGCCCGTACTGCCCGCTAGCTCGGCATTCAGCTTCTCTTCACCGGTGCGCGGGGTAGGCTCCCGTCCGCTTCCGGTCTCCTGGCGAGTCCCTAGGTTACGAGGCCCCAGTGCGGCGGCCTCGTGACGTCACGCCAGCACGTCTGGGGATTCCGGAGCCGGCGGCGGTGATTTTCTTGTCAGAGTATGGGGCAAATGAGGGGTAGGCACCCTCTCCAATGAAAATATTACGTGGGGTAGGCACCCGCAAAAAATGCAATAGTCCCTGGCGGGGTGGGCATACGTCTGGGAGATACTAAATAAAGAGGAACCCGGCAATGAGTGGGGTGGGCACCCGCGCCGATAATCAAGGGCAGGGGGATCCCCACGCCGGATAATCCCTCAGACAGGCGATCGCAGCTCCGGGCTGCAGTCAAAGGTAGAGGCGTTCTCAGCACTCAGGACATATCGCTCCTGAATGTAGAAACAAAGCGTTTCCCAGGCAAAGTCCAGCCAAGTCCAGCAAAGTTCTTAGGTAGGCAGGGGGGGCAAAGGCTGGGCCCAGGGGCCAGCTCACAGGGTCCTCCAGGCAGGGAGGCAGTCCCCAGTGGCGGTCCTCCTGGACTGGTGCCCAGCACCAGCCCCCCCTCAAGGTAAGATCAGGAAAGAGAACATTTTGCAAGGGGTCACAACCCTTTTTATACACATAAATCCTTTGTCTTTGGGTTGCAGGGTGGGGGAAAACCAGACACAGCTGATTTTGGAGCACTCTGTTGTGCTCAGACCCTCTCCCCATTCACAGGACAGGCTAGGGTCATCAGTCGCACCACAGGGGGCAGAGCCAGCATTGTGTAGGGAATGCCCTGCCCTATTCAGGTCCCAGGTGCACTCCCACCCATCTGGCTGTCCATCTCTCTATTCACCACCGGGGCAGACCCAGCATGACTCCTGGAGCCAGGCACACCAGCCAGCTCCAGCCAATCACAAGCCAGACAGTCATTTCACCTTTATTACACAGACATGCCAACTTCTAGAAGTGGCACTTCCACACAAGACACATTAACGCCGCACACATCATCGCGTAGCATTTAATCACACGAGTCCGCACATACCAAACACGACCCTACACTCCCCACACATCAGGAACTAACATGGACACACACATTCCCCATGCATTCCTATGGGAGGGCAGGCCAATCTCACCACACGCACTCCGAGTGCGCACGCACTTTACTCTGGGACACAGTGAAAGTGCCCAGAAGCCAAAAACAACCAACACCAAGTCACATATCAAAGCAAAAAGTTTAGGGGTGAACCTGCCAGAAGGGCCAAGTCCAACACACCCCTAATAGGGTTGCATCCCAAGTCTAAATACAAGGGTGCCAAAGGGGTGGATTGAGGAAGGCCAACTAATGATCTTAGAAATGTATTCTGGCCCACCATTAAAGAATCCAAGTTGGCGTAACCCCACAGTTGCACCCGATACAGGATTGAGGCACAAATTTTGGTATTGTAAATTTGTAGCGCGGGAGCTATGGGTTTGGTGTACGAACAACTATACTCCTTGAGCAAAGCACCTAAAAGTTGAGCATGTCTAGCAGTCAAACAGTCTATTTGAGACTTCCAGCTTAATTTTCTATCTATAGTTACCCCCAAATAGGAGAACGTTTCAGTTTGTTCCAGAGCCCCGTCCTTCATTCTGACCTCACCAATGACTTTCTTCGAGTTCTGTAGCACCATGTACTTTGTTTTATCAACATTAATAATAAGGTCATGGTCCCCACAGAACTCCTCAAATCTTGAAAGGGAACGCTGGAGACCCTGTCTCGTTTTGGATAAGATAAGAGTGCCATCGGCGAACATCAATAATGGGATCTTCGTCCCTACTAAAGTCGGGGCATCTGTTGGGTAATCCTCAAAATACTTCACTACCCCATTAATATATAATGAGAAGAGGGTGGGTGCTAAAACGCACCCCTGCCTTACCCCGCACTGAACTGCAAACTTAACCTGTGCATAATTAGTAGTGTGCAGTTTAACAACATACGCCAAGATATCCAGCGGCATACCCAGCTTTAGGAGAGTGTGCCACAACTTAGGTCTCGGGACCAAGTCAAAAGCTGACTTTAGGTCCACGAAGGCAGCATAGATAGTACCCCTTCCCAGGGGTACAATGCGCCAGTGGATGAGAATAAACCTAAGCACCTAGTCAACCGTACTGGTACATTGCCGAAACCCTGCCTGAAGATCAGAGAGGATGTGACATTCCTACATCCATGCTTGCATTCTGCCTAGCGCCACCCTTGCTGATACCTTTTGGATGCAATCAATCAGGCTAATAGGCCTATAATTTCCCGGTTTGGAACGATCCCCTTTTTTAAAAATAGGAAAAATGACTGCTCCAGCCCAAGTACTGGGTATCGCTGCTCCATTAGCAATTGCATTGGTAAGAAGCTGGATGTACAGTGCCCAGGAGACGAGATCGTGAAGGAACAGATCAGCGGGGATACAGTCAAGCCCGGGAGTCCTACCTTGGGGCACCTGAGAAGGGCATTTTTCACTTCTTGCCTAGTAATGCATAAAGCTGGAATAGATGGCGGCATTATAAAAATATCTTGGACAGCTGAGTTGCAGGAGAACTGACTTTTATAATGACCAACCCACTGGTCAAGTTCCACATAATTAATGGGAACTTTCCTGTTGTCCCCGTTCCCCCACTTCACCAGATGCCAAAAGGCCGTCATATCTCTCCCAGAGCATGCATTAAGTAATTCAGTCCAGTGACTTTCATCCCAGTCCCCTTTGACCTGGGATTGCACTGCCTTGTAAACAGACCTCTTCTCTCTTATAGTATCCAATCTTTAGTCCTGATTGCTGCAGCAAGGGTTCTATAGGCTGCACCACAAGAGGAGTTGTACCAAACTGCAGCCTTATGACATGGGGGTTTATGCACTTTTTTGTTCTTAACAACAAAAAGACTTTTAAGTTCAATAAAAGATGCTCGTGTACCTGGCCGACACTATCTAGGTATGCCTCGTGAATAGCATCACCCTGGAGAGTGGCGAAACCATTAACTACCAATTTGCTTATTGAATTGAACTTCTCTGCATTACCGGCCACTTTAGCCCATTTTAGGCGTCATGTGTCATTTGATAAATGAACTTCAACTGTGTCCACACTTGATGTGGGGCCATCTGCAAGGTTTAAATACAAACGCCGCAGAGAGAGGAGCAAAGGGTTGTGGTCACTTTCCGGGCGGTCATGGACCTGCATATCCAACATATTATGCCAAAACTCCTTATTTATAATAAAATAGTCAATACGACTGGAACGTTGCCCACTAATGTATTTAGGCTTTCCAGTCCTATCTGATCTCGAGCGCCCATTGGCTGCTCTCAACTCATGTTCCAAGCAAAGTACTTTTAATTGTAAAGCTGCGCTAGTCCACTTTTTTATTTGAGGGAGTTCCAGGGGGGCAAACCACTGTTCATCCTCCTTGACACTAAAACTCATATCCTGAAAGTCCATTGGTTCATACGTACAATTAAAATCTCCAGCTATTAACCCCTTCAGTGCTGCGCGAATTCCTCTGCGGTGCTGAAGGTTCTAAAAAACCTATGGACTCATGACGGAACGGTTCAGTCATGAGCACAGGCCAACCGGCGCTCATGACGGAACCGTTCCGTCATGAGCACTGAAGGGGTTAATATATTGTTCTGGCCTCTTTTGGTTATTAAAAAATCATCAAGGAGGGCTACAACACTTGAGGCCTTCCCGCCTTGCAGGCCCCTAGAGTAAACATTCACAAGTAAAAGGTCAGGGAAATTACCCAGAGATAATCTCACAGTAAGGATATCTCTAGTATCAATCTCAATTTCCTCAAGCTTATATTGCTGATGCTGCCTAACCCATGTAATCAATCCCCCTTTGGGTCAGCCCCGGTCTCCCTTTACAACGATTTTAGCGAAATTAATATAACTTGGGCGAAAAACCTGATCCACTGCCCAAGTCCCCTGAAGAAAAATAATATCTTGTTCCTCAATAAAGGAGGACCATTCCGTAGAGGCAATTTTGTTTGTGACCCCTGCAATATTCCAGGAGGCTAATTTAATGACCGCTCCATCATCTTTAGGGGCGGTAGTTCTTGCAAGTGGACATGATATAGACCCTGTCCCATAAAAATCAGTAATTTTGGTGCATACATTTCCTTTTGGAACCAAACCATGTTTTAATACCATAGTGCTTTCCACAGGATCTGGATTTATACTCTGCAATACCCCATAGGCTACATAGCAGGATCGCCCATGCTATTAAAAGAACATGATACTTGATCATCCAAGCCTAAATCAACTCCTGGAAAAATGCTCTGCTCAGGTAATGGTGAAAGATTCAGTCAGTCAATATCCTCCAGATTTGTGAATGACTCAAATCGGTTGTAGGTCGGCACATTAAACTCGTACATCCCCTGAACTTGGGTTGTAGGCCTATAATCAGACCCTACAGCTACTGATGTAGGGGCATAACGATAAAAAAACAAAGGTAGGATATTAATGCCTTCCCTGCTCAGGTTTCTAGTACCAGCCCTGTCAAGAATCTTTTTCACTATAAGAGAGGACCCAAAATTCACCACTATACAGTCACCTCTGCTGGTTATTTTTGATTTCCCTATAAAGGGAATCCTACGGATCATTTTGAATTCCTGGAATAGGTGACTACCCAATCCAGTTTTAGTGTCTATTAAGTGAAGGACCCTATTCCTAAGCGGGCCCAATGTTCCATTGTGCTAGGTGATAAAGGAGGAACATTAGAGAGAACAATAGTATATGGTGTAGCATCCGGGGGTAGATTGAGATAACCTTTACTATTATCACTAGCCAGGCCACCCCAGTTCTTCCCTTATAATTTCCCCCAGATGCCAGGCTTCGATTGGGGAGGGAGCAGGTTGTGTGTTTTTTCTAAGAGAACCTGTGCAACTACATTTATACCAGCAACAGTGGGGGAAGAAATAGATAAAGGGACTGTTGATGTGTTAGGAACAGTCGGGCCAGAAGATGTTCCAAACAAAGGGGAATATTTTATGGAGGAGAGCTGGTGCTCAATATTACTCAGTCTAGTGTCAATATCTGATAATTTAGTTAATATGGGTTTTAACAAGGCCAACAGCCTTCCCTCCAATTTAACTAAAATAGCGATCTTCTAGATCACCCGAGATCTGCCTAGAGCATGCCTGAAAACTAATATCTCTTGGGCTAGATATACCTATAGTGGTATCCTCCTGCATACAACCTTTCTTACCACGAACCGCCCCTCTAGTTTTTGCCACTTTACTAGCTTGATGCGTGGAATGAGGCAAACCAACCGCCTTACTTTTCTTAGCTGTAAAAGTGCCCTCCCCTTCCTTTGCCTGAGTTAACCGTTGATGTCGGGTAAAAATCTTGGGTGGGGGGTGAATGTGTTGGAGAAGAGGCACTAACTGTAGTAAGTTAATCATCAGGTAGTGCTACTAAAAGCGTGGAAGCCGGTTGTGACATACATTGAACAGCAGTATCCAGATTTAGTAAGGGACCAGTTTGGGGAGCTTCAGATGAGACTCAACGGGGTCCAGGGAGAGTCTCCTTTTGAGTGAGCTCTATTTCATGTTTAAGAACTGATTCTGCCCTCGTAAGAAAGTCATCAAGTGTTCCTACAACCCCTGGGCCTCCAGCCCCTTTACGATTGCCCTTGCTCATGATTGACAGCAAACAATATAAACAGATACTAAAGAAATATATAGCAATGGATAATTGAAGTTAAATACACTAATCGAGTCTTTAGGAACACGGATCGTCCAATATAAGGCCGGTGGCCCTGGCTTCGACGGGCGCGGACGGTCCCGCCCTTGGCCCGGGCTCCGCCCGCTCAGCACCCAAGCACGTCCCGCGCTGCGTGAGGCAGAGGATAGTTTTAAGCGCCCTCCGGCGCTTTCAAATGACGCAAGTGACAAGCGCCAATGTGCGATGCCGGTAGTTGTAGTCCAGGACATAGGCCGCCCTCGTCCAGACCAACGAGACCAGCGGGACGGCCGTCAGGGCAGGAAAAGTGAAGCAGCGTCGCGTCACGGGCCTCATGGTGAGTCTTGTCCCGGGAAGTGCAAATGTGTAGCAGCAGGCAAAAGAAACATAGTGGGTTCATACTGAGGTTCAAGATGGTTTTTTTGGAAGGAAATGATGAAGAAATACCTGCTTATTTGGTGTGTAATGCTAAGAGGTATCAGGATTTTAAACTAACACATCCGCGACTCCTGCTATTTGTTGTAAAGGTACGAGTACTGTAGACAGAGATAGTATGACTCAATTCTGCTATGGAGGAGTGATCATTTATTTGGGCTGGGTTGAGTTCTGTAGTCCAAACTATGTTTGCATAATGTGCTTGAAGAGTTTGCAATGTTGAATAAGTTCTAGTTCCTAATAATGGGGCTGATTCAATTGGTACAGGTCATTGTGATTCCCTAGACAATCTTTTGTTATGCATTTTGCCGCCATGTGTTTCAATAGAATTGAAATAAAAATAGGGAATTGAAAAATGAATTAATTTGGGCTATTAAACTAAACATATGTGTTTTGGTGTTCATTAGCTAGAAAGTGTTATTGTAACGACCTTCCATTATCTGTCATTCAATTGCTTCATTTGCCACGTTGTTTAAGGAATGCTGGCCAATTTACTTTTTCCAATGGACACATTCCGTAAAGGATTAATTTGTATTTCCTAAAATACTTTACCTTATCTCTTCTGGAGGAACTGTGGCTAGGTTTGTTAAGATTTTACAAAGCTGTCTTGCTGTCACATCGGCGGTTATCTAACTCATGTTTGCCTCAGCACTTTATTTAATGAAATAATAACTTGGTTTCAATTGATATGAACATGAGGCTCCTATGTCACTAGGGATATCTGAAATAAAAAGTTTGAAAAGGATTGATCCTACTTGACTCACCAGATCAGGGACTAAGGCTTTACTATAAGTACCTTCTTTTATGACGTTGACGTTCCCAGATGGGTGGGGGCTACTTTTCAGTTGCGGAATGTTTCACTCGTGCTGTGTATGACACGATTATATTTCTACCTGTAAAAAGGCGAAGACATTGCCTTTGTCAGATAATGTGTTCCTCTGTCTGTCTCCTTTCCTCCCATCCAGGGAGTATGAGTGTACCCTTTAAATTATATTCAGTGCAAATGTAATACGATCATATTTAGAAGTAAACGTCGGCATTTTTTCACCCTTTAGTCACAACATTGTTCAAGGAATGGTTCATGTTTTAAAATAAGAGCAAGTATAACCATAACCAGATTTAATTTTTAACCCATTTGTATTTATTAATAGGTATGTATGAATTGCAAGACGCTCACAGAAAACCTAGAAGATGCAATTGAACAATTAAGAAGGAAAGACAAAACAATTGAGGAACTTCAGTCTGTTTGCAAGAAGTTTGAAAGTCAACTATTGGCACAGGTAAATACCACCAAACAATTACTTTTGTCCTCTTGCTTTATCACAAACAATATTAAATAAGAAGAATTGATGGTCCTACCCGTCTTAGCGCGCGCTGTGGGACAAGAATACAACAATTTAATCCATGCACAATAGGACTGGGCAGGCCAAATTTAGACAACACCGCTAGCATATAAGGCCAGCTGAGAGTATCAAAAGCCTGGCACACGTCTAATGACAAGCAACTAGCAAGAGGGGAAGAGTCGGACGCCGCGTGTATTAGGGCATGGAGCCGGCGGGTATTCAAAGAGGTACTGCATTGGGGTAAGAATCCACATTGGTCCGTATGGATCAAACGGGGAAGGAGTGGCAGGAGGCATGACGCCAAGAACATACCTTCTTATCTTATATTCTGTATTCAGAATAGAAAGTGGCCTATAAGATAGATCAGTCGGTACCTTGTCTGGTTTCAAGAAGGACGTGACTATCACCTCTCTGGTAGTAGGAGGCAAGACCCCGCTCTCTAGGGAAGTAGTATAGAGTTGCAACAACCTCGCAATCAACTTATCGACAAATGGGGAATAAAACTCCACAGGGAGACCATCGGAGCCTGGTGTCTTGTTGCAGGCCAACGCCTTTATCGCCACTCGGATTTCTGCAGCAGTAATCGGAGCAGCCAACTTCTTGGCCATCCAATCAGAAACCGCGGGAAGCTGGACCTCGGACAAGAAGGAAAGTGTGGGACCCAAGACATCTAAACATGGGGCGGCATACAAACGAGCATAATATTCCTGAAACGCAGCATTAATCTCACCCTGAGACATAACAATGCATTATTAACCGTATTCACAGCCAAAAGGGGAGTAGGACTCACCGTAGGCTGGATCAGTCTCGCCAATAGTGTACCCGCCCTATCTGCCTCGGAGTGTGTTCGTAGTGTGTAAGCATCAAAATCCACAGACGTAAGCGCTTTAACAACTCCTCATACTTAATCCTAGCGGACTGAAGCGGTTCTGCGCCGTCTACACTCCTCTGAGCCGCCACCTCCAGGGCCTGCAATTCCCCCTCTAGGTCAGTAATGATCCTGATCCTTTCCCTCCGTGATCCTGCCAAAGTCCCCCTGGCAACCCAACGTACAGTCACTTTGAAGGCCTCCCACTCGATAGCCCTGGATGAGGCAGTACCCTCATTCTCCACAAAAAAATGAGTAAATAGCCATATTCAATGCCGCCCAATAGACCTGGTCTTCGGTTGTAAAGGCTGCATCCTCCACATTGGGATTGGAGCAGGGGAATGGCCCCAAGTCAAACGCAATTCTATGGGATTATGGTCAGATATAGTCTTGCCCAGAAACTCAATGTGTAATAGAAGAGGAAAAACCTGTGAGCAGAGGAAGTGATCCAGATGTGTGTGCAACTTATGGGGTAAGAGTAATAGGAATATTCCCTCATGTTCACATGCATTGCCCTCCAGAAGTCTAATAAATCCCAACCTTGTGCCCAGCGAGTTAGGGTTACGGCCTACGCCCTCGCCGCCGTATTAAATAAAGGAGGATGGGAACGATCCAGGCCAATATCAAATACTGCATTTAGGTAACCCCCCCAAGGGAATTTCATCAGGGCATATACTAAATAGTCAGGTCCGTACGATAGTCCTAGATGAGGTTCCTCCTAGAAAGCTGGTGTAGAAGAATGGTCACAGTAGACCACAACGTATTCCTGAAAAAAGCTTCACACTCAATTCCAAATGGAATGGAATGGTGGTTCGAGTCCCCCGAATTAGCTGGGATGTGACGCTTTGGAGAGTCAAGAAGTGTATTAATTCCGGACCCCTTAGGGGAACTTCAAGGCGGAGGGGGGTCAGTGCGCTCGGGAAGATGACCGGCTTTAATAGTAGTTGTATTCGCGTTAGTACGCGACGGTACCTATGATATGGTCTCCATTCTCCGCCGCTCCTCCTCGTGGAAGTCCCAATACTGGGTCCAACGCCCAAACATGGTTCGACCAAACCGTGCAAACAAAGTTAACATACCTCACATTCAACCAGTGCCACAGCCCTTGTGGGAAGGTCGCTAACACCATCAATCCATCAAGCAATCAATCATGGGCATTTTTATAGCACGCTACTCACCCGGGAGGGTCTCAAGGCGCTGGGGGGGAGGGGTTCGTTACTGCTCGAAGAGCCAAGTCTTGAGGAGCTTCCTGAAGGAGAGATGATCCTGGGTCAGTCGGAGGTGGATCGGGAGGGAGTTCCATGTCTTGGCTGCCAGGTAGGAGAAGGATCTTCCCCGGTGGTGGCTTTGCGGATGCGTGGAACGGCGGCGAGGGCGAGGCTGGACGATCGTAGCTGGCTGGTGGGCGCGTAGAAGGTCAGGCGGTTGTTGAGGTACTTGGGGCCCAGGTCGTGGAGGGCCTTGTGTGCGGGGGTGAGGAGTCTGAACGTGATCCTCTTGCTGACGGGGAGCCAGTGCTGGTCTCTCAGTTGGCAGGAGATGTGGCTGTGTCGGGGGATGTCCAGGATGAGTCGTGCGGAGGCGTTTTGGATGCGCTGGAGTCTTTTTTGAAGTTTGGCTGTGGTTCCGGCGTAGAGGGTGTTTCGGTAGTCCAGCCGGCTGGTGACGAGTGCCTGGGTGATCGTCTTCCTGGTTTCGGTGGGGATCCAACGGAAGATCTTGCGGAGCATGCGCAGGGTGTTGAAGCATGATGATGAGACGGCGTTGACTTGTCTGGTCATCGAGAGGGAGGAGTCCAGGATGAAGCCCAGGTTGCGTGCGTGGTCCGTTGGTTTGGGAGTGGTGCCCAGGGCAGGGGGCCATCAGGAGTCGCCCCAGGCAGAGGGTGATGATCCCAGGATGAGGATTTCCGTCTTGTCTGAGTTCAGTTTCAGGCGGCTGTTCTTCATCCATTCGGCGACGTCTTTTATCCCTTCATCCCTTCGTGTAGGCTGGCTCTGGCGGTGGCGGGGTCGTTGGTGAGGGAGAGGATCAGCTGGGTGTCGTCGGTGTAGGAGATGATGTTGAGGTTGTGTTTGCGTGCGATGGCTGCGAGAGGGCTCATGTAGACGTTGTAGAGGGTTGGGCTGAGTGATGATCCTTGTGGTACGCAGCAGATGACTTCGGTGGTCTCGGATCTGAACAGGGGAGGCGGACTCTCTGGTTTCTTCCGGCGAGGAACGAGATGATCCACTCCAGTGCCTTCTCTTGGATTCCGATGTTGTTGAGGCGCTGTACTAGGGTGCGGTGTCAGACAGTGCCGAAAGCTGCAGAGAGGTCCAGGAGGATGAGGGCCGCTGTTTCCCCGTTGTCGAGCAGGGATCTGATGTTGTCAGTGGCTGCGATGAGGGCGGTCTCGGTGCTGTGGTTGGCTCGGAAACCGGACTGCGAGGGGTCGAGGGATCAGTTTGTCTCGAGGAAGGCGGCTAGCTGTCTGTTGACGGTCTTCTCGATAACTTTGGCTGGAACAGGGAGGAGCGAGATGGGGCGGTAGTTCTTGAGGTCGGTGGGGTCCGCTGTTGGTTTCTTCAGGAGGGTGCTGAGCTCGGCGTGCTTCCAGATCTCCAGAAAGGTGGCGGTGTTGAAGGAGGTGTTGATGATGTCCCGGAGTTGGGGTGCAATGATGGAGTCGGCCTTGTTGAAGACGTAGTGGGGGCAGGGGTCGGTTGGTGAACCGGAGTGGATGGTGTTCATCGTGCGGGTGGTGTCTTCGCTGCAGACCGGGGTCCAGGCGCAGATGGTGGTGGTGGGGGGCGTTGGTTCGGTGGTTGGGTGCGTGGTTGGTGCGCCAAAGCGGTTGTGTATATCGGCGATCTTGCGGTGGAAGAACGAGGCGAGTGAGTCGCAGAGGTCTTGCGAGGGAGTGATGTCGTTGTTTCCGGCGCTGGGGTTGGAGAACTCTTTGACGATGCTGAAGAGTTCCTTGCTGTTGTGGGCGTTGTTGTCCAGCCGTTCTTTGAATGCTGTCTTCTTGGTGGTGCGGATCAGCTGGTGGTTTTTGCGGGTGGCGTGCTTGAGGACAGTCATGTTGTCAGTGGTCTGGTCGGGCGCCAGGCTTTCTCGAGGGTGCTGCAGTTCTTCTTGGAGATCTTGAGTTTGTCGGTGAACCAGGGGGCTTTTCTTGCTGCCGGGTCTGCTGGGAGGGTTCTTCAGTGGTGCGAGGTCATCTGCGCAGTTGGTGAGCCACTGTGAGAGGTTGTTGGCTGCTTCGTTGGGGTCCGTTGGCTGCTTCGTTGGGGTCCGTTGTGCTGGCGGGAGGGTTCTGGCGGAGGGAGGTGGCAAGCTGCTCGGCGGTGATCTTGCTCCAGCTCCTGCGAGGAATCTGTTGCAGGTGGTGGTGGGTCGTGGTTCTTCTGCAGCTGAAGTGGATGCAGCTGTGGTCAGTCCAATGCAGTCCGGTGGAGTGGCTGAAGGAGATGTGTTTGCTGGAGGAGAAGATGGGGTCAAGCATGTGGCTGGCGTAGTGGGTGGGGGTGTTCACCAGTTGCTTGAGTCCGAGGTTAGCGAGGTTGTCCAGCAGGGTGGTGGTGTTGCTGTCCTTGTTGTTCTCCAGGTGGAAGTTGAGGTCCCCTAGGAGGATGTAGTCAGCGGAGGGAAGGGCGTGCGGGCTGGTGAAGTCAGCAATGTCTTCGCTGAATTGGGTGCGTGGTCCCGGGGGTCTGTAGATGAGGGTGCTCTGAGGGTGGTCTTGGGGTCGGTGTGTATCTGGAAGTGGAGGTGTTCGGCGGCGGTGAAGGTGTCGTCGGGGTTGGTCGTGATGCGGATAGTGTTCTTGTGTGCGATGGCGATGCCTCCTCCAGTCTGGTTGACGCGGTCCTTCTGGGTGATCTTGTATCCGTCCGGGATGGCTATGGCGATGTCAGGCGCTGAGGAGGCGTTCATCCTGGTTTCTGTGAGGAAGGCGACGTCTCGTGATATTGTGTCGAGCAGGTTCCAGAGTTCGACGGCGTGTCTGTGGACGGAGCGGGTGTTGAGCAGGATGCACTTGAGGTGGTTGCTGCTGTTGCTCGGCTTGTCAGGTGTGGTGCAGGTCCGGAGGCAGGTGAATTTGCAGGCTTGGCAGGTGAAGGGTCCGTGGGTGCGTTTCGGGGTGGCTTGGTAGCAGGCGGGAGTTCGGCCGGCGTTGAGGGTGGTGGCGTCGTAGGTCCGACGTGTGGACTGGCGTCGACGGGGCCAGGGGTCCTGGCGCTGGGCTCGGTCCAGGCGCGGACTGGCGCAGACAGGCTTGCCTTCGGCGCGCAATCGGCACGCCCGCTGCACGTTCGCTGCGTGGCCTCCATATGTAGGTGAGAGGCAGGGAGGAGCAGCTGGGAGGGGGAGCGGGGTGCCCAATGGGGTCAGGGGGGCGGGCCGCAGAGACACAGCGGCGGGAAAAAACGGCAGCAAAGATGGGGAAGAAGGTGGCGGTGGGGGCACAGAAGGCAGGGGGCACAGGAGGGTAAAGCAAAGGAAGAAACAGCCGCTCAAGAGCAGTAAAGCACTCATAAAAGCGCCAAGAACGTGGGCCGGGCCTGGGAATTTACTAGTTCGTTCCCACCTGTCGTAACAGCAGACAAGTTCTATGATGCTCTGCCAGTCGGGCAAAGGTGCATGTAGTGAACTATAAATCTTCAATCCGGACAGGAAAACAAGAGGCTGAGCATATCCTACAAGGTATAAGACAAAGAACTAAGAGTCTGCCGAGGCAAGAGGATCATTGCTGAGTCACGAAGTAGCAGAAGGAGCTAGAGCTGATATCTGGTCAAGTGGTGCGAAAAGTGGGGGCAGCATGTAGAGTAATTTGCCTGCCGTCCAGTACTTGCTGACGACCCAAGGAACTGGAGATCGAACTTTGAGTGAGAAGGCCCCTCTTACGCCTCCGAGGGGGACGTTGCGATTTGGGCAGTAAGGAGTCCATGCGTCTCATAGGTTGGACATTGGGGAAAGTCTTGTCTAACCATTCCCATGTGCTGTCAGGGGTACCAAAAAACAGGGAACGCTGGTCGTAGAGGATTTTCAGTTTTGCGGGGAACAGTAAGGCAAAGACAGGCCCGCTGCTCGAGCACGTGCCTTCACCTCCATAAAGGAAAATCTTCTGCGCTGGACTGCCAAAGTGTAATCCGGAAATATTGAAATCTTGGCATTATCAATCTGTAGAGGACCATTATCTCTTGCCGCCTGCAGTAGATGATACCGATCCCTGTAATTTTAAATCCTGGCCAGGATGGGATGCGGGTTAGCACCTGGAATTGGAAGTCGTGTGGGGACCCGAAGCGCCCTCTCGACTGTCAAATGTGCGGACAGTCTGGTGGGGGCCACAGTAGTCTTTAACCAGTTCTCAATGTATTTCGTAGGCATAGATCCTTCTGTCCCCTCCAGCAGACCCATGATTCGGAGGCTGTTTCGGCGTGCCTGGCCTTCTGCATCATCTGCCCGCGCCTGGAGGGAGTCAATCTGCTGACGCATGTGTTGTAATTGCTCTTCATTGGCCTGTACCTGGAGTACCATGGTGTCTACCTTCTGCTCAGTCGTTCTAGCCCTCTCAGCCAATTTCTTATGATCATCTTTCAGCAAGTTGAGACCCACCGAGATTATGCCCAGCTGCGCTTCCAATACAGAACGGGAATCTCGAATCTCTCACAAAATCATGTCCCGCTTGTCCCCCGAAGTGTTAGTCTCCACAGCCCTCTCAGTCTGGTGGGACAGGACGGAAGAATGTCCCGAAGTCGGAGAGAGAGATCCTGCACTCCCTGACTTTGTTGGCACCCTAGGCCTTCCCTTGCCCATAGCAGGTGGCGTGGTGGGGCCAAGTAGTGAGCACCCAGCAACAGCAATTGGATAGCAACGACTACACCACAGCCAGCGGAGAGCCGCACCAGAAAGCAAGCGACCACCACCAGTCAACAGCACAAGGCAGTAATAAGGAATCCACTCAGTTCAATCGCTAGGGCAATCCAGGTACCCTGGCAGGTTATGGCAGCCGCTATCCTGTGTAACAGCGAGCCCCTCCAGCTCACCGGATTGAAAATAGAGGAAATGGCGTCAATAAGGTGTTCATGCAGCTCCCATGTCGCCAAGTCCAAGCTGCTCAGTTAGGCCTCTGCGCAGCCAGGTGTTCCCACAGTCTATACACCAATGAAGGGCACCAACTGCAGGCTCATGCCGGTCCCAGTTCACCCCGATCCTAACTCCGCGCCAAGTTCCATCAGTCCTGGCAAGGCACCGCTGAACCATGTGGCATGATAGGACTCCCTTAGGTATACAGTCGCTGTCTTTCCATAACACCCAGCTTATTAGGCAGGATAAGGGAGGCCACACCAACTAACTCGAACAGTCCGCACCACCGTAGCCTGACCAGTAGTCCAGGAAGGATCTCCAGACACCACCTTGCGCAGGGGGCATAAGATAAAAGTCACAGCGCTTACCTATAGCGTTCTCCACAATCTCACCTCAGCAATGGGGGCACCACTCCAACACTCCCAGCCGCTCCTCCGATCCGCAGTGTCATGCGAGCACAGCCGGGGTCTGCCGAGGAACCACCACCGATCCGTGGCGCAATACGGCCCCACAACCACTCAGGCCTTCTTCGGGGGAGCCTCCCCCTGCAACAGGCACAGCAGCACCAGTGCACCGGCGCACACCAGTGTCCTCAGGCGGCAGCAGGAACCAGACGCCCCCCAGCATGTCCGGGCAGAACACTACTCAAGGGACTCAGCTGTCGCGATGAAGTATGGGCCCAGAGCCGGGGTCTCGTGTGGGCGCCGCCGCCAGGATCAGGCGCCCGCAGCCCAGCTGGGCCACAGGATAGCTCACAGCTCCAGACTCTCAGAAGGCCTCCGGAAGGCCAGAAACCACCACTGCCTATAGGACCGTTCCAGGGGGCACCAGATGTCCATAACACACCGTTAAGGCAGCCCTGCTGTCTGGGAATGCCAGCCGCTCCTTTTCCACTGTATGGCAAGGTAAGGATAATTGGATAATTGCTCGGATATGAAGCCCCGGCCCGGAGCTCTTCGCTTAAGCAACCACCATCTTGGACTACAGACCACGCCCCCCTGTAACATCAACATTTAACAAACATTCCATAATTGCATTACTATGACTTGGCTTATACGAAGGCAAGTAAACTAACATTTCATATACATAGTTCTTAACAATATTATACTGTGTAGCAAATTGTGCTTATCTAGGTACACATTGTCTCTGTGGGACCCAATGTTATGTGTACAGGGTGGTGAGTTGTATGTGGACACACCAGGTCTGTCCCAGTTCTTTCCAGGTAACCAAGCATTCTTATTTCTTGTGCCCGTGTTGATTTGCGTACATCTTTGATCCAGTCTTGTAGACTAACTTTTTGGGTGTAACCTGTGTATTGCACTACACCTCTTGGCTAGAGAAAGTGTAAACTGTGGCAAACTATTCAATGTTCTTAATATTCAATGCACAATGCTATAACAGTCACAAAGCCTCTTCTTGAGTCTTAATGGTGAAATGGTAAACGATGCAGTGATTGCCTAAGTTCTCTTTCACATGCCAAAATAATGTATTCCAATGCATAACTTTCACAGAAATAGGCACTAATTATCCCTGCATCGACGACTACGGCAAATGTTTTTCCTGGCTCTGCTGCTGCTTTCCACCCATTAATTAATGCTGCTGTCCATCCACTGAACTGATGCTTTTTCCAATGTGAAGAAAGCGATAGTGGGATTAGGTGGAGCCTCTTTTCGTTCATTGACAAAACAGCCTGTAGAACTGATGCGGTACAAAAGGGGGTGGTGAGGCACAGGGTCAGACTGATTTGCATATGGCCATGTCTGAACTGGGGTGGCAGAGTGGTCTAAAGAATGGTGATGGATTAAACCCAGATCTGTTGACTGGGTGTGAGTATTTGATTGGTTCAGATTCTCCGTCCATCACCACCCCCTTTTGTACCGCTTTGTAGAACTGATGCAGCGCAGCAGATTCAGTAGCTGTAGACAAGAATGACTTCACAGAGAGTGAAGGACTGATCAAGTATGCAGTGGCGGCTGGTACAGTTCAGGGGTGGTGAGGCAGAGGGTGGGGGGTAAGGGGGATAAAGAAAAAAAATAAAGCTTACCTGCTCGCTGTGTCTTGTCTCTCCTCCACTCCCTATACCAGTTGGTCTGAGCGCAGTGGTTCGGCACTCCGCTCGGAAGTGGGAGCCTGGGCATGTTCTCCACACGGGCTGTAATGCAGCCTGGGTGCAGCACATGCAAAGTGCACGTGACTGTTTAGCAGGCCTGAGAGGGCCAGAAAAACAGTCATTGCGCACTTACAGAGTGACTACCACTCCCCCTCCCCTCTGCTCTGAAAGTAGAGCAGCGCCGTTCCACAAATATCCCACAGCAGGAACAAATCAAATGTTCATAAAAATGAGTTATTACCGTTTTAATTTTCATTTATTTACACTGCTGAAAGCTAGTGGGGTGACGCCACTTGAAGTACGTGCTGGGCACCTCCCGAAATAGTCACAACATGTAATATAATCACAAACCATTCACGCAGTGGATGTGCACCCTAAATAGTCACAACATATTCACAATATCACAAACTACGCATGCAGTGGGTGTTTCTGTAGTAGTAGTAGTACATTGGAAAAATAAAAAAGTGTTGGGTTGAATGCTTAACTTAATTCTAGTCAATAGTGATTACACAATCCATTGGTTTTTGCTGACTATGCCACTCTAGACAACGCCCAGTCAAACATAAATCTGTCCTGGTGCTGTTCCAGTAGGAATTGCCCACTCTGAACTGCCTGGCTAATGTCCACTACAGATGAGCACAAAGGGATACCAAGACCAGTTTACACAGTAAGTTGACCACTTTCTATGTACTCGAATGCCCCCATGGTGGACATGCCTCTTTAAGATGTTATAAAGCCCATGATTGAAAGCACCGGGTTTTCTGTGTCCATGTGGTATATACACCTGCCACCGGCCTATGACATTTCTGGACAAAATTAATTTATCTACCAGAAACAGAAATTTGGTAAACAGGACTATGTTTCTAGAAACAGAGAACCTTAATTGTGAATCCAAAAATCTGTGCATTTATTGTGAAACAAGTGCACTTAATGTAAGTGCCTGTTTGGGGACGCAAATGGTAAATTCACGAATACTTAACCCTGTATTTGAGTGACAATTATTTACGCGATAGCTCTTTAATTCTGATATGCTGATCATTTAGTAGCTTAAGTAATAGAATATTTCATGCTTGCCCATTCAAAAGTACCCTAGCCCATTTCTTTGCAAATTTGTACTCTGAAAGGTATCATTTGACCCTATTGGTTTAAAACGTTTCTTGTAGGGATGGACAAAGAAAACCAGTACATGACTGCAGTGCCTCATTCTGAAGTCTGTTATTTTCCTTATTAATCCAAGGATTATAACAGAGAAGCATTCAAGGTTGGCGACAAAGAGAAAGCTTTCAAGAGCGGGCAGTGCTGATCAAGTCACCACGTCACAGAACATCAGCAGTCACAGAAAATGAGTAGTGACTTCAAGCCATGAGTTTGAAAGTATTTTTAGAGCACTGTCTAGGACTCGATGCCTAAAGAATTATTACAAGTGCCAATTTTGTGTGTGCGGTAGAGCTTAAGTGTTAAACATTTGTATATCCGTTTTCAGTATTTTTTGCTCTATTATTTGCAAACTAATTGTCAGTAAAGTACAAATATTTACCACTTTCTGTTTTACTTGAATTAGAAAACTGTTTAATAAATTCATTATAGTTGTATATGAGTGTTTCAATAGCGGATGTGCATGGGCATTAACAGTTTTTTTTTAGTTTTTTTTAACCGTTCAGAAATGGTTATGAAATGATTTGTCTGTCACCTCTTGAGGATTGCCAAGATAATGGTTTGCATTTTAAACTGCAGTCGCCTTTTGCTTACTTACAGACTGCAGAGGCTCAAAGATAATTTTTGCCCGTGACAATGAGAGCTCCACTCACTTTTTTACTTTAGTATTAGGTGGGGAGATGTAAAGCAAATGAAACCTTTGTTTAGAAAATTATGGGTGCCAGCCAAAATATAAGAAGGTTATTCAGTGAAATGTATTTTTAATGCAAGTACAAATATATCTAACCACGGTCCGATAAAATAGATCTAGGTTTTTTTCATTAAAGAGTATGGGGCAGATTTACAAGCCCCTTGCGCCTCTTTTACGCTGCCGTTGCGTCACTTTTGTGACGCAGCGGCGGCGCAAAGCCAGCACCATGCTACGGGGTATTTACAACGTGACGCATCTGAGAGATGCGTCACGTTGTAAAGCCCAGTGCCACATGTAGGCTTTCCGGCGCAGGTGGTTGAGTGAAATCTACAACATTTCACTCAGTCACTTTTTAGGCCATGCTGCGTCAAAACCCTACGCCTGCTTGTAGCAGGTGTAAGGATTGACGCAGCATGTTATGGTTAGGGCACTCCTGAGCCTTGCTGGAGTTGCGTCACGATTGCGACGCAACTCCAGTAATGTGCCGCCTTTCCGACGGCGGATGCGACACGCATCTACCCATCCGTGCGCCGCATTGTAAATGCGGCGCATCAGTGGTGGCGCACAGGTGGGCAGATGTAGCGCAACTCTTCTGGCGCATCCCTGCTGATTAGCAGAGATGCGCCAGAAGTAGTAAATCTGCCCATGAGTGTTTGCGGGTTGTTAATGATCTTGCATCGAGTGGCACATTCGAACCCCATATGGACCTGCCAGCAACAAACCAGATTTAGTGGTATTTGGTTGTAACCTCTAGGGGCTGTCAGTACATATCCCTCTAGCTCTATAGGCACTGTATAATGCAGCTATAATGCATGGGATCCTGAAATCCTTGGATTAAACCGGTCTATAATTTCTTTATAATAGGAGACCTATGGCAAGCATAGTCATGACCTAGACACTCAACTGTAATAACGGAGCATATTTGAAACAGCTGTTTAAAGAAGAAAAATGAAACATTGCTTTTTTGACATGCAGAAAGGAGATTTTTATGGCAACTTGTTGATTGTTTGCACTCTTTAGAAAAGCTGGATTGGATCTGCATCTTTCTTTTTTTTTTTTAAATATATTTATTGAGAATTTCTGTTACAATTAATTACAAATTGATAGATCCTGAAAAAAGGGGAAACAAAAACAACGATGAAATACAGATTCGGATTCAGAGCAATTATAGGATTAAAAAAACCAAGGTCAGATGTTAAAAGTATTAATACCATAAAAGCGTCAGTTAGCTAAGGGGAACCTACAATGATATTTAAGAACAAATTCTGCCAGTTACTGAATGTAAACATTTGACATACAATGGTGTACCCTACTTTAAAGTCTTGCATCCCTCCAATTTTCAAGAGGTGCCCAAATGTTTCTACCCATTTCACGACTTTTTTCCCCTTCTGTTCATATAGGCATGCCTCTATATTATGCATATCCAGTAACCATTGCAAGCCACATTTGAAATGATGGGGCAGTAGTGTCTTTGCATCCCGCTGAAATGAGGATCCGAAGAATCGCAACTGAAATAAAAAACCAAGGCTTCCGCGTCTTTCCCCATCTGCAGCTTATCGTCCATGCCTAGTAACATCAGGGTAGGGGATAGATCGATCTTACGTCCTAGCAGCCCCTCCCAAAATTTACTTATCTCAACCCGAATGGGTCCTAGCATAACACAGTGGTAAAACATGTGTAATAAATCTGCCGGGCCAACATTACATCTGGGACATCTATCGTCCTCCCTAACCCCCCATTTAACTTTGCTGGAGTATGATAAAGATTAAACAATGTTTTGTAATGTTGAGCCCTCAGATTTGAGGACCGAAAAAATTTCTTATTTAGGAGTAGGGCGATGTCCAGATCGACATCTGGGTCTTCCAATTTAGATGCCAGAGCTTATTCGACTTTTTCCAGATCATCCTGGATACCTAGCAGCAGATGATTATAAACTACTTTGATCTTCTTGCCCCCTTTTACTAAGAAATCAATCATTGGATTGCCGGCCGACAGCGACACCTTGGGCCTGAGAGCCGACAGGGTTCAGGCCATTTGACCATACCTAAACCAATGGTTAGATGGGATACCAAACTTATGCTGAATTACTTCAAACCCCAATATAACATCTCCGACCATAATATCCCCAAGATTCTTAACTCCACACTCCTTCTAGACCAGAGAATTCCTATCCCCACCGAAATGAGGAAAAAGACTAGACTTCCACAGATGGAGATATGGGTTTATCTTTGTAACATTAAGAACCTTTAAGGTCGCCTTCCACACACCCCATGCCCCTTCTAAGATTTTAAACCGGGCCCTCTTATAATACCTGCGATCGACTTCACACATCAATAAACCAATGGCCTTTCTACCTAATAAAAGTTCGTAGATGGAAGGAGAGTTCTGAATATCGCCATTTTCGGCAGCCGAATTTGCAGCTGGTTGAAAAAGAATTGTCATTTGTGCATCTTTCTACAGATTCCAAGCTTCTGCACTTTTTTTTAAAGAAAAAACAACCTCATATTAAACTGATTATAATATCTTTTTGCATCAAATATCTAACAGCTTTTTTGGTGTGTAGAATATTGCACTAGGCATTCTGTTTTTATTTTTCATGTTTTTATATGAGAGATGTTGGAACTGGGGTCACCAGTCCCCTAGGGTAGCATGGCACGAGCGGGTAGGCATCCGAAAGCATATGTGTTAAGCAACCATGCAGCACACGCAACCACTGAGTCAGAAACCTGGGCACGCAATTAGTGACACCACTCCAGTGAGTTTGTGTAAAAACTCAAGTTAGCTTTATTAAGATAGAGCTGGGTCAGGGTATTAGGAATTCATTATAACATTAGCTTTTCAATTTACCTCTACAAATACATATGTTGTATTTCTCTGTAATAAATTCTAGATGAATGAACCTTGAATATGCAATAAATATTAATTATTAGATAAATAAATATTTGAAGAGCACAGGCCTGACCTCAGCCTTGTTCTGAGCCAGCACCTGAAAGTAGTACATTAAGGAATTATAACAGGAAGCATGTCAATAAATAACAGTAGGCTTTTCTAGTAAATTTAGTACTACGTGGAAGAAAACATTTCAGCCATCAGGAATATGCATTTCATGCAACAAGGATGGCATCCCCTTAAGTAAACACCTCCTTATGTAGACATCCCATTAGTTCTAACTAAACATGGCATTAGGCAGGAATGTAGAACACTTCCTAACAGATCAAGCCACATCACATTAGGTAAATATAAACAGTTCCTTATTTAGGGCTTAACTTGCCATTGGGCCTTATTACATCAGAACATCCAGCCAAGGTGGAACATTCCATGGTCAATGAGCAAACATCTCACCACCCTCCCTGACCAACAGGCCAGTAACCCTCAAGAGGCAAAACATTCCATTATAAATAAATGACCTCTTGTGTAGGTTAAACCATTCTATGAGTTATTCCTAGAAGGAGTGAACACTTTCCTTAAATATGTAAAACATTTCATTTAACCGTAGCATTAGGTTGGCAACACTCCCTTCCAGTTTTAGAAGTAAAACCTTTCAACACTCAGGCATAGGCATTTCATGTAACACTCTTCGTTAGAAGTTAGGCCATTCCACCTTACATGAGTGATAAACAGTTGCTCAATAAGGAATCCGGAATAATCTTCTGGTTTACCCCTTGGAGGTAAGTAATCAACTTTTACTTGCCAGACACACACTCCTGCAGGAATACCGTTTCCTTACCCCGGTATCAGCATTTTATTACTTACTCTACACAGGCCTAAACACTTTTAGCACCCATGGGTATCCCTCTTGATAGGTAGAGGTTGGAACACTGGGGCAGGAGTATAAAACAATCTGTTAGAGACTGGGGAACGTCTCATCCGGCAAAGCCAACATTTCATCAGGCCTGAATACCCATTCCTAAGGCTAAGAGTAGAATACTTCAATAGGCAGGCTTAGGCCTTTCATTTAACTACTAAAAACATTTCTTTTAACTAGGAAGAGCATTTCATCATCATCTACCTAGCCAAGGGTAAACATTCCTTTCAAACCAATCACGTTAACAGAAATCCTTCCCCTAGTCAGGGGTTAACACAGAGCCCAACTGTCCCTAATGGGCTTTCAAACTGTTAATGAGCCCTGGCCCAGTTCCAGTACTTGTGGGGGGCCAGGAGAGCTCAGCAAAAGATTTTCCCACGTGGAGGGGCGGTACCGGGACCTCCTTTTGATTCCCGCCCTCCCTCCTTATGTTTACCTTCTCTCTTCGGCCTATTTACAGCCCTTGCGGAGGTTCTGCAGCCGGGGAGGCTTTGGCCCTCAAGCAGGCCTCGTGGCGGCCCAGCGCGATGCCGAAGGGCCTGATGCTGGCACCGGCGCTGGGACCGAGGCTGATCCTCGATGTGGGGCGAACCGGAGGGGGCTCCTGAACTCCACACCCCCTCCGCGATGCGTGTTGGGCCCGACAGGGCTTCCTTCAATTGCTAACAGACGCGCCTCAAAGCAGCCGATCGCTGCTCGGCTCCGGCGGGGGCGCGGCCGATGACGCGGCTCGCGTCCCCCGTCATGTGACTCAGGCAGGGGAAGGCTTCAGGCCTGCGCGGCCTACCCGGACTCCGGCGCCCTGACAGGAAATCTTTTCAGGCCCAGGAACGGGGCCTCCGAGCATGACCCAGCCGGGTCGAAGACGCAGCAGCTTTCCACCGCCCACCGGCAGCCGGCGCGGTGACACGAAGCCCCGGGGGGGGGGGCGCGGCCCACGCGCACACGTGACAATCTGGAAGCTTCAATAGGCGCTACAGGTAGGCGCTTTACCGGCACAACAGCGCTCGGCAGAGCTAGCGCTAAGCAGCAATTTCACGGCGCTTGGCTGGTCAGACTGCAGAGCGCCCTCAGCTGGGGCAGATGCTGTGCTGCTCTCGGGGGTGCCAGTTACAGATACACAGCGCCTCAGACATCAGATGTCCGCGCCCTTCAACCACTTCACAGCGCTCCGATGGGGGCCCAGCAGGGGAGCACACAAAGTTCTCTTGCTAGTAGCTCTTCCTGGCTTAACAGATCTTCAATTTGTCAGCACTGGGCAGGGTTAGCATCAGGGTCATATGCAGAGCGCTTCACCAGGCAGAGGTCATACAGCGCTTTCTCCACACAGTTCTCAGCGCTGATGAGGGGCAGGTTATAGCGCTTTTTCAGGCAACAGTCTCTCAACTTCCCAGCGCTTCAACTAGGCAGCAACCTCCTCCATTACCTCAGCGCTCCTCCCAGGGGCCAGTCCCAGAAATAAGGCAGTTCAGGCAGCGCTTGCAGGACAGGTAGCTCAGGATGCTAGCGCTTGGAAAATGGGAGCGCTTAACCAGCAGACAGTTCCTTTAAATTAGGAGCAGGATATCAGATCAGACAGGACAGGCCACCCAACAGTGGTCAATCAGGTAGGGGAATCCCAGATGGCGTCAGGGGGCACAGGGAGCGACACAGCGCCAATACCTGGTGGGTTCCTCAAAAGTCCTGTGGGGATTTAGTTTTCTTCTTGGCGTGATGTTTCTTGCGCCCTTAGTTTAGTTTGCTTGGTTTCTTGTTCCTTGTTTTAGTTGCTTAGTTTCTTATTCCTTGAAGGGGGGATAAATTGGTGGCTGGTGTTCCAAGTTCTTCTCAGCCAATCCCTTCAAGTGGTCCCTGGGGGTTCCCTTCCGCGGGGTTAGGTCAGTGGGGGGGGAACAGGATACCTCAACACTTGCAAAGCAGCACACTAGGCCCTGTCATTCCAGCATCATAAGACCCTGCCCTGACCCCCACTGCCTATCCTCCTGCGTAGGTACTTCCCCAGGTCTTCCCCTCAGCTTCTCTCCTCAGGAAAGTTCCCTCCCTTTCCTTTTATAGTGCCAGTTGACAGTTGGTAGTGTCAGTTGGTGTCAGTTGGTGTCACCTCACCTCTCCCAGAAGGTTCCAGAGGCTTCCAGGAGGTTCCACCATTCTACCTGTGGACAGGCTGGCAGGCTAAGATGGATACATTGCCTGAGGGTTCCAGCCAGCCCCTGGCTACTAGAATGCGCCCACTAAACCACGCTGCTGCAGCAGTGGTCTGTGGCGGCCATGTTAGGGGTAGGAAGTACCTGTACTTTAACACTAGTTTTACATTACACAGGCCTTTCTCCACCACACAAGGCCTACACACTGTTGCTTCAATAGGGGCATCCTAAATTAACAGGGGATAAAAAGCGAAAAATTTCTGGGGAAAAGGGCCAAGTCTCACAAGAGAGTTATGCTTCGCACCAATGATTTTAGTGGTTTGTGGGAAAGGTAATGGTGTGTCCATATATTATGAGGAATAATGTACCCCCAGCTGTACATGAGTATATTGCAAGCCACCTCGGGGTTCCATTACCTTATAAAGGAACTTGACCTTCGGCCTTGTTCCTCTATATGTTCATGGAAATCCTTGGTGACTTGCAATATCATTACAACGTACAGCAGGGGATACTTTATCCAATATTTAATGCACGAGTCTGCAATCCCTGCTTAAAAGTCTGTCTCTCATTTCCTTATTACAGTCCAGTTGTGGCGTCTCTTGTCACCTGTATTAACGAAATAGTGACATCCTAATGGTACCTGTCAGTGCCAGCATCCAAGGAGAAATGCAGATAACAGCATAATTGCAGTTGCAGTTCAAACAATGAAAACTGGAACAGATTTTTCCTTCTTCTGTTCTGTTGTTTCTAAAATGACATAGATGAGCAAAAAGAAGATATTTCTGGCAATATATTTATTTTTTGCGTTCTACAGGCCATTGCAAGTTAAATAGAATCTATGTGTTCTTAAACATTCTGAGCTATATAATTTATTTTATTTTTTAAAATATTTTTACTTGCATTTTTATGATGCAGAAACAAAACAAGCATGTCACATACAACCACTCTCCAATTCCCTCCCTCCATCCACCCTCCCCCCAGCACAAGATCCCTCTTCATCCTGACAGGATTGTACCTTACTTGTCCACAAATCCATAATGTGCAAAAAATAAAAAAACCCTTCCAAATCCGCTCCACCCTCAGCCAGTGCAGCCAGGTGCCTCCTCCATTTTTGCTTACAATCCCCCATCCAGCCCATGGTATCGGCACCATTTCCCCCACACTCGGTTGAATTTCTTTGGGCATCCTCTAGCCTTGTACGTGACTGTCTCCGCCGCCATATACAGATCCATGCCCCTTCTCCATTCATCTAGTCTCGGCGCCATGAAGGCCCCCATTCCCGGGCCACGTCTCTCTTAGCCACCACTAAAGACAGAACTACAAGGAGGAGAAGTGGGCGACCCAGGTCCACTTGATTTGTTACTCCCAGCAGCACCAGTTTGGGGTCCAACAGCAGAGCGACCTCCAGCACATCTCCCAGCGCCCCCAGAACCTCGGCCCAGTATGTCCATATTATGGGACATGTCCAGACGGTACGGTAAAAGTCTCCTTGCCCCGAGCCACATCTAAGACACTTCGTGTCGCTAGCCCAGCCCATGCGATATAGCCGCACCCCGCGTGGTATATCCTATGAAGGATTTTATATTGAATAAGTCTCAGACTGGACTTATTTGCGACTTCCCTTGGATGCATCAGGCTGTCTCCCAATTCACTGTATCCATCTCCCCCACATTTTGCTCCCACGATTCTCTGAGCTTTACCAATCCATGTGGCATGTTATTGATCAGTGTTCTATAGGTCAGGGAAACTGCTTTACCAGGGATGCGTTCCTGCAATTAACGCCCTTCAAGCGGGCATTCTCTGGTAGGGACAAGCCTAGCCCTGAACCCTAAAAATACCCCTGTACCCCAAAACCCAAACCTATCTCTGAACCCTAAAAAAACCCCTGTACCCCAAAACCCAAACCTATCCCTGAACCCTAACAATACCCCTGTACCACAAAACCCAAACCTAGCCCTGAACCCCTGTACCCCAAAACAATCCCTGAACCCTAAAAATACCCCTGTACCCCAGTACCCCAAACCTATCCCTGAACCCTAAAAATACCCCAAATCCCAAACCTAGCCCTGAACACTAAAAATACCCCTGTACTCCAAAACCCAAACTTAGCCTTGAACCCTAAAAATACCCCTGTACCCCAAAACCTAATAATACCCCTGTACCCCAAAACCCAAACCTATCCCTGAACCCTAAAAATACCCCTGTGCCCCAAACCTATCCCTGAACTCTAAAAATACCCCTGTACCCCAAAAATCCAAACGTATCCCTGAACCCTAAAAATACCCCTGTACCCCAAAACCCAAGCCCATCCCTGAACCCCAAACCTATCCCTGAACCCTAAAAATATCCCTGTACCCCAAAACCCAATCCTATCCCTGAACCCTAAAAATACCCCTGTACCCCAAAACCCAAACCTAGCCCTGAACCCTTAAAAAACCCCTGTACCCCAAAACCCAAATCTATCCATGAACCCTAAAAATACCCCTGTACCCCAAAACCCAAACCCATCCCTGAACCCCAAACCTATCCCTGAACCCTAAAAATATCCCTGTACCCCAAAACCCAATCCTATCCCTGAACCCTAAAAATACCCCTGTACCCCAAAACCCAAACCTAGCCCTGAACCCTTTAAAAACCCCTGTACCCCAAAACCCAAATCTATCCCTGAACCCTAAAAATACCCCTGTACCCCAAAACCCTGAACCCCTAAAACATACACCCCAACACCCCCAAACACACCCTTAAAATACTCCTGAACCCCTAAAACATATACCCCAACACCCCCAAACTAAAACCATACACTTACCTTACACTTAAATACATATGCTTTTACCATTCATGCTTTTACAACGAATTTCGTGGTAAAAGCATATAAGGTGTAATGGCATGCGTTGTAATATTTTGCGGAGTAATGGTACTTTCGTTGTAATGGTATGCGGAGGTCAGGTATGCGGAATGAAAGTTGCGTTGTGAAGGTGTTTTACCGCCATGCACAGTGCCATATTGGGGTCTGCTTTGTCGGCGTATGAGTCCAACCAATTGCTTTAAATCGCCCTCTCCAATATCCCCAGCGTAACCCTTGTTGCTGCATGCAGTCTTTCCTTTCCCTTTCCCCCTTATATGTAATGTAGGCAGTCGCGCTGCGCCATCGTCCCCCTGTAAGTCTATATGTGGGCTGGTCTGCTGGTGCGTGTAACCAATCATTGATACGGGTTAGATGCTCCGCCCAAAAATAGGCTTCAATAGTTGGCAGGGAGATCCCCCAATGTACTGGTTTCTTTGCAGGGTCCCCAAGGCCACTCTGGATTGTTTTCTCAGCCAGAGCAGCGGTCTCAGTTCCGCATTTATATCAGTGAAAACTTGCCTGGGGAGTGGGAAATATTCATTTTGTAGGGCATAGAGGAACCGCGGCTACGTAATCATTTTAAACATGGCAGCGCGTCCTAAGATCTTAAGGAGGAGCATCTTCCACCTGGCAGCATCTTCAGCAAAATTTACTAGCACCCGCTTGACGTTCTTCTGGTATGAGAGGTTCCTATCTAAGGTTATATAGACCCCCAAATACACAAACCCCTCGTCTGTAGTCCTGAGCGCACCAGATAGTAGGGACCAGTCCTCCCCCCTTCTGAGGTCATATAAGATTGACTTGTGCCAGCTTATCGTGTAGCCAGCACAAGCGTCGTAGGGGCTCAGCGTTTCGAACAATGCCGGAATAGTGGTCACAGGCTGAGTGACATACAAGAGGACATCATCCGCATATAGCGATATTTTTTCCTAATATGTGCCCGACTGCTCTATTTTAAATCCCCTAATGTCCTTGTTCTGCCTAATCTCACACGCCACTACTTCTATGGTTAGGGCGAAGAGCAGCGTGGACAGGGGATATCCCTGCCAAGTCCCTCGTCTTATGGGGAAATCCTTCGATAGCACCCCGTTAACTTACTCTGGCTCGTGGGTCTGTATAGAGGACAGGAGCCTCACCCACTGCCTGAACTTGGGTCCAAATCCAAACTTGAGCAATACCCCCTCGAGAAAGGGCCAATGCACCCCATCAAATGCCTTTTCGGCATCTAGGGATAAAAACAAATGGGGGGCCTCACTATCACGCACCTCCATCAGCCAGTTATGGGTTCTCCTAAGGTTCAGTCTGGTTGCCCTATCTGGCAGGAAGCCAGTCTGATCCAAGTGGACCAGTTTGGTGATTACCCGCCTCAGTCTGAGAGCTAAAATTGTCACCAGGAGTTTAACTTCCACATTCAGGAGTAATATAGGGCGGTACGAGGCACACTCCTCAGGGGGTTTACCTTGCTAATAAATCGGTACAATTGTGGCCATACGCGGGTTCGGCGGCAGGACATCCTCTTGGGCTGCCCTTTCAAACAGTGCTAGCAGATGTCCACCTATAAGGTCTGCCGTTTTAAAAAAGAATTCAGCTGGAAACCCATTCGGGCCAGGAGACTTCCCCGGACGGAGTTTAGTCACTGCCTCTTTGATCTCAGTTATCGTTGTCTCCCTCCATGTCCCGCTGGTCGTCTTCAGAAAGGACAGGGGTGTCAATTTGAATCAATGTACATCAGGGTATCGTCCAGCCCACCTAGGTCTCTGGCTTTATAAAAGTCCTCATAGTAGGAGGCGAAGGCATGAACTATGTGCGCATCTGCCCGCTGCACCCGCCCCTGTTTATCAATCTCTTTCTAACTCTAGAATCTGTGCTTCCAAAGTCTGCAACTTGTCCTGCACGTTCCTCTTTTCCCAAGCTAGTCTGTTCTGGGCCCTATCCCGCATGACAGTCTTGAGCGCTTCCCAGAGGACCACCCCTGACGAGACCGACCCTATGTTTTCAGCAAAATATACCTTTACATCTGCCCTGAGACCCTTCACTAGTTCCTTATTCTGCAAGCCCCAAGCCGACAGCCGCCATCCCCTCGTCCCCAACAACCGCCTCTCTCCCATCCGCACCAGTAAAGGCGAGTGGTCCGAGATACCCTGCGCTTGATACTCCATCACATCCTCCACACTGTGAGCTCATCAAGGTAGAAAGACATAGTCTAATCTAGAATACACTCCATGCGCTCCCGAAAAGTACGAGTAGGTACTAGCGTCAGGGTGCAGTCACCTACAAACATCCACTAGTCCAAGGGTTGAGATGGTTCTAGCTAGAGGGGTTAGTGTTGAGTCGCTAGGTCTATTCCCTGATCTATCCCGCAAAGAGGACATAACATCATTAAAATCCCCTCCCACTACCTGCAGAGTGTCCGATGTGTTCATCAGGATATCCGTGATGCCAGGCAGAGTTCTGGCCTGTAATTCCGGTGGGGCATAAACAGAGATGATTGTGAGTTTCTGTCAACCCCATGTTCCCCTCACCCCCACGTATGTCCCCAGTGGGTCTGTCCAAGTCTACTTAACCATAAAGGGGGGTGTTTTCTTAATCAGGATGGCAACCCCCCTGGATCCCGTTGTATATCCTGCATGTGCCAGTACTCTACATGGTCCCCTTGCTAGGAATCCACATCGGGTGCCCTGAAGGTGCGTCTCCTGCAATAGGACAATATCCGGCCCCACTCTTTTCACGTAAGCCAGGACTAACCCCCTCTTAACCTTGTTGCCTAAGTCGTTCATATTCCACGTGAGAATCTTAGCGCAGCTGCTAACCTGGACCTCTGCCCTAGAACTACCCATCAGTGCAGAGCACCTTAAACAAGGAGACTTCCCGTGCTAGCAGGAGTCGGCTGTTGGGTACACAAGTGCAGATAATGGTCTCAACCATGACATGCTAAAAAAACTGACCTAACAATCTTGGCCAACATGCAACCTCCCTCTAACTCCCCCCCACCCCCCACCCCCCAATCTTGTAAAATCCCCCCGGTCTCTCCCCCTTCCACTCCCCAGTCGTCCCATCTCCAACAAAATAGCAGTAAACTAGACAATCGGGTGAATGAGGTCTGTCGCCCTCCCACTCCGTAACTCCCCAGGAAACCGAGAAAGCTTGTGGGGTTGGGGGGGGAGACAGTGTCCAGCCTGCACATTCCAGGCGAGGTAGCATCCAGTCTTGGGCAGCCACAATCGGTCTTCTCTTCACGAATTCGAGTCCTGGAGGTTCCTCTGTGACTCCATAGTTTCTGGCGTAGGTTCCTGTTCCATCTCGTTGATTTCAATTGCCAAGGGATGCAGCGATTGTCGATCGTGTTCGTCCCCTCCGACGAGGAGCCCCGTGTCTCCCCCTCCACCTCTGAGCGTGATCCCTCCGCCAAGCAAGAGAACCGGGACCCCACGGTCCGGCCCAGGTCAAGCAACCCCTCATTGTTCCTTCTCCGTCTCTCAGTCCCAGACCTAGGGTAAGGGGTCACCCCTGGAAGACTGTCTCCACGACCTTGCCTCAACCTCTGCGCTTTGGGCGTTCCCCTGGGGCTTCCAGTCTGTCTCTCTGCATCAGGCAGTCTACGGGTCTCAGGTGTAGGTCGGGCTAGCCGGGGTCATTACCCCAGCCATTGCCAAGCCTCCTCCGGGGTGGGCAAAATATGTGTCTTGTCCTTGTAGATCACCTTCTCCAGTATTACATCTTTCATAGATTCACATGCTTGTATCTTCCCCGTCGTCATGGTGGGAGTCTCACGGTAACAGAATGACCAAGCAGTATAATAGAGAAGAAAAACTGCATAGAAAATCCCCATAGGGACTGTAATATTTGGTAACCAGACCATTTCCTTGTTTGGTCCAAAAGTCAGCCAATCAGCATTGCTGCCCTGCCCTCACACTCCCCAGCAGAAGCTTCCTGCCTCAGATTTCCAACCGCCTTCGTGTGAGAAAGGAGTCTCCCTGAGCTCTGCTCAGTTTTCTGTTCCTGAGTGAACTTTTGACCTTTTGGAATCTTATTTTCCTGTCTTCTGGATTAAGGTATTGTGTGTACCTATTTTTTTCATTATGGCTGAAAGCTCTAAAAAGAGGCTGTTCAGGCCTTGCAGATCCTGTGGGAAGGCCAGGCTCTACTCTGAGGACCCACATAAGGACTGCCTTTACTGTCTTCATCCTAAACATGTGGCTAAGGATTGTAAATACTGTAGAACCTTTTCTGTCAAAACAAAAAGAGACAGAGGCTCGCTTGCTGTTATGGCTTCAGAAGAAGAAGGCCACATCAGGCTCAGATTCTGAGGAGGAATCTTCTCATTTGACACCCAAGAAAAGAAAGGCTTCTGTTTCTGAGGAGAAAGTGGAGCCTAAAAAGAGTAAATCAAAGGAGAAATCAACATCATCTCTTCCTATTACTCCTCTGAAAAAGCAGTCAAGTCTGAAAGGGCATGGGTCTGCTCCATCGACCAGTTCCCTAGCTTCTGCTCCAAAATCTGTGGTGAAGACTTCAGCTCCGTCGACGACTTCACCGTCGACGACGACGGCTTCGTCGATGATAGGATCTAAAGCTGCGTCGACGGCGACAACGTCGACGACATCAACGTCGACGAGTAAGATTTCGCTGTCGACGAAGAGACCGTCGACGACGTCGACTCCGTCGACGACAGGTTCGACGTCGAGGATGTCGACGGGGGCCCCGTCGACGATGGTCTCGTCGATGAAGGCTCCGTCGACGATGGTCCCGTGGACGGCACCGTCGACGAAAATCATTCTAACAACTGCGAAAGCATTCAAATCGCCACAGTCGAAGACCATGATCTCTATCCGGTCTTTTCAGTCGACTAGGGGTTCGGCGACTATCAGCAAATCTGCGGAGTTCACCTCATGGACGCAGATTTCACCTTTGCCACCATCCTCATTGTTAGAGCAGGACTCAGATGGAGAGGAGTCCTCAGGTGCCGCCTACAGTCCTTCTCAGCTTCAGATAAAGAGCCAAGACACGGACGAAGAGGAAGTATATTCCTTCAAGGACAGACCTCAATCTTCCAGATACGAGTCTTTTCAAGAATCTGGTGATTATAATGAGGAGGACCACCAACAAGAGGACTCACGTGAGGAAGAGCGGCAAGAGACGGTTTCCATACCTGTGTCTCTTGTATCTGACCTTAGGTTAATGATAAACAACTACTACCGTTGTTTCCCAGAGGCGAACGCCTCTCAACCATCTACGCAGGTGCCTTCTTCACAGCCACCAAAAACAAACTGCAAGAACAAGTGGTGAGATCACCGCCAGTAGTTACTATAAGGGATGACCTAACGGAATCCGAAGAGGATGTACAGCCTGAAGAAGGAACTTGTTCATGATGCTTCGGGGCAGGAATGGAATACATTTTGCCATCGGCTCCGTCACCTATCCCATTACCGTCTACCTCCCCTCCTCAAGACGTCGGAGGTTTCCATGATATCATGGAAAAAGCAGCTAAGAGGTTCAATTTGGATGTGGAAGTTCAAGAGACGGAATGTTTCTTGTATGATTTCAAGGACGATGCCAAAAGATCGGTTCGTTCAATTCCTATTATCCCTCATATCTGGGAAGAGGGCCTAAAGATTTTGAAAACACCGGCTTCCACAGCGGTTTCTGTTCCTCGGATTGAAAAAAAGTACAGAGCGCCAGAGTCTGCAGCAGCCTGTCTCATAGGGCACCCCAGACCAGAATCAGTTGTGACGCAGGCGGCGCAGAGGAATTCTAAAAACCCGGTGGCTACTTCCTTGGTGCCACCAGACAAAGAAGGACGGAGAATGGACGGTGCCGGTAAGAGGTTTGCGGTCATGGCAGCCTCTACTATTAAAGCGGCAAATGCAATGGCCCTTATTAGCCGTTTCAACAGGCAAATGTGGTCCGATCTTGCACCCATACTATCTGCGCTACCGGAAGATAGAAAGGAGGAAGCGGCGGCCATCCTTAAAGATGGAGCTAAGTCTGCTGCCGAATATAGACATCGCCATGGATGTCTCGTCTATGGCCTTCAGACAGATGGCTGGGGCGGTTTCGCTCCGCAGGCAAGGCTGGCTTAAAGCGACATCGTTTCGCCCGGAAGTGCAGGCGAAGATTGTCGTTATGCCTTTTGATGGCGAAAATTTATTTGGGAAGCATATTGACAAGGCGTTGCAAGGCATAAAATCTGACACGCTGGGATCCCTTCAACAGGGAAGGTTTCAGTCCTTTTGAAAAAGGGGTGCAAGAGGTCAATTTAATCAAAGACCCTTTTTTCAGACCAATCGATATCAGCCGTATAACCAACAGGGATATCGACAATACAATGCCAACACCCAGTACAGGTCCTCCAACTCCTCTTACCAGCAGCAGTCTAAGGGCAAAACAAACACCAGAGGGAAAAATCAACAGTCTAACAGACGTCAATGATTTCAGGCCGGCGCTCCCCACACAACAGATCCCGGAAAACGACCACTATCTGTCTCAATACTTCAACAACTGGATGTCCATAACATCGGACAAATGGGTTCTAGATGTCATAAGCAGGGGTCATACTCTGGAATTTGTAGAAATACCACCAGATCATCCCCCAGTGCTCAGGCTCAACCAACATCGTCAGGAAATGCAGAAGGAAGTACATTCGCTTCTGCAAAAGGGAGCCATAGAAGAAGTGCCTCAACATCTCAGAGGGAAAGGCTTCTATTCGCATTTCTTCCTCATCAAAAAGAAACAAACCCTGAAATGGAGACAGGTATTGGATTTGAGGGATCAGAATCAATACATAAAGAAGATACCCTTCAGAATGCTATCGTTGCAAGAGATCCTACAAATGATAAAGGAAAAAGACTACATGGCGTCTTTGGATCTCATGGATGCGTACTTCCATATTCCCATTCATCGGAAGCACAGGAAATATTTACGATTTGTCGTGGAGAGTCGCTACTTTCAATTCAAAGTCCTGCCATTCGGACTCAAATCGGCCCCGAGAGTGTTCACCAAATGCATGGCCCCGGTGGCGGCCCACTTAAGATTGCAAGGGCATTACATTTACCCATATCTGGACGACTAGTTGGTGACAGGTCCATCTTTCAGAGAGGCAACAAGATCTCTTCAGTGCTGCATCCGGCTGTTTCAGCGCTTGGGACTACGGACCAACTTGGAGAAATCCTCGCTGACTCCGGCCCAGGGCATCCAATTCTTAGGGGCATGGATATGCACCAGAGCAGGGAAGGCCTATCCTTCCGAAGACCGAATGAGAAAGATCATGGGTCTAACGGCGTCACTTCAAACAAAAAGGTCCACTTCTGTGAGAGTGTACAAGTCCATGTTGGGGATGATATCATCCTGCATCCCACTGGTGCCAAATTGTCGCCTTCGAATGAGGCCTTTGCAGGAACAGCTGGACGAGCAGTGGGTTCAATCCAAAGGAACCTTCGAGGATCGGATTGCCATCACGAACCGTATGAAGGTGGCCATGTCATGGTGGAAGGTTCAAAAGAACTTGGACCAGGGCTTGAACTTTGTTCCTCGAGATCACGACTTCGTGATGACAACGGACGCTTCGCTGAAAGGATGGGGTGCGCATCTTCAGGAGCTGGAGATTCAGGGCCTTTGGTCAGACTGGGAAGCACAGCTTCACATAAACATGTTGGAGCTCAAAGCGGTGTTTCTGGGGCTTCAAGCATTCCTTCCCAGGATACGCCAATCGTCGGTACTTATCCAAACGGACAGCACCACGACTATGTTTTACTTGCTAAAACAGGGCGGAACAAGATCCAAACAGCTGTCGAAATTGGCACAAAGAATCTGGAAATGGCTGATAACCAACGGCATTTCAATTCAAGTTCAACATATACAGGGAGTCCTCAACATACGGGCAGATGCCCTGAGTCGCACTTCCAATGTGACGCACGAGTGGGAACTGCACGACACTCAGCTTCACAACCTGTTTCAAAGGTGGGGCACTCCCACATTAGACTTGTTCGCAACAAGAAACAACTCAAAGTGCGTTCAGTTTGCGTCCAGGTACCATCAGCAAGGATCCAAGGGAAATGCATTCCACATGGACTGGATAGGGAGGCTTGCCTACGCGTTCCCTCCATTTCCATTGATACCGCGAGTTCTTCGCAAGATGAGATTGGAACCGTGCCATGTCATACTGATAGCACCAGCCTGGCCGAGGCAGGCGTGGTTTTCAGATCTACTTCAGATGTCGAAGGGCAGCAAGATCCAGCTTCCGACATTCCAGAACCTCATCTCCATGAAAGACGGTCAGATTCTGCATCCGGATCTGCAATCACTAAAATTGTCAGCATGGAACCTCATGAGCGGGAATTTCAAAACCTAGACATTCCTCAGGAATGCAGGCATATTCTCTCGCAAGCCAGAGCTATGTCAACAAACAAAACATATGCAGCGAAATAGACCCGTTTCTGCCACTGGTGCGACAGTCAAAACTTACATCCGTTTGAAGTACACCCTGAAGGTATCCTACCTTACCTGCTGTCACTATCTAAGGCAGGTCTGTCGCATGCCTCGGTCAAAGTGCACTTGGCAGCAATATCACGTTTCAGGAGGAAGCCAAACGAGCCATCCCTCTGGTCTTCCAGGATAATAAAGGAATTTATCAAAGGACTTTTTAGAGTTTATCCACCCATCCGGCGTCCACCAGTGCCGTGGCACCTCAATACAGTCCTATCACAACTTATGAGGCCACCTTTCGAGCCTATACACAAAGCAGACTTACAGTTCCTATCTTGGAAGACAGCCTTACTGCTTGCACTAACATCAGCAAGGAGGGTTAGCGAAATTTAGGCCTTTTCAGTGGAAGAGCCCTTATTACAATTTCGCAAGGACAGGGTTATATTAAGGACAAATCCATCTTTTATTCCTAAAGTTCGTACGTCTTTTCACCTCAATGAGCCTATCATTCTGCCTACCTTTTTCAGCAATCCCTCATCGGAAGCAGAAAGGGCATTTTCTTTTGGAAATCTGTTTATTAGCATAGTGTTTCGAGCAACATTACAGAGTGAACAGTAAACATCGGCACTAGGAGAAGGCGTGCTCTCGCAAGCATAATATCAGCAATTACAACGTATATTTTGTATTTTGTGGCATACTCAATAAGGTAACATTCCCTTGAACAACCGGAACAAAACCCCATCCCCCACCCACAGTAACCCCCCCCTCCCGACACTCATTGCACATGCATGTGTAAGTCAGATCGTACCTGGTTGCACCCGTGAGTCCATTCCACCTAATAGTACAGATTAATACAGATAGTCATGAGTAGCAGCATAAACAGCACGGGGTAACCCGTGTCTTCATCTAGTGCACCACAGTCAGATGCGTCACATAGGTTTTCTGTTCGTAGGACACAGTACAGTGCTAAGGCATCGAATCAACAGAGTCCCCATCTCCCTCCGCTTCAAACATCCCCAATATGGCAAACCAATCCAGTGAGATTGGCGTTTTTCTGAGGCCCCTGTGTTCCTCGCTTTGCAGCGCTTCACCTTCCGCCTTGCCCCACCTTGTCACTTCCGCCCTCCATAACTCAGGATCCGGTGGTTTGGGCGACTTCCACCTCATCGTAATCGCCCGCTTCGCCAAGAGTATAGCCAGGTCAGTAAAGCGTGTTGCAACACTTCTAGTGCGCGCTGTGGGACCCAACCCCAGTAGTGCGTATTCCAATGTGAGTGTGCGTGATAGGGCGCCTGCACTGGTGAGTGACCCGGCAACCGTGGACCAGTAGTAGCCCAGCTTGGGGCAGTCCCACAGCATGTGTACCAATGATGCGTCATCCGCAGAGCATCGGGGGCATGTGTCAACCGCAGTAGGAAACATGGCGTGTATGCGGTGTGGTGTTAAGTAAGCCCTATGTAGAAGCATGAGCTGAATGAATTTAAATTTGGGGTTTCTGGCTATCTTTTTGGGGAACTGGAGGATACGCTCCCACTCCTTGTCTCGCAGCGGTCTTCCCACATCACCCTCCCATTTCGCCCTGAGGAGCGACAGTGGGGCTGCCCTCCCTGTCCTGATGCTAGCGGTTAACCATTTAGTCAGGTGGCTCCCCGTCCCCATAAGATAAAGCATCGTCGGTAATGGGTTTGTGGGAGGTTCCATTCCCTCGTGCGCCCACCTATTGGTCACGTAATGGCGGAGGCCGGCATACATGAGGAACGGGTACACCGTGTGCAGTCCTGAAGTCTTCGAAGGACAGAATTCGCCCCTCGGCAAAGAGGTCCCCCACAGTCGCCACTCCAGTGTCATGCCAAGGCGTGAGTGTGTGTGCAGTGAGTGGGCCCGCCTCCAGCGGGATACCCAGCAGTGGGATCGTGGGGGCATAAGATGTCGCCGGGGTGGTGTATTTTAGGGCCTTCCGCCAGTATTGGATAGCAAGCCGGAGCAGTGGCGGGGCATTTCTTGGTAGGTCTGAGCGGGGCAGTAACAAGACATGGATCTTCCCCCTAGAGCGGTCCTCCTCTGTTATGTCCACCTCGTGCAGGTTCCGACCCGCTAGCCAGTAGGCTAGCCATTGCAGCTGGCATGCAAAGTTGTAGGCCCGGAAGTCTGGTACTCCCATTCCCCCGGCTCCAGTAGGAAGCTGCAGTTTGGCCAGGCCTATGCGTCTCCGCCCTGGGCCCCATATGAGTTCCGTGAGGAGAGTATCCAGGGATTTAAATGTTGAGGCGGGAATCAGAAATGGCAAGTTGGTAAAATAGTAGATGAGGCGGGGAAGCATCACCATCTTAGAGATGGCCACCCTTCCGGCCACCGATAAGGGTAATGACAACCAAAATTGAATTTGGGATTTGAGCGCTCTCATAGCCCGGCCGAGGTTGCCATCAATCATCATGGCCGCATCCCTGTAGATTTGTACCCCGAGATAGCGGAAAGTAGAGTCCGCCATTTGAAATGTGTGTGGCGCGAAGGGTAAGGGTGCGGGCTGGCCTGGGGCTGCAAACATGAACCCGTAGGACTTGGACTCGCTTATGGAGAGGCCAGATAACAATCTGAAGTCCTCGAATATCTGAGATATAGAAGCAAGGTCTCCCCTGAGATCGCGGAGGTATAGGATAATGTCATCTGCGTATGCGGAGACCACATGGGTGGTCGTGCCCCTCCGGATCCCATAGTGGGGAGCTGCCGTTCTGAGTTTACAGAGCAGTGGTTCAAGGGACAGGATGAACAGGAGTGGGGAGAGCGGGCAGCCCTGTCTGGTACCCCGTGCTATGTCCACAGGACCAGAGATGTATCTGGACGTACGCACTCGGGCCGTGGGGCGGGTATAGAGCAGTTTGACCCAAGCAATATACTCGGGTGGAATCCCAAATTTCGCGAGCGCAGCAAACATGAAATCCCATCTAAGGAAATCAAAGGCCTGTTTCAGGTCCAACGAGATGCAGCCTTCTGAACCCAATTCCGCCGGGTCCCGCAGCATCAGCTGAGCAAGCCTTCTAAGGTTCATGGCCGTGCTCCTTCCCGGCACAAACCCGCATTGGTCGGGGTGTATCAGATGAGGAATGTATTGCGCCAAGCGCATCGCTAATATCTTGCTCAATATCTTGCAGTCGGTGTTGAGGAGGGATAAGGGTCTGTAATTAGCTAGGTGCATGCCATCTTTGCCCGGTTTTAAGAGGGAGGTTATTAAAGCTTGGAGGGAGGACTGGGGCAGTGAGGCAGTGCGCAACGCTTCCAGATAAACAGTGTGGAGACGCGGGGCCAGGAGGTCTATGTATGTAGTGTAGAACTCAGCCGGTAGGCCATCCGTTCCAGGGGTTTTGCTCCTTGGGAGAGCACGTATTGCCTGTCTAATTTCGGCGACTGTAATAGTGCGCTTCAGGTCTGTGGCCTGCCTGGCTGTGAGTTGGGGCAATTCAAGGTCCCTCATGAAGTCCTCCAATGCAGCCTCGGAGAGGCACTGGTGATGACCATATAGTGTGGCATAGTAGTTCCGGAAAGCAGCATTAATGCCCACTTGGGACGAGGCCAGTAGACCGTCCTGGTCCAGTATCTCCAAGATCGGGTGATTCACCGGAGAGTCTCTTATAATACGGGCCAGTAGTGGGCCCGATCTATCCGCCTGTGTATGTTGTCTGATAGTGTATTCTTTATAATCTAGGAGCCTCAGGTCTTCCAGTAGCTCTGCGTGTTTAATGTGTGCCTCTTGCAGAGGAGTAAAGTGTGTGTTAATGCCCGCAGCTTCGCTCTCCAGCATTGCCAGTGTACCTTCCACCTCTTTTAGGGCACCTATCACCTCCCTCCTCCTGCCCACTCGGGAGGCCATCGCCTCTCCCCTGATGAAGACCTTGAAAGTGTCCCACTCTATTTGTCTGGAGCTGGCAGTGTTCGTGTTGGTAGCAAAGTAGGTCTCAATAGCGTCCGCCATGGATGACCTGAAGACAGAGTCTTCAAGTAGTTCTGTGGGTAACCTCCAGGTCGGGATCGGGGCCAGCATCTTGCCCCATTGCCAGGTGAGCTCTACGGGGTTATAATCCGAGAGGGTCTTCCCCATATGTTGGGCTCGGACGACTGATCCCAGCAGGGAGCGGGAGCAGAATATACGGTCTATCCTGGTATGTAGCTGGTGAGGGGGGGAGAAGAAGGTGTATTCCCTGTCCAGGGGGTGCGTACTGCGCCACGCATCTGCCAGTTCCCATCCCGCCGCCCATTGTGCCAGCGCATCCGCCTGTCTCCTGCTTTCTGTGGCGTGTAGGGGGGGGGTGAGATCTATCTAGTGTAACATCTAAGACTGCATTAAAGTCTCCTCCAATCACCCACTGGTGATCTGCCCACTCCGCAAGGATTCTATTGACATTTACCAGAAAATCCGATTGGCCAGAGTTTGGCGAATACACACAGCCCAATACAATCATGTCCCCATCCAACAGGCCTTTCACAAACACATATCTGCCTTCATTGTCAATTCGCTGTTCAATCGGTTTAAAGGGAACAGAGTTGCGGAGCCAAATAGCAGCCCCCCTAGAGAACGCGGAGTAGGATGTGGCAAAGAGTTGACCCCTCCACTTCTTCTTGAGTTTCAGGCCTTCAGCGCAGTTCAAGTGTGTCTCTTGCAGGCAGGCCATCATGATTCCCCGGCGATTGAGCTGGGCCAGTATCCTGTGCCTCTTGTGGATCGAGCCCATGCCCCGCACATTCCAGGTGCACAAGTCATAAACATTAAGCGGTCCCATGACAAAACCTGCAATGCGGCCATGGTGGGACCGTGGGTGACCATACCAAGTACCTCATGACGTATGAGAAGAGTGTCGTGTAAACAGTTTGCCCCTCAACATTAAGGTCCCCGGGCCAACGGGCCCGCGATCCAAACCAGTGTGCCCAACATGGGCAAGAAGTAAACAGTTTCAAGTGCATACGGTGGGGGAGAGTGGACCTCTCGTGCCTAACATGTACTGGCCTGCGGTGGTGTGGCAGCCCTCCGTGAAACCAAACCTGCTAGTTACCCCCAGCATGTAGGAAGATACACTATTCATACGTTACCACCCGGACTTCGTTCAGGGTGCAAGTTGCCGGCGTCAGAATTCCTCCGCTGTCTGCGCCGTGATCTTGGGAAATAATTGTAGGCTGTCCGCCGACCCCGACACTTCAGTGTGTGTGCCGGAGACGCTGGCCTGACCTCTGTTAGTGTCTGCATCGTGAGCGGCGAGGGCCTCCTCCGTCAGCTGCACCACCGATGATCTGCCTATCAAGCGGTCCGCTGTGGGCCGCCCCTTTGAGGAAGATTTTTGTGAAGGGGCTCGTCCTTTATTGGAAGCCTGGTGACTCTGGCCCGACGGATTCCGGTGCCTCGTATTCCCAGAAGCCGATAGTGGGTCTTGCGAGGTCGGCGGCGTCAGCGTAACCTCCATCCACTCCTCCGCCTCCTCCGGTGAGTCAAAGAAGTGGGATTTGTTTCCATAAAGAATCTTGAGGCGAGCGGGGAACAGGAGGGCATATTTCAAGTCTCTTTCCCGCAGTTTGCGCTTCACCCCCACGAAGGTGGACCTAGCTCGCTGAACTGTGGGCGTGAAGTCAGGATATATGGAGATGCTCTTGTCTTCATAGCGGATCGGCGCTTTCTCCCGGGCCACTCTCAGCACAGTATCGCGGTCCCTGTAGTGAAGGAGTCGCGCGATCAAGGGGCGTGGGGGTGCCCCCGGCTGCGGAGGTTGTGACGGCATTCTATGCGCTCGCTCCACACTGTATAGCGTCGTGAGATCTTCCGGGCCCACCATCTTCCGGATCCAGTCCTCCACGAATTGGGTGGGGTTCCTCCCCTCGCTGCGCTCCGGAATGCCTAGGATGCGGACGTTGTTGCGTCGGGCCCTCCCTTCCGCATCATCCACCTTATCCCATAGCTGCTTGAGCCGTTTCTCCAAACCCTCCAGCTTCGCCGAGTGTTCTGTTTGCTGAGGGATTAGATCGTTCAGCGCAAGCTTCTGCTCCGACACTTTCTCCGCAAGTTTGTTATGGTCTGCTCGGAGTAGCGCGAGGCCTGTCGCCATGCTGTCAATGCGTGATTCAAGCGCTTCCCGTGTGGCTCGTATTTCATTCAAAATGAGATCCAGCTTGGCGTCCTGCGAACCCTTTCCAGTCGGTGGGATAATGTCCGCGGTAGACGAAGCTAGAGGGTCCTCCGAGCCGGTGGACTGCATGTCCGCCGATGCGCCGTGGTCCTGGGTCCTGCCCCTGTGTTTCCCCATCGACCTGGTATGCAGGGTGGCGTAGTAGTATGCGCACTCTCCGTTTCCGGTCTGCACTGCCTGATGGCACTCCGAGCGGCGAGCAGAGGTGTCCGCCTCCGACGGCACCACGAAGATATGAGTAAGGGGTCACACCCTAGTGCGATGTCAAGCTCACAGCACAGGATCCACGTCAGTGTAGCAGCGCTCCGCGGGTGGCCTTCCTCTCAGCCGCGGGTCTGGCCACTACAGGGCGATGTGTAGGGGTGCTGGGCCACTATTGGGGGGTCCGATGGAGATCAGCAGGAAGGGGAGCTCGGCGGTGTAGTCCGGCCAAAGGTGGTGTGTAGCCAGGAGCCCCCGTGGAAGCCTTAGTAGCCGGGACCTGTGGCAGTGTACAGGTAGCCACTCCCTGCTCTGCGGGGGGCCGCGCTGGTGATGTGAGGAGGTATCAGGGCCGCTGTGAACTTGCCGCTGTGATGCGCCTAGGACAGCGCAGGGCTCCGCGCTAGATGCTGGGAGGGCCCGGGGTGCAGGGTGGAGGTAAAATGGCGGCTATGGTCCTGCAGCGGCGGGGGGCCATCGCGAGTGGTCCCCGTGCACACCAAGGCAATGGTGCACTGGGCAGAAATGTCCTTCAGGTGCCAACCCCAGGCCCCCACTCCTCATCGGTGTCAGCGGCGTCCAGGCAAGTGCGGGCGTCTCCTTAGGGTCCGGGCAGACTCCGGGGCGGCCCCGGTGGCGCAGTGCCGCGATCCGGACAGTCCGGACAGGGACGGTCACCCAGGCTCGTTGGTGTGCAGGCAGTCAGTGTGGCAGCAGCAGGGGCCGTGTCCGCCGCCGGCCCGGGCAGCGCTCTCGAGCTCCGTAGACCCGCCCCCCTCCGGGGCTCGCCAGTGGTCCGTCGGGTCCGCGCCGCTGCCCGGCTCCCAGGCAAATCGATTCCGCGGCTTACCACGAGGGGACAGGCCTCCGGGATCGCCACAAGTCAGCAGAGTTTCGGCGGCGTCCCAGAGGGGTGGTGCGCTGCGAAGGTATGCCGCTCACTCCCTGAAGCCTCGGACGTGGAGACGGGGTGGGTAACGGTGCAGGATGACAGGATAGTCCGCTAGTGTACAGGGCTCAGGACGGAGCTCCTCAGCTACACGTCCGCCATAGTCGGCTCTCGGCCACGCCCCCTCATCGGAAGCAGAAAGGGCATTGCACTCTCTGGACATCTCTAGATGCTTGAAGTTCTACATTGAACGGACAAGGGCATTCCGCAAATCCAAACAATTATTTCTTGCTTTCGAATGTCAACGGAAAGGCCTTCCTCTGTCCAGACTGAGTATTGCCAGATGGATTTCATCAGCTATCCTGAAATGTCATGAGAAAGCGGGAAAGACGCTCATTTCTAAAGTGAATGCACATTCCACAAGGAAGATGGCGACTTCAATGGCCTTGTTCGCAGGAGTGTCGCTGCCCGACATCTGCAGAGCAGCGACGTGGAAGAGCGTGCATTCATTTACAAGGCACTACTGTCTAGACACTGCGTTGAAAGAGGACACGGCAGTGGGACAAGCTGTTCTGAAACGCCTATTTCAGTAAGGTATGATTTACTTGTCTGATTATTTTTCTAAGCAGTACTTTGATTTATGTTTGTACATATATATATATATCTGCACATATAGTATTATATTGATCTGTATTGTTCTATCATTGCTTTGCTGCAGAGCTTCCTTCTGGGTTCTGTCCTGGAAACGCTGCAAATTTTGTGAGCCCTGCTTACTACTCTGATACAAGCATGTGAATCTATGAAAGATGTAATACTGGAGAAGGAATTAGTTACTTACCTGTACACTATAGTTCTCCAGTATTATCTTTCATAGATTCACATGCGCCCGCCCGCCTCCCCGTTTCTCAGACAGATCCTGTTTCTCGGTATTATCCATGTCTCTCACTCGGGGACGGAAATCTGAGGCAGGAAGCTTCTGCTGGGGAGTGTGAGGGCAGGGCAGCAATGCTGATTGGCTGACCTTTGGACCAAACATGGTCTGGTTACCAAATATTACAGGCCCTATGGGGATTTTGTATGCAGTTTTTCTTCTCTATGATACTGCTTGGTCATTCTGTTACCGTGAGACTCCCACCATGACGACGAGGAAGATACAAGCATGTGAATCTATGAAAGATAATACTGGAGAACTATAGTGTACAGGTAAGTAACTAATTCCTTCATTTTGGCCGGGAACAATAGCATGTACTGAATTTGGAGGGACCTCAATTTCGCTTTCACTGAGTCAAATGAGCGTCTCTGCTGTTGCACTTCCTGGCTGTAATCCGGGAAGATCATTATCTGGGCATTGTCCAACCGGATTTACCCCCGTTTTCTAGCTTCCCTAAGAATCATGTCCTTGTCCACAAAGTTTAGGAAGCGTGCGATGACTGGCAGAGGTCCCGCTCCAGCCGGCGGCTTGGCCAGCAGTGCCCGATGGGCCCATTCTAGGACGAAACTAGTAGAGAATTTATCCTTTTGAAAGGTTCGCAGGAGCCACGAGTGGAGGAACGCCACCATGTTTGTGCCTTCAATTCCCTCCCACAAAACGGAGGTTGTTGCGTCTTGCCCTGTTTTCGGCATCATCCACCTTCCACATCAGCTGCTTGTGCAACGTCTGGAGCTCCGCCATATCCTTCCTCACCTCATGGATTATATCCTCAGCCTCTCCCAACCTTCTCTCCGATTCTTTGACCCGGTCTGCTAGATTGCGGAGGTCCTGCCGCAGTAGGGTCACTTCCGTACCAATCTTGTTGTCCAGTGCCTCACAAGATGCCTGAAAAGCGTTCATTAGCAGGGCTGTGTCTTAACTGGAAGTCGCCGGGTCCTCCTCCGGCGGCGGTAGGGCCGACCTGGCATAGCGGACCAAGGTGCCCTGACCCTCGCTGTGAAGGCCTGGTCCTCCTAGATGGCTACCCACCTAGGGCTCCTTTCCACCTCATCAGGACCCTCTCCAAGTGAACTCTCTACCTCCTCACGCCACCTCTCTCTCACCTCCAGCCGCCACTTCGGCTTCCAGCAGCCACTCTCCTCAGCGTATCCTTTCCAGAAAAGGAGGGACAAGGGCGTGGAGAGTCCGGAGCGTGTTGCCGCCAAATCCGCCAGCCCAATCGGGCACAGCCGCAATGCCAGGATGTAGGGGGGGGCTCGCCAAGCCTTCTCAGTGCAGACCCAGGTGGGTTTCTAACCCCCTTGCGCTGCAGAGGCTTACCGATGTTTCTTCTGGCTCCACTTGCCCTTCCTGCCGCCGGTGCTTTAATCCTCCATATTCGATGTCGCCAGTCAGCCGCTCTCAATGCGCGCGCCTCTCCTACCTCCTTACCGGGAGCATTCCCGGTCCATTTCTCATGCAGCCTCCACGCCCAACTGTCTCCGTGGATGAGAGGGCGGGGGACCCTCAGCCTCCCCAGGGCCGTGTGAGAGGGTCCCGTCGTCCCGCCCAGGCAGGCACTACAGACCGGTCGCTTCCAGGCCTCCGGCAGGGGCCGCTTACTCCGGAGCTCCGCTGGGCACCTTGCGGATCCTCAGGTTGCTGTGGTACGCGGGCTGGGCGCCCGCCCCCTCACAGCCGCACCACCGCTGGCCTCTCTGTAGGCCCAGCCTGCCACCACGTCAGCTCAGTTTCTGTCGCCGCAGTCGGCGGGAAGACGCTCCCTCGCTCCGCTGTGGCTAATCGCGTCACCCTCACCTCGTTATGGGCTATAAGCAGAGTCCCGACGGGCCTCCACGTCACCTGTATATCAAGCTGGGTAATCGTCCCGGGGCTGCCTCCGCTCTCCACTGAGCCCCTGCGACGTCTCCCCCTTCACTTCGGCTGTCAGCAGGCCCGTGCCGCCATTTTAATTCCCAATCCTGGGCCCTGGGACAGGCCCACAGCTTCGCCGAATTCAGGGTCGCCCCGTCTGTGACCGCGGTTTCGGATGTCGGGGTGAAGCTAGACCCCAGGGATCAAATTTCAAGCGTTTTCAGGACCTCTGGCCCCTGTTATTGCGTCGGATTAGTCGCCCGGGCCGGAGCTGGACAGACTCACGTCCTACTCCGCCATGTCGCTGGCCACGCCCCCGAGCTATATAATTTTTGATCTGGTTTACACTAAACTAATGCCAACATATTTTTTGTAGTAAATAACGAAAGGGTTTTTTGTGTGATCAGCTTTGCACTTCAGATTCAGCTTTTATTGTTCATGTCTGCAACCATAGTACGCCTTTAATATGAAAGCACAATGGTCACACAAGTCAGTGGTGCCTTGCAATAACGTTCTAATGTAGTATGGGGGGTACTTTATCCCATATACAAATCCACACGGAATGGTTATGTATGAATAAAGTAGAGCTCAGGGGGCGAAAGAGTGGGGTTTTGTAGTGAGATCCATATAAACCTCTTGAGACTCAACTGGGAAGCAGAGGGGGGAGATGTCAGGATCAGGAAGGGCATCAGGTTAAAAGAAAATCGAGCAGATTTTTCAACTGAGAGCAGTAATATTGAAGACTTTGTATAGCAGATGATCTATAAGATACTAAGGTTCCCAGTTAAGCTTTTTTTTTTACTTACTTGTCGCAAATATATTATATACATTGAGACCATGGAGGGTCCTAGGCACCATCAAACGGTGCACTTCTAACTAAGTAAAAGGCCTTTCAGTAGGGCAACTCTAAAAAATGGCGGATTATATGAAGGAGGCCCTAGTCAGATTGAGAGAGACTTAATGCTACGGGTGGCAGGAAAACTTAACAGAGGATAGAAACCTTTTTCCCTAGGACATCAAATAAAAGAAAGAGTTAAAAACACATTGCAATACTCTTGATACAGCAGGGATAGAAAAAGCAAAAACGTGTATTTCTGTGCTATAAGCAATCACATTATTATCAGTAAGTGTACCGAAAGGCAGGTCGAACACAGAAAGCAGCCAGGACAACAAATAAGGCAAAATTTGTAGGTTTCATTTTAATCGGCAGGCTACATCAGAACAAACATAAAAAACATTGCGGAGACCCCAATACATGTATTATCAAATCGTGATGAAGAATATAATGCTACATGTGAAGGTTCCCACCCTTTATCATTTCAATATGTTGTTTTTCCTGTACTAAGGATTCAGTATGGCACCACATTCTTTTTCATCACTATCTTGCTCATTAGAGTATATTTCTTTACCTGGTTCACGCCTTAGGCTCTTTTATTCCCAGCCTCTGAGTATTCTGGCACCTCAGAAAGGGACCATAAATAGCTTTACAAGGCTATTGAATTCCGAACTGGGCGCCGCATGCATCATGGCACATACATGGTCATCCTTTTCGCCCACACAGCGGTGTGCTCTCATGCTCGTTCTTACTTTTAAAATTAAGCTAATTCCTAGTATGGCGGCTCCATAAGTCCTTGCAATGGCAGCAGCTATTGTTCAACCAGCAGAAAATGGTGGTGCAGTCTTAAAACAACTCCAGTGTTATAGTGAATTGGCTGTGCTCACCAAAGATGCCCCAAGATACTGCATTTAGATAGGGCACTTGAACAATTATTTCAATGCAGCAAGAGGAATAACCAGCTCAGTCAAACACTCCTTACTCCTTTATGCTGGAAAAGAGATATTTAAACGGTCCCAGAATTTCTGCAGTATCGAGAGTCCATCATGAACTGAGCATGTCAGAGAAACGTCTTGATCTCAGGAGCTGCAAAATTGGTATTCCACAAGAATTGTGAGATGTGATTTTTAACGTTGTCGTCAGTTGAAGATGGTAGTACAGCAATGCCTCTACTACTGACCCTAAATAGATTATTTGAATAATTATGATTTGACTTTAAAGGGTGACACAAGAACCAAGGTAATAAATAACAAGTTTGCCTTGTCGTGTCCTTTAATGTATTCCTTCTGCTAGAGCTTTCCTACTTAGTTCATTTTCCAACTGTGGACATCTGGTCACAAAGGACCGGGACAAAGTTACAAGTTCAGGCCGACCACGGTGGAGAGTGGAGCTGCTAGAGGGAGCCACTAACTCCAGCTGAATAGTTTACCTTTCATCCTGGGTTGTGGAGTGTTGCATGTATCGTTTAAACAAATTAGAATCCACTCAGAAAGTGGTGGTGATCCCTAAAGTGATGGGGAGCACACAGTGTTGTTTAAATGCCCCTCACACACCAACATGCCCCTTGGTGTCATGCTTCATCATCGGGGCCTTCGCACCCCTCTACGGGATGCGGCGTGCTACGACTCACGGATACGTAGGAGCACTTGATAGTGAACTATGTGTAGGTGTGTGTTTAGGGAAGAAGTGTGAGTAGTGAGGTGAGGTGAAAAAAGTGAAGGTTAATTAAAAAATACCTGGCTCGTAGGAAAAAATTATTTATGATGTCCTCGGCTGGTATTGTTAAAAAGTGCAAAGTGAGGTTGACAATATTCGTATTAGGGTATATCAACCATTGAAAGCGTCGACATGTTTCGGAGTACGGCGACTCCTTCTTCAGGACGAGGATATGCACGTTATCCTCACCTTACTCAAATGGAATGTAGAATGTCAAAGTGTATTCTACCAAAAACAAAAACTAGGTGAAATGTACCTATCAATGTTAATTGTGGATAAGCTCTGTTGCACCCAATTGGCGTTAGAAGAACCTGTGGAGTAAAAGACATAATAAACATCACAGTCAGACGTCCAGGAACAAGGGAAAACAATGGTTTCCAGTCATATGAGGGTAAAAAGAACCCGAATTAAGGTTCAGGGACCCTGTGAAGTAAAACATTAAAAAAGACACACAGTAGACATAGACATACATCTATAGTAGAAAACACGCCAGGATATCTTTTCCAACAATGACTGTGGAGGAGAGGGAGGAATTGTTAAATGGAGGCTTACTTATAGTTCAAGGTTTTCTGACCTCATGAGCCTAAGCGTAGTATTGGGGGATTCCTTCCTCACTGCTCAGTAAAGCAACCTGAAGGATATTAAGGGTGGGTTTTAGGTTGATATAGTTATTATGAGAGACAAATTGCTAGCCCTCAATGCTGCGACCCAACTCACGGTTACTGCATGGTCTAATAGCCTGCCTTCCCCTCAACACTGCTCCGACGAAGTGTGGGATGAGGTTGGTATTTTGCCTCTTATATACTGCCCAGGGCTTCAAATTGGAGAGTTAATTAGTTAATTTGAAGCGGAAACATGCCCAAATACGGGTGCTGTGAGCAGAAGAAGTCCGGTATTGCGCGATGGGCAGGGGCGCGGTACAGGATTGGAATGCGCATGCGCTAGGAGCTAGCGCTGTTGCATTCACGCATGCGTCGCGCCCATATTAGACTTTGACTCATGAAGTCAGCGCGCATGCGTGACTATCAGACGCCCGCACATTGCGTATGTTACAGGGGGCAATATCAACAGTAGGGGTATAGCGTAGTTCACATCACACCCTGTGGCCAAGGCATTTAAATTATGTTCAAGGTAAAGGCTGTCTCATTCGCGCAGCGCCTGTGTTTAACGGCGCACATGCGTGTCAAAAGGACGATATCACCCTGTGCATTATTACTAGCTATCTGATGGAAGAAAGAGTGCATTAGCAACATTTGGGGGGTAGCGTGGTTCGAATCGCACCACGTGTACAGGGCAATATAATTACATATTAAGGTGAAGGCTGTCCAAGCATTCATAAAATTCATAATTGCAATAGGAAAACTGCATAGAGGTTACAATGAGTTTGTGCTGTTAACCTTGGAGACAAAGTGGGAGATGTCACTGTCACCAGAAACAATCTGCGTAACTGGCTCCAAGGGATAGAGTCATTGAGCCCAGAGGTGTCAGTCCCAAGGCGGAACACCCACCGCTGTTCTTTCTCAAATAGCCCTGACTCTGTAGGCAGCTGCTCAATCAGTGTCCAGTGTATCTCATTCACACAATGTTGGTATTCAAGAAAATGGGCTGCCATTTTAGTAGTTGATTTTTTGCATCTAATGTTGCTTTTATGCTCATTGATCCTTATTTTGACTTGCCTTGTTGTCATTCCCACGTATTCCTTATTGCAGGGGCATGTGATTAGGTACACAACGTTTTTACTGTTACAGTTGGTGAATGTGCGTTGTTCCCAACTGGTACCATTCGTGAAGGTGAGTGTCTGGCTTTTCTTGGTAAGATGACAACTGTTGCAGTTGCCACATGGGTGATGGCCCTGTATTCCTTGTAACCTTGTTTGTTCCACTTTGTGTGTGGGAGGTCTAGTGTGGACGAGCATGTCCTTTAAATTCCTGCCACGTCTGTGAGCAAACAGTGGTTATTCCAGATTCAGTGAGCCGCTTGTTAGTGTACGCCAATGTTTGTTGACCAGTTTGGAAACTTGGTTCGAAACTGGACTGTAAGTAGTGACACAGACTGTTCTGCTCAGTTGGTCGTCTTTCTGAGGTTTATCTTCCAAAAGAGCTTCACGGTTGTTATTCCTGGCTCTTTTCATTGCCTTCTGGATGACATGATTCGGGTATTTTCTCTGTCTCAGTTTCCTGCCCAAGTCCTTAGCCTGAGTATTGTACTTGGCAAAGTCGCTACAGTTGCGACGTAGGCGTAGGAACTGCCCGTATGGTAAATTCTCCCTCAGGTGACGAGGATGGAAACTGTCAAACCTGAGGAGGCAGTTCCTCGCCGTAGGTTTAAAATGGGTCTCAGTTTTTAGCAGACCTGCCTCATGATAGATATTGAGATCCAGAAAGACCATTGAGCTGTTGGACATTTGGTGGGTGAATTTTAAGAAAGAGTTCTGGTCATTGAGCCATTGCATGAACTCGGATATTGATTGGCCATCCCCCTCCCAAATTACCAAAATGTCATCAATGTAGCGTCGCCATGTGTGGATTCTCCCCCTGAAAGGGTTATCCGGGTGGAGAATCTTGGAAAACTCTAGATGGTGAACGTATAATCCCGCCAGGCTCGGAGCAAATGTGCTCCCCATGCTGGTTCCATGGCTTTGCCAAAACAGAGTGCCCTCGTATTCAAAAAAGTTTTTGGTAAGGGCTAGTGGGATACATTCCATGACCACTCCACGGGGAGTTTGGTATTTCCACCGGTCAGAATGAAGTACTTCCTCGATAATCAGTAGTGTCTCATCATGTGGGAGGCTCGTGTAGAGACTCTCCACATCGAGGCTCAGAAGCATTTGTGAATCAGGATTGAAGGGATGGTTCTGTAGTAATTGCAGAATCGCTTTGGTATCCCTCAGGTACGTATCAGTTGCTTGCACCAAGGGTCTCAAAAAGGCATCGGCAAACTTTGACAGAGGTTCAAGGATGGATGAGATGCCGGACACAATAGGGCGCCCTGGTGGGTTTTCAAGGTTCTTGTGGACCTTGGGTATAGTATAGAAATAGGGAGTGCGAGGATTTTTTTTAACAAGGAATTCCGATTCTTTTTTGGTAAGCCAATCATGTGCCAGGGCTTCCTCAATCATCGCTTCTATTTGTACTCGTAGAGACTCGGTGGGGTCTTCTGCCAAAACCTGATAATTCCTTCTATCAGAGAGGAGTCTCCTGCATTCTTTGTCATATGCAGTAGTAGTTTGAATGACCACTGCCCCACCTTTGTCTGCAGGTTTTATGGTAAGGTTTTTGTTGAGTCTTAGTTCTCTGATCGCCTCATTCTCTAGTTTGCTCATGTTCTGGAACACCTTCTGCTTTGTGTCCAATTTTTTAAGTTCAAGCATGATTGCATTCTCGAATGCCAGAACTTCCACAGGGAGTTGGTTGTCTAGGGGTGTGAAGTTAGACTTAGGTCTTAAACCTGTATCAGAGGTATCTTGAGAAGGTTCTCTGTCCTTAAAGAAAGCCCTCAATTTGATAGTTCTTATGAAATTTTGGATTTCCTTGTGTAACAGAAAAGTGTCCGGTTTATTAGTAGGGACGTACCCTAAGCCTTTATTCAGTACCTCATGTTGTAAATCAGTTAAGGGCCATGGTGTTATGTTAATAACTAGGTCCCCCTCTTGCTCGTTGATGCTTGGTTCGCAGTCATACTCCTTGTGAGAACCCTGGGGCCTGTTTCGTCTGCGGGTTGCCAGTTGACATTGTTGCCCTTCTTGTTCCTCCCTCTGCGGGTTCCCTGGCCCCATGATAAAAAAGGCTGAGCATTATGGGGAACAGTGGTTTGGTCTGGAACCCATTGGGGATACATTTGTCCCATTTGTGGCGGGCCAAATTGATATTGTGGGAACTGAAAATGATTCTGGTAAGGGTTATATTGAGGACCCTGGAAACCTCGCCAGCCTCTCTGGCGGGGGAATTGAGATCTCTGTTGTCGGAAACCCCCCCTCTGTTGTTTCTTTTGCTGGAAACCACCTGAGTTAGTGCTAGTAGAGCTACCATCCGAACTTATACTGTCTGTGTCACTCACGTTGCCTTTCATCACATAATCAGCTCTTGTGTATGGATATGCTCTCTCAGGGGTAAAGCGGTCCTTATCCTTTTTCAGTTTGTTAAATTTACTTTGTTTTAAAGTGGCCTCGAAATCCTTCATTTGCTGATTTAGTTCTTCCAACCCTTTCTTTAGGTCTGCTGGTGAAATAAAAGCTTTTAATTGTACTTCAAGTTTTTGGATTTCCACTTGAGGAAATAGAAATATTTAGGTAGCCAATGTGTCCCCCACTTGCACCCCATCCATGCACACATGTCCCATGTATGTCATATAATTCCTTTTCCGTGCCTGCCAGGAAGACGCATATGCATTTGCATCCAACGTTAACATGTTAGTTATACAGTTCTCCAAGAAAATCACGTTAATTAGGCTTCTAGGCCTATGGTGCCAACGTCTTTACATGGTGCACTTTTAAATATTGCAAGCACACGTTCTCCATGTTTTTCTGGCTCAGCCGAGCCAGGCCCTTAATTGAGACTCCGAGTCTCTTCTGTCTCTGAAAGCTGCAGTTTAGGTATGCATCCCTGACCTCTACCTTACATCCTGCCCAGACGAGCGGTGCCCGGCTCGGCCTGGCCTGCCTGCCAAGACGGTATTTTGCCTTCAGTTATCTGCTCAGCCTCCGAGAAAACACATTCCAGTCTAGTGAAATACATAAACATATTCCCGGCTGCAGAGCAAAGGGCCCTGCCTTCCTGTCTCCATGCCAGTAATTTACTGTACCCGTTACCAGTGGCGGCTGGTGACATTTGGAAGTGGTGGGGCGAAAAGGTTTGGGATGAGTGCCCTGTGGCAAGCAAGCAAACCTGACAGTAATAAATGGGGTTCAGGGGGTGCTTCCTCTAAGAACATTTTGAAAAAAGACTGGGAAAATGGTGTATTTAAAAGCAAATCTGAGAAACGGAGAAGGCCAATAAAGCAAATGGTTAAAGTGTAGTTATCAGGCATGACATTCATAAAAACATTTCATATGATAATGATGTGGGTAACCGGTTATTCATTATAACCACAGAACTTCATAAGAAACTTTGAAATAATAATGATGAAGTTGGTCATAGAATATTCATTGTTACCAGCAGAGGAATAAACAGAAGTGGCACCATGTGTTACTGCAATATTTAAAGCCTAAGGCTTTAGATATTGCTGCAACTATTATTTAATACATGAACACACAAAACGCAATCAATGCAGGTCATTGCTGTGGTGCAAAAACAACGTGTTTTTTTCTGTTTGCTGTTTATTTCATGAATACCTGTGTAGTTTAGGCAACAACCGAAAATCTGAGGCCCATCTGATGATCAGAGTTCGCAAGTGCGTGCATGAAAAATAAATAAATTGGTGGTGTATTGCTCAGAGAAATAGAGACAGACAGACATACACTGATGCACACGCTCGTGCCAATCTCACAGTAACATGCCCCACAGTCTCTGCCTTTGTGAATATTTCTAAAGGGCAAAAGGGGCTTAATTTGACAGCAAGATGTCACCAAGCGCGAAGAATGGCCTTGAAAATTGCTACTGCCCACCCCTATTTAAACACAGATAATCCACCTGAAGCAAATCCCACTAATATTCTAATGTCAAACAAAACGGGCCTACCCGGGACAGCCTATTTCAGACTTTACTTAATTCTTTGAAAATGGGTTTTCCTGGACCGTAGCCGCCGCCGGTTCTAGAGATCTGCTGCAGGATGGGAGGGAGGGAGGGGGGTGGGGGAGAGTTGTAATCTGCGGACTGCCGGGGAAGAAGAGAATGTGGGAAGGTAGTAGATGTGAGGCAAGGCCACAATATCTATTTTTTTAAAGGCAGCGAAATCAAGAAAAAATCTTTTTTTTTTTAAATAACACTAACCTACAGCCTGAAACAATATGTGAAAACGCTGGTGCTCGTGCCATCCCATGATCGAGGCTAGGTCCACAAGTCTGTTTCTGGCTGCTTTGGATTTCACATGGGTGAAGTGCTGCAGTTTAAAAGCGTCACCCACAAAGCGCAACGCGGGAAGCAATCACCTTAAGTCTGCGCAGATTTGATTTCTCTGCTTCCCGTCTGTTTACAGCCTCTACCCCGCCCTTTCTCAACTCGTCACAGTGACGAGTTGAGAAAGGGCGGGGTGACCATATTCTCCACTCCCTGATTGACGTGAAGCCCCGGGATTACAGGGCTTCACTGCAAAACGCCCAGGGTAAATTTGATCCCAACGGCATCAGGGGGTGGAGACTGTTCTGCAACTCCATGTCTTTGTGAGCTGATGACCTCACAGACCTCAGGGCTGAGAGATCGTCAGCCGGCAAATACTGAAGACTTTGCTCATTGAGCGTCAGCGTTAATGCAGACTGCAGTGTCATCGCACACAGTGAGTGGCAGGCAGTGTGCAGCAGTCCCTGCCCTGGAAAAAAAAACTAATGATGCGTGATCTGTGTTAAGGCTGTGGCTGTGTGGATTTTCTTAAGGCAAAACTCTTTGCCTTTATATTGTTAATGTCAGCTAAAGTAAAGGGGGCGGAGCCCCGACGCCCTCAACGAGAAACCGCCACTGCCCGTTACCATGGTAGGCCCATGGCCCCCGTACTTTGCATGAACATCCATATGCACGCACTAGCATTCAGTGATGAACGGCCTCTGCCCGAGAGACCTTTTACTTCAGATAAATACATCCTCTAAACACAAGATACCAGATATGCTATAGGTACAGGTCGTTCTGACATCCCAGACATTAGTCTCCTCTACTAGTGCTAAAGTCAAAGCCCCCAGCTCTCTCCAGTTACACGTCATGCTCAGTTGCGCGCGCATACGTGCCAAAGGTTTCAGCTGATTCTGCAAACTTTCTCTAAGCATCCACCCACTTGTGACGTTTCTCTGACTCGTCAAGTGCACGCCTACGTGTACGCCTTCTTACACGCCTCCTGTTACGCACATGTGTTCTTATCTCTCTCTTTTCACCTGTTACGCCTACTGTATTCATTTCAATTATATAGTTTTACTATATATAATGTGTGATGTTAATAAAATGTTGAATATCCCTTCCTGAACCTTAGTGGTGATGGAACCCGATGTCCAGTATCTCGAGATACTTAATTAAAGCCCGTATGACTCTGATACCACGGACTCTGCCTCTCATTTGATTGAGCTATCCTTATTGTCATTTAATGTATAGAAAAATAGTCCGGTAATTTTATTTACCACACACTTTTAATTCCAAAGACTTTCTTGTGGCTGTTTGAACTATCAACACCAGCCAGTCTCTGGTGCAATGCCAGGAGATAAGGGATCAAGCTTTTTTGAAAATGAGGTCGTCCTGGAAGATAAAGGGTTCATTTTTTACCAATAGACCCTGCGGGGCTATTTTGTTCCTTAGGTATTCCCTCATCAATAGGCCATGTAGGGCCGCCCTTATTTGGACTTTTCTTGTGTTCATCAACTCATCCCAGTCTGCTACTGCTGGGCTTGGGTCACTGTTGCTTAGCCCTTCAAAAGGATTGACATCTGCAAGAATTCTATCGATGTCGTCCTCACTGAAGGTTAGGCCGTGTTCGTCCTCCATGTTGGTATTGGGAGAGTGGGAAGGTTCAGGGCGTTGGATGTAGTGTATGTCGAATGTCTTAGTGTGGTCAAAATATGGGAAGGGACTCCCACAGCTGTGCGCTGTCTAGAACATAAATATAACAAAAGGAGGGAGAGAGAGAGACAAGTGGATTCGGTCTCCCCTGGTAATACGTTTAAACAAATTAGAATCCACTCAGAAAGTGGTGGTGATCCCTAAAGTGATGGGGAGCACACAGTGTTGTTTAAATGCCCCTCACACACCAACAGGCCCCTTGGTGTCATGCTTCATCATCGGGGCCTTCGCACCCCTCTACGGTATTCAGCGTGCTGCAACTCACGGATACGTAGGAGCACTTGATAGTGAACTATGTGTAGGTGTGTGTTTAGGGAAGAAGTGTGAGTAGTGAGGTGAGGTGAAAAAAGTGAAGGTTAATTAAAAAATACCTGGCTCGTAGGAAAAAATTATTTATTATGTCCTCGGCTGGTATTGTTAAAAAGTGCAAAGTGAGGTTGACAATATACGTATTAGGGTATATCAACACCTGGCTGGTGTTGATAGTTGAAACAGCCACAAGAAAGTCTTTGGAATTAAAAGTGGAAATCCAAAAACGTGAAGTACAATTAAAAGCTTTTATTTCACCAGCAGACCTAACGAAAGGGTTGGAAGAACTAAATCAGCAAATGAAGGATTTCGAGGCCACTTTAAAACAAAGTAAATTTAACAAACTGAAAAAGGATAAGGACCGCTTTACCCCTGAGAGAGCATATCCATACACAAGAGCTGATTATGTGATGAAAGGCAACGTGAGTGACACAGACAGTATAAGTTCGGATGGTAGCTCTACTAGCACTAACTCAGGTGGTTTCCAGCAAAAGAAACAACAGAGGGGGGGTTTCCGACAACAGAGATCTCAATTCCCCCGCCAGAGAGGCTGGCGAGGTTTCCAGGGTCCTCAATATAACCCTTACCAGAATAATTTTCAGTTCCCACAATATCAATTTGGCCCGCCACAAATGGGACAAATGTATCCCCAATGGGTTCCAGACCAAACCACTGTACCCCATAATGCTCAGCCTTTTTTATCATGGGGCCAGGGAACCCGCAGAGGGAGGAACAAGAAGGGCAACAATGTCAACTGGCAACCCGCAGACGAAACAGACTCCAGGGTTCTCACAAGGAGTATGACTGCGAACCAAGCATCAACGAGCAAGAGGGGGACCTAGTTATTAACATAACCCCATGGCCCTTAACTGATTTACAACATGAGGTACTGAATAAAGGCTTAGGGTACGTCCCTACTAATAAACCGGACACTTTTCTGTTCCACAAGGAAATCCAAGATTTCATAAGAACTATCAAATTGAGGGCTTTCTTTAAGGACAGAGAACCTTCTCAAGATACCTCTGATACAGGTTTAAGACCTAAGTCTAACTTCACACCCCTAGACAACCAACTCCCTGTGGAAGTTCTGGCATTCGAGAATGCAATCATGCTTGAACTTAAAAAATTGGACACAAAGCAGAAGGTGTTCCAGAACATGAGCAAACTAGAGAATGAGGCGATCAGAGAACTAAGACTCAACAAAAACTTTACCATAAAACCTGCAGACAAAGGTGGGGCAGTGGTCATTCAAACTACTACTGCATATGACAAAGAATGCAGGAGACTCCTCTCTGATAGAAGGAATTATCAGGTTTTGGCAGAAGACCCCACCGAGTCTCTACGAGTACAAATAGAAGCGATGATTGAGGAAGCCCTGGCACATGATTGGCTTACCAAAAAAGAATCAGAATTCCTTGTTCAAAAAAATCCTCGCACTCCCTATTTCTATATTATACCCAAGGTCCACAAGAACCTTGAAAACCCAACAGGGCGCCCTATTGTGTCCGGCATCTCATCCATCCTTAAACCTCTATCAAAGTTTGCCGATGCCTTTTTGAGACCCTTGGTGCAAGCAACTGATACGTACCTGAGGGCTACCAAAGCGGTTCTGCAATTACTACAGAACCATCCCTTCAATCCTGATTCACAAATGCTTCTGAGCCTCGATGTGGAGAGTCGCTACACGAGCCTCCCACATGATGAGACACTACTGATTATCGAGGAAGTACTTCATTCTGACCGGTGGAAATACCAAACTCCCCGTGGAGTGGTCATGGAATGTATCTCGCTAGCCCTTATTAAAAACGTTTTTGAATACGAGGGCACTCTGTTTTGGCAAAGCCATGGAACCAGCATGGGGAGCACATTTGCTCCGAGCCTGGCGGGATTATACGTTCTTATATAACAAAATAAGGAGTACCACCATAGATAAGGCTGGAAAGCGATATCGGTGGGATGAGATTCTAATAAAGAAAAAGAAGAAGTCCTTCTTTGTTTTTAAAGAACCCCTCACTCACCGACCTGGTCGGTGACATGCTTCATCATCGGGGCCACCTTGACAGCCGAGTGCTGTCAAGGTGTGCTGCAACACCTGGGATACAGTGGAGCGGGTATGTGAGTGATGAATGTAAAGAAAAAGTCAGTGAGTTAAAAATTGTCTTGGTATGACTTATACAAAGATTATTTATTCTAAGACTACTGGACAATGATAAAAAACAGTGTATGTCGATACAGTGAAGGCTTAATTAAGACCAAATGTATCTGTGATATGTGTTAGGTCTACATGTTTCAAACCAACAAAGAGATTTACCGGTTTTTCTTCAGGACCAAAAAATGTAAAGGAATTGGGTGGTCAGGGTACACTAACACCCTGCCATACCTGCAATCCTTTTGAACCCAAATAACTAGTTGCTATGAGGGTGAAAAAAATGTAACCCAGAGGTGGTTACATTAAAATGCAAAAAAACCTGTAAAGAAAGAGAGGATCGTAAGTCATCAAAACTAGTTACGTGCCTGCAACGTAGTGAAGTGACGCAGTCCGCTCTTTCTGTGAATCATCCCACATTCATTTAATGCGAATTATCCAAAGTGCGGTGAATCAGCATAGCTTCTCAGTGAAAGTTAAGATTCTAACAAAGCACACCTATCAATGTAAGTGTGAAGGTGAACACGCATATATATTTTGTAGCTAGTTCGTTACAAGCTGGATAGTGCGTGCCTAAGTTATATCCATATCTTAATGGTGCCAGGGATTACCGACGTGATAATAGTTCAACTTGATCCAAAGTTACATACAAGACAAAACAGACGACACACAAAACACATAACGCCAAAGTTTAAAAACGCTCACTCCTCATTAGGGGATTAATGGCTGCACGGGGATTGAGGGGAGAGGTCACAGTGCTCGAAACATATTCTGTGGATTGAAAGAGAGAGGGGAATAAATCAGCTCGAAGTCTGGCAGAATATTCTGCAGTGCCATCCTTCCGCTCGAGTTGAACGAAAAGGAAACAGGCGCGTTTCCTATTCTTGCAATCGTGGTCTACTTACAGTTTCCGATGCTCAACATCGACCATAAACCTATTCCGCCCCTCCGCACACCCGTGAGGAAGCAAGAGCAGCGCCGAAGGTAAAGGCGGCCGCCATCGGGGACGGGGTGGGCGTGGTTAGCGTGGCGTGTTGCCGTCACGCGGCCACGTGATCGAAATACGGAAGCCCGTTGAGGCAGAAGGGGGTTGCCATAGGGATGGAGGTAAACATGCCTCCGTTTCTTATGATACTACAGGCGCAAGGGATATCCTGATCTGTGCTAAGTAAACAATTTAAGAGACCCAGAGTGGGGTCTTGACAAAAAACGGGAGTGGGTCTATGTGAAGGGTTGTATAAAAAATAATGGACATAAGGAATGTGTCCAAAGAAATATACATAACCCACTCAAATATGTGCAACAGTAGGTTTGGCAATAGCATGAAGGGGTTGTTTTCATAATCTGGGCAAGCAAAAAACCAACAATAAAGACTGGGTAGAATGTCCTTAAATTTAGACCTCACAATGGTGTTCAGGAAAGTATATTCGCCCAGGGTATATTATCATTTAGACCATATTTGTGGGTGGATAGTGTATATACCCATCTCTGCTCCTTCTCATATAAACGTTTCTGCATGTTTGGTCCTGGAGTCACTTGCTCAATGATAGTCCAAAACATATCATTAGGTGTGTGGCCTTTCTCAAGAAAATGGTCAGTAAGTCGGGTTGCATTTTTCTTGCAGCGTATGGTGCTGCGATGTTCGCATATCCTTTGTTTGACCTTTTGAGTCGTCATCCCAATGTACCGTTTCTTACAAGTGCATTCGATCAAGTATACCACATTTTCACTGTTACAGTTAGTGTGTGAAATTTGCCTCCAGGTCTTCCCAGTTTCCAGGTCCAGAGTTTTTGTGTTCCTGGTCAGATGGCATACACTGCAGTCTCCGCAGCGATAATGACCGGTTACATCCGGTAGACCCCAACTTCTGGTAATGGATGGTGTGGTAGGAGCCATCTTTGTTTTAGGTCTGGTGTTGACAAGAGTGTCTTTTAGGCTCTGTGACTTCTTGAAAGAAAACAAAGGTTTCTCCCAGTGTAGATTGCCAGTGTTTATGATAGTCCAATGTTTATTTATACTTCTGGTCACCTGGTTTGATATTGAGTTGAATGTAGTCACACATGTTAGAGGTATTTCCTCATTGGTCCTGGTTTTTTCTTCAAGGAGTGCATCTCTGGGCTGGTTTCTGGCCCTCTTTTGGCATTTTTTCACTATCTTATTAGGATATCCACGGTTCCCTAATTTTTCAGATAGGTCCTCCGCTTGTTTCTTATATTCAGACAGTTTGCTGCAGTTTCTGCGCAGTCTTAAAAATTGCCCGTAGGGTAAATTCTCCCTTAGTGGCCGAGGATGGAAACTATCGAACCTTAGGAGATTGTTTTTTGAGGTAGGTTTGAAGTGAGTTCTTGTCTCCAGATGATTTCCTTCTTTGCTGATAACTACATCGAGAAAGACAATTTCCTCTTTGTCGTAGCAATTTGTGAACCTGAGGTTGTTGTCACAAGTGTTTATCCAGGCGATGAATTGATCGAGGAGTTCAACCGGTCCTTGCCAAATGGCAAGGACGTCATCAATGTAACGTCTCCAGAAGGTCAGATTTTTGCGATATGGATTTGTGTCGTTCAGAACAAATTTGTTTTCAAAGTCATAAACGTACATACCAGCTATGCTGGGGGCAAAAACGCTTCCCATTGACGTGCCCCCGGTCTGTAAAAAGAGGGTTCCTTCGAATTCGAAGTAATTGTGTTTTAGGGCCAAAGTAGCACATTCCAAAACGAAGGCCTTGGGTGTGTGAAAAGGCCAATCTGCATTCTCTAAGGTGTTACCCAGGACTCGGATGGTATCGTCCTGGGGTATGCTTGTGTACAAGCTCTCAATATCGAAACTCAGTAACACAGTATTATCATCGACCTCTACATTCTGTAATAGATTCAGTAGGCTCTTTGTATCTTGCAGATAAGTTGTTGATTTTTGAACAATAGTCTTAAGGAAAAAATCACAGAACCTAGAGAGAGGTTCTAGTAAAGAGCCAATGCCAGAAACAATTGGACGTCCCGGGGGTGGTAACCTACCCTTATGCATCTTAGGTAAGATGTAAAAATAGGGGATTTTTCCTTCGGTAGTACATAAATAATCTGCTTCTTGTTTGGATATTGCCCCATTGGGCTCTGCCATTTCGACTAATTGACAAATTTCAGCTTTCAAATCACTTGTGGGATCAGTGTTTAAGATCTGATAGTTCCTGGTATCGCTAAGGAGTCGGCCACATTCCTCGCGATAGGCAGTCATATCCATAACTACCAGTCCACCACCTTTGTCAGCTGGTTTTATTATAGTGGTTTCACAAGTACGTAGTTCTTTTATTGCTGTCTTTTCTGCATTGCTTAGGTTCTGGAATTGGGAGGATGCCTGCATCTTTTCCACATCATTATAAACAGCTTGTTCAAAAGCCATTAGTTCAACTGGGGTGGTGTGTGGCGGTGGCATAAAGGTGGATTTCAACCTTAGTCCACTCTCATTCTCCACTTCACAATCTCTTGGTTGGCCTTGCTTTTCAAAAAAGGCTTTCAACCTTAGTTTCCTAAAGAAATTGGCCAATTCGCAGTGTAATTGGAATTTATCCAACCGGGCTGTGGGAACATAACCAAGTCCTTTGTTAAGAACGTTTTCTTCAATAGTTGTTAGAGGTCTTGAGGATAGATTGGTGACTAGGGTTTCGCACTGCTCGTGCCTGCCTTGCTCTTCGTTCTGTTGCTCACTGGGTCGTCTTCCTCCCAGTGCACTTGATTGGGTTGTCTGTTTTTTCCTCTTCCCCTTCTGCCCCTGTGAAAAAAAGGGGGCCGAAACTGATTTTGATGAAAAGGGGGAGGTTGGAAATGCGGCTGAAAGGGAGGTTGCCATCCATACATTTGGAAATTTGCTGTTTGGTTGAAAGGATCTTGGAACATAGGTGGATTAAATCCAGGCCAGAAGTTTCCTTGCCCTCTTCTACCTCCTCTTCCTCGCTGTTTATTAACACTGGTGTTTGACCCACTACTACTGCCTGAAGAATTGCTTGATGCGTCAGAGTCAGATGTAGACTTTTCAGGAGGTTTGTAGTCAGGGTCAGAGTAGGGGTATGTTTTGACAAATGAAAATCTTTTCAAATCCCTTTGGAATTTCGTGACTTTTTGTTGAGTCAGGTTGTCCTTGTATTCAGTTATTTCCTTATTTATTTCATCAAGTCTTCTTTCATCAAGTCTTCTTTTGTATCCAGTTATACTCGTCTTGATATGTGTTTCAGTTTTTTGAATTTCGATTTGAATAGTTTCTGACAACCTTAAGGCTGTCTTCAAAATTAATACAATCCAATCGTGCGTGCAGTGCCAGGCTATTAGAGCCCAGTCCTTTCTAAATTGGGCATCGTTTAGAAAAATCCGTGGAGCGTTTGTCACCAGAAGGCCCTTTGGGGCCATGTTGTTTGTAACATATTCTTTCAGGATGGTGCCATGTAGTATTGTTCTTATACTTTCCCTTTTCATTTCTGTGAGTTTCTCCCAATCGCCTGTCTGTGATATTGTCTGGGAAATGCTTGCATCTGCAAAACCAGAGATCTCGCCAAGGATGGCATCTATCTCCTCTGTGGAATACGTGAGGCCTTGGTTTTCCCCCATGTTGGACAAAAGGTGTGTTAGTGAAGTGTCTGAAGGGATTAACTTAGGATCAAAGAAGGACAAAATAGACTCTCGCAGCTGTGCGCTGCCAAGGTATATTATAAACAAAAATGGAGAGCAAAGGGATTTTATCCACCTTGGTGGACGGAAGGGTACTCCCGATCCCCAGGTAAGGTAACTATATAACAAAATAAGGAGTACCACCATAGATAAGGCTGGAAAGCGATATCGGTGGGATGAGATTCTAATGAAGAAAAAGAAGAAGTCCTTCTTTGTTTTTAAAGAACCCCTCACTCACCGACCTGGTCGGTGACATGCTTCATCATCGGGGTGAATCTGACCGGTGGAAATACCAAACTCCCCGTGGAGTGGTCATGGAATGTATCCCACTAGCCCTTACCAAAAACTGTTTTGAATACGAGGGCACTCTGTTTTGGCAAAGCCATGGAACCAGCATGGGGAGCACATTTGCTCCGAGCCTGGCGGGATTATACGTTCACCATCTAGAGTTTTCCAAGATTCTCCACCCGGATAACCCTTTCAGGGGGAGAATCCACACATGGCGACTCTATATTGATGACATTTTGGTAATTTGGGAGGGGGATGGCCAATCAATCACGAGTTCATGCAATGGCTCAATGACCAGAACTCTTTCTTAAAATTCACCCACCAAATGTTCAACAGCTCAATGGTCTTTCTGGATCTCAATATCTATCATGAGGCAGGTCTGCTAAAAACTGAGCCCCATTTTAAACCTACGGCGAGGAACTGCCTCCTCAGGTTTGACAGTTTCCATCCTCGTCACCTGAGGGAGAATTTACCATACGGGCAGTTCCTACGCCTACGTCGCAACTGTAGCGACTTAGCCAAGTACAAAACTTAGGCTAAGGACTTGGGCAGGAAACTGAGACAGAGAAAATACCCGAATCATGTCATCCAGAAGGTAATGAAAAGAGCCAGGAATAAGAACCGTGAAGCTCTTTTGGAAGATAAACCTCAGAAAGACGACCAACTGAGCAGAACAGTCTGTGTCACTACTTACAGTCCAGTTTCGAACCAAGTTTCTAAACTGGTCAACAAACATTGGCGTACACTAACAAGCGGCTCACTGAATCTGGAAAAACCACTGTTTGCTCACAGACGTGGCAGGAATTTAAAGGACATGCTCGTCCACACTAGACCTCCCACACACAAAGTGGAACTAACAAGGTTACAAGGAATACAGGGCCATCACCCATGTGGCAACTGCAACAGTTGTCATCTTACCAAGAAAAGCTAGACACTCACCTTCACGAATGGTACCAGTTGGGAACAACGAATTCATTCACCAACTGTAACAGTAAAAACGTTGTGTACCTAATCACATGCCCCTGCAAGAAGGAATACGTGGGAATGACAACAAGGCAAGTCAAAATAAGGATCAATGAGCATAAAAGCAACATTAGATGCAAAAAATCAACTACTAAAATGGCAGCCCATTTTCTTGAATACCAACATTGTGTGAATGAGATACACTGGACAGTGATTGAGCAGCTGCCTACAGAGTCAGGGCTATTTGAGAAAGAACAGCTGTGGGTGTTCCGCCTTGGGACTGACACCTCTGGGCTCAATGACTCTATCCCTTGGAGCCAGTTACGCAGATTGTTTCTGGTGACAGTGACATCTCCCACTTTGTCTCCAAGGTTAACAGCACAAACTCATTGTAACCTCTATGCAGTTTTCCTATTGCAATTATGAATTTTATGAATACTTGGACAGCCTTCACCTTAATATGTAATTATATTGCCCTGTACACGTGGTGCGATTCGAACCACGCTACCCCCCAAATGTTGCTAATGCACTCTTTCTTCCATCAGATAGCTAGTAATAATGCGCAGGGTGATAACGTCCTTTTGACACGCATGCGCGCCGTTAAACACAGGCGCTGCGCGAATGAGACAGCCTTTACCTTGAACATAATTTAAATGCCTTGGCCACAGGGTGTGATGTGAACTACGCTATACCCCTACTGTTGATATTGCCCCCCTGTAACATACGCAATGTGCGGGCGTCTGATAGTCACGCATGCGCGCTGACTTCATGAGTCAAAGTCTAATACGGGCGAGAGGCATGCGCGAATGCAACAGCGCTAGCTCCTAGCGCATGCGCATTCCAATCCTGTACCGCGCCCCTGCCCATAGCGCAATACCGGACTTCTTCTGCTCACTGCACCCGTATTTGGGCATGTTTCCGCTTCAAATTAACTAATTAACTCTCCAATTTGAAGCCCTGGGCAGTATATAAGAGGCAAAATACCAACCTCATCCCACACTTCGTCGGAGCAGCGTTGAGGGGAAGGCAGGCTATTAGACCATGCAGTAACCGTGAGTTGGGTCGCAGCATTGAGGGCTAGCAATTTGTCTCTCATAATAACTATATCAACCTAAAACCCACCCTTAATATCATTTAGGTTGCTTTACTGAGCAGTGAGGAAGGAATCCCCCAATACTACGCTTAGGCTCATGAGGTCAGAAAACCTTGAACTATAAGTAAGCCTCCATTTAATAACTCCTCCCTCTCCTCCACAGTCATTGTTGGAAAAGATATCCTGGCGTGTTTTCTACTATAGATGTATGTCTATGTCTACTGTGTGTCTTTTTTAATGTTTTACTTCACAGGGTCCCTGAACCTTAATTCGGGTTCTTTTTACCCTCATATGACTGGAACCCATTGTTTTCCCTTGTTCCTGGACGTCCGACTGTGATGTTTATTATGTCTTTTACTCCACAGGTTCTTCTAACGCCAATTGGGCGCAACAGAGCTTATCCACAATTAACATTGATAGGTAAATTTCACCTAGTTTTTGTTTTTGGTAGAATACACTTTGACATTCTACATTCCATTTGAGTAAGGTGAGGATAACGTGCATATCCTCGTCCTGAAGAAGGAGTCGCCGTACTCCGAAACATGTCGACGCTTTCAATGGTTGATAAACCCTAATACGTATATTGTCAACCTCACTTTGCACTTTTTAACAATACCAGCCGAGGACATAATAAATAATTTTTTCCTACGAGCCAGGTATTTTTTAATTAACCTTCACTTTTTTCACCTCACCTCACTACTCACACTTCTTCCCTAAACACACACCTACACATAGTTCACTATCAAGTGCTCCTACGTATCCGTGAGTCGTAGCACGCCGCATCCCGTAGAGGGGTGCGAAGGCCCCGATGATGAAGCATGACACCAAGGGACCTGTTGGTGTGTGAAGGGCATTTAAACAACACTGTGTGCTCCCCATCACTTTAGGGATCACCACCACTTTCTGAGTGGATTCTAATTTGTTTAAACGTATTACCAAGGGAGACCGAATCCACTTGTCTCTCTCTCTCCCTCCTTTTGTTATATTTGTGTTGCATGTATCAACAAAGATGTGTCACACAGCTGAGGCGACGCATCAGTTCCAAAATGCAGAGAAGCTGTGGTGTGAGGTCCTGTTGCTTGAACGTCAAGGATCCCATTGAGAGAGCTTGCAATGCAAAGTCCAGATTCAGGAAGCACAATTTACTTACCTTCGGTAATGATATATCTGTAAGAAACAGTAGTTAGTGTTAGATTCCTTACCTTAGAATATCCCCAGGAGTCAGACTCGATCCGGAAAGTTTTCATCAGCAGTACCCTTGTGCGTCGGTAGGCGTCGTCTGCAGCTCCGCGTCCGTCGTCGGCGTCGTGATCGCTGGGATGACGTAGTCGGAGTACTTAGACGCCACCCTCACGCACTGACGTCAGTTCTGTACATAGCTTTCCGTGCAAGGAACGCAGAGCCATGCAAGAAACCAACGTTGGTGTCATGAAACTAGGGCCCTCATAGGGAGATACCTTAACCCTAGATATCGGTTCGCCGAAAGGGAGGATGGGTGGGGTGGTAAGGAATCTATCACTAACTACTCTTTCTTACAGATAGATTGTTACCGAAGGTAAGTAACTTGTGCATCTGAAAGAAACAGGTTAGTGTTAGATTCCTTACCTTAGAATAGATACCCCAGTAATACCAACTCCGGTGGTGGGTCTGCGAACCAAGATCACACCAGAAAGTCCTGGAGAACGGAACGGCGAAAAAGCCATCTCGCCCGACTTGGCTGTCCAGGCAGTAGTGCTTAGCAAACGTGTGCAGCGAGGCCCACGTAGCTGCCTGACAGATGTCCTGCAAGGGGACTCACCGACCCAGGGCAGTAGTAGCCGCCGTGGCCCGAGTGGAATGGGTCCACAGCCCGACAGGAGGCTCCTTTTTCGCCAAGGAGTAACAGACCTTGATGCACAAAACGACCCACTGAGAGATGTTCCGCTTGTGTACCACACTCCCTTAGCGCCCACGTACCCAACAAAGAGCAGGTTATCCACCCGGAACTGGCGTGTGCGTTCTAGATAAAAGGAGAGCGCACGTTTTGAGTCCAGACGGTGGAGCCTCTCTTCCTCTTTCAAGGGATGCGGAGGCGGAAAGAAGGTGGGTAAGGTGATGGACTGATATGAAAGGCTGTAACCACCTTGGGCAGGAAAGAAGGACGAGTCCTCAAAACAAATTTGTCCGGATGGACAGAGAGGAAAGGAGGCTTAGAAGACAGAGCCTGGAGCTCACTCACTCTCCTGCCAGAGGTGATGGCCACCAGAAATGCAGTTTTAAATGTCAGAAGAAGAAGAGGACAGTTGTGCAGTGGCTCGAAGGGAGCCCACATCAGATAAGTTAGTACAAGGTTCAAGTCCCACTGAGGCATCACGAAGGGAACAGGAGGGAACATGTGGGTGATACCTTTCAAGAATCTATTTACAACAGGGGACTTGAAAAGAGAAGGCTGATGAGGAAGCCTCAAGAAGGCGTAAATAGCCGGGAGATAGCCCTTGATAGTGCCCAGAGCAGAGTCCTGCTGGGCAAGAGAAAGAAGAGAACCTCTGAAAGGGGAGCAGAAAGTGGATCCACAGCCTTTGCTGTGCACCATGCCACAAATCTGTTCCACCTGCAGGCGTATACCGATTTTGTGGAGGGACGCCTGGCTGCCAGAATCACATCACAGACTTCAGGAGGCAAGTCAAATGGCCTCAACTGTCGTCACTCAATCTTCACGCATGTAGGTGGAGACTGGACAAGTTCGGGTGGAGGACCGTCCCCTGCTCTGCGACAGAAGATCCTCCTGAAGAGGCAGACGGATCGACTGACATGCTGAGTAGCTCGGGATACCAGTCTCTCCGTGCCCAGTCCGGAGCCACAAGGATGACTTGGGCCCGGTCGCGCCTGATCTTCAGCACTCTGGGCAGAAGTGGTATAGTCAGAAAGGCGTACAACAGACCGCAGCTCCACTCGCGATGAAAAGCATCTCCGAGCGAGTGCCGCCTTGGAAATTCCAATGCGCAGAACTGATGACATTGTGCGTTCTCTTCGGTGGCAAATAAATCTAACCAAGGCTCTCCCCACTGCTGAAAGAGACCTTGTGCCACGTCCGAGTGCAGACGCTATTCGTGATCCATCATCCACCGGCCGCTAAGTTCATCCGCCCTGGCGTTCAGGGAACCTGCCAGGTGTTGAACCACCAGGGTGACGCCCTGGTGTTCCAGTCTTGTCCAGAGGCGCAGAGCCTCCTGACAAGGGGTCCAAGACCCCACCCGCCTTGTTTGTTGCAGTACCACATGGCGGTGGTGTTGTCCGTGAATACCTGCACTACACATCCCTGAACAGAGGGAAGGCATGCCTTCAGTGCAAGTTGGATCGCCCGCAGCTCCAGAAGGTTGATATGGAGCCGGGATTCCGCCGGAGACCAGAGGCCTCTGATCTCCGCCCTTCCCATGTTGCCCCCCCATCCCAGGAGGGACGCATCCGTCACTACTACGTGCTCCAGTTGGGGTAGGGAGAGGGATCTGCCGCTGACCCAATCGCGGTTCGTGAGCCACCACTGCAACTGACTCGCAGTGCCCTCCGAGATCAGGACGTGGCGTGAGGTTCCGTGACGATTCGAACCCGTGTTTTCGACATAGTCGTAAACCTATAATTTCAGTACCAGTGAACTGCAAATGATCCATATAGCATATCCTGGTGTTTTCGCTATGTTATGAGCAAGAGCACTCTTGTTACAAGCACATTTCCGGTACACCGATGGCATCCATTTTAGAATACGGCATCCATCTTGTATTCTTGCCCTCACATAGTCAATGAACAAACAGTGACCTCCGATCAATTCATTTCGCTAAAGGACACGTAGGCTTTAGCCGGCGATTCACCTTGTTAATGACACGTGCACCTTAGTTCAGAAACGCTGTGGCCGCATGACTCGGCAGAAGCTGCCTCCTCTGCTTGAGGCCAGTCCTGCTGTACTGGTTCTCGTGCTCATTGGCCTGATCGTGATTAGGCGGCCGAAGACAGTAGCTTTGCCCATTTACGACCCACAAACATCTCTTATCCTGCTTTTCTATCTTCTACACCTGGCTCTGCTCCTTTCCTTCTGGGCCTTTATTAGGGGGAGGTAACGAAATTTACGATGAGGCGGTCCGGCTCCTGAATGAGAAGATGACATGTGAGGTTCCGTGACAATTGTAAGTGGTGTTTTCGACTCGCACGAATATGGTCGAGTCTGGTATCTATGAACCGCAAATGACGAGTTTAGTGGGTGTACGCAGTTTCGCTGTGCTAACCTAAACCGTTCGTCTGTTACGTGGGTTTCTCTATCTGTACCCACGGGTTCCATCTTAGATACGGCATCCATTTTGTCTCTTGCCCTCAAGTAGCCAGCGAACGGACGTTGTCCGCTTCGCGACCCTGGGATTCCCAAGATATCTGCGGAAGACACATGTCCTTTGAAAGTGTCTTTATGACGAGGGGGATGATACTGTAAGGCAGATGGCCCCGCTCGAGGCTCATCTTGCCGTGCCGGTTTATTGTCTCAGCCGTGCATCTCATTAGGCACGTCCCTTTGATGCCTGTAGCTCGTGTTTCCCGATACCTCCCCTTTTACACCCTTTCCAATGTCCCCACTGTTTCCATCTTCCTCTACACCTGTCCTTGTTCCTTCTTCGATCTGTTTTACTGCTGATTGGAATGTACTAATGGTGGGAAGATGGGTTTTTACAGTTGGGAACCGCCAAATGTTTCCGCACTTATGTTCCGGACCTTGAATGTATCAAAGTGACCAAAGCGACCCCTCTCGGGGATAATTATGGGAACCGAGTCGTAAACCTTTGTGTACCATGTAAACCTATGGGAGAAATATGTATAAAAGGAGCAATCCACAGTAGCAATTTGAAGCAGTCTCCTCGAACCTACACTCGTTGTACTTCCTGTGACTTCTGTGTTTCCCTGCAGTAAATAAACCTTGAATCTTTGACGCCGAAGGAAGTGTCCCGTGTCTCTGTCATTCGTACGCCGGAGCAGGTTACCCACGAAGGTTTCAGGTGTTGTCCCCTGGCACAGCTGGGTCTTAAATAACCCAGTCCTTCAGTTGGCGCCCAACGTGGGGCTGCATCAGTGGTACCGGTCCAAGCCCGACGATCGTGAGGAACTTCGTGTGAAATCTCCGAGGGAAGGTGCACTCCGCTTCATCGATCCTGTTGTCGAAACAAGTGGCCCGAAGACTTTTCCCGCGAAGATTCCCGCCTCCTGACGGCTGCGACGGACTGCTGCCCTGACTGTAGACCTGTTTTGGCGCCTAGCGTAGACCTTGGTATAGCGAGACGATTGACGGGCCTTCCTGGTGACGCCATCGATCTTTGAGTTAAGTATTTGTGGGTCGCTCCCAGAGTTCTTGGTTGTGGTTGCTTAGTTGTCGCATGGTTCCATTGCATTTGTGGTTCTTGGTACTTTGTTGTGATATTTGACGACTGCAGCCGCCAAAAACCGAGGGTTTTTGCTCTTTGCAGGGACTTGGTAAATCAAGGAGAGGGAGTGGTATCAGTTCCGGTTGATCAGAGAGGGCCTTACGTCGCAGTTGCTACATCGGGCGTCGTTGAGCCTTTTCTGTTGGACACTGGTGCAGCGAAAAGTTCCATAATGCATTCGAAACTCCCTGGCGCACCTTTGTCTGGCTTAACAAATGTTTCCGTTGGATTCTCTGGCGCCCCCGTTAGCAATCCAGTTTCGCGCCCTTTGCCCCTTACAATTGGGCCTTGTGAGCTTCAAGCTCCGTTGATTTTGACTACTGGTTGTGGTGAAAATCTTTTGGGCCTGGATTTGCTAAAACGTTTGTATGCAACTTTGTATTGTTCTCCGGCGGGTGTAAAGCTTACGTTAGGTGAGAGGGTTGTCTCTCCTATGTATTTGTCTCTCGATAAGCTTCCACCGGAATTGAGTTCTCTTCCTGCATCTTTGTGGGCAACAGGTCCCAATGATGTGGGCCTGCTTGACATCTCCCCTTACGTTGTTCAGCTGAAATCTAATGTGCGATTGCCACGTATTCCCCAGTATCGAATCTCTCTTGATGGTGAACGAGCACTGTTAGCGATCATCTATGATCTGATCGAGAAAGACGTTATTGAAGAAACTCGGGGAAACGTGTGCAACAGCCCTGTACTGCCCATTCTAAAACGTACTGATCCTTCGAAACCGCCTGTTTATCGTTTTGTTATCGATTTACGGGAGGTAAATAAAATTGTGATTCCTCAGTTCCCCGTTGTGCCTGACATCACGGCGCTACTGACTCTGATTCCAGCTTCTGCATCTTGGTTTTCGGTGATCGATCTGAAGAATGCTTTCTTTAGCATTCCGATTGCCTTGACGTTTGTGAAACTCGGCTAGTGTGCAAGATGCCTGGTCGTAGTACTTTGTTTAGTTGTTTCAGACGTTGTGGTACGGATTCCCGACTGGAGGACTCTTGTCCGATACCTCCGGTTGGAACTCCCACTTATGAGCTCTACAGTAAGCACGGGCTAGGCCCGATTACTTTTAATGAATATTGGATTCGTTACACTAAAAAAGACGGTGTCCTTAGTTGGCCACCTCATGGTAGCTTTGAGACCCCGATCTTAGATAATCTTGAGGCTAAATTGTTTGAGAAAAAGTCAAGGCCGGCCATGTTTGATGCCTTTCGGTTGTGGCGTAAAGAAGCCCGACAGAAAGAGATCAGACAGACTAAACGTAATCAGAGAGATGGTGTTGCTACCATCGTAAAGAATGGACATATACAACTTGCTCCCCTCACACTTCTTTTTTGCTTAATGATTTAAAGCACATAACTCAGGTCTACTTCTGAATCTGTGGGTTTATTTAGTTTCACCCTTTGCTTTTCAATTTCAAAATACAAAAAATGTTATGTTTGAAAAAGACACGTAACATATAACACTTAATGAAAAATATGCAAAACACAAAATTACCAACACTTTCAATACATCAAAAAATGAACAGAATTACAAAACATCTATGCACATGATTTACAAATAGCGGCAATTGTTCGAATCATCAAGTTCAAAATGCCAATATGAAACGATACTTCTATTTACTATAAAGTCAATGAAGGACAAGAATGTTTCTTGTAAAGAAGGCCAACTGAATGAAAATAAATGATTCCCAAAATCGCAATTAATCCTGTTTCTTTTTTGGGGCCTTCTAGATGCCGACGCGTTTCGAACCCGTTGAGTAAATAAACGGGATCTCGTCAGGGCTTTGTCACTTCTGTATCTTATCGTTCTGTGCACAAAAGAAGAGAGAACAACACCTTAGTTCTGTTGCTCTCGCCCATTTAAAATCACTAGACCTATGTATTTTAGGAAAAAAATTCTATACCTGTAGTTTTTATCTGGCCGGGTTCAGGTGGGTTCAACAACCTTCTTGTTTTACTTTTACTTTTACAAAGTTCATTATACCATAGTTTGCTATGAGTAGAGGGTATAGCAGGAGCCCTATTGCTTTTCCCCTTCGAGATAAAAAATTTACCAACTTGGTCTATTGTGGATTTATAGGCAGAGTCAAGGGAGGGGTATTGGGGACTAACGGTCCGATTTTCACCAGCCCATATTTCTAAGGTGGAAGACAAACCCTCAACCATTACTTTGATGCTTCCTATATCGCCCTCATTAAGCTTAGCCTTATCCCATTTCAGTCTACGGTTGTTATTAAATGGGATAACTTCTTTAGTTGTTTTTAGGGTGACCATCGCACACCTGTCATTCAGAACACCCCAATGGAACTTGCAACACAGGGGATTGTGGTCACTATCCTGGCTTGGGACGACCTCCATATCAATCAGGTCCGGCCAGAATCCAACATCCATTAGGATGTAATCGATTCGGGACGGACCCGAAAGTCTGTTAAAGGTCCATGCCCCTGACTGGTCAGATATAGTCCTACCATTGAGGGCTCTTAGTTTATGGTCCCTTGTCAGTGCATTAATTTGTATGGCCCTAGACGACCACTTCCAAACAGGGGGCAGGGAAAGAGTTGGAATAGACCATTTTGAATCCTCCTCTTCGATTCCTAAGGGGTCGTCTCCGAGAAGGGGTTCAAATGTACAATTAAAATCACCCCCCACCAGAATTTTAGCTGAGCAGGGGCAATTGGCTAAGGCCAAATCCAGGGATGTTAGGGTCAAAGAGGGGGAGTCACCCTGTGTCCCTCTTGCATAAACATTAAAAAGGTCAAGCCTAACAACATCCTCCCCTCCTTTTGCCGAGAGGTGGAGTATATCATTACACTCCACAATATGTCTTGTAACCACCCAATTCAGATCTATTTTTATCCAGACTATGAGCCCGCCTGATGGTCTGCCCTTTCCCTTACTTACTGCGGGCACACAGTGGGTGGTATACCCCGATTTATGTAATGGAACAAAACTCCATGTCTCCTGAAACAGGCAGACATCAAACTGCTCGATTTGTATGTGCCACTCCGGAATATCTAACTTCCTCTTCAGCCCAGCAATATTCCAAGAGAGGAGGTTTATTACCCTCCTTCCTCTAGGTGTGGGAGTGTAACCCACCTTTGGCAACCTCTCATTAACCACCCTAGTCAAAGGGCACCCCCCCTCCTGGGCCATTGAAGTTAGGGTAGCAAAGCAATCAACCGTACTCATCACGGGCCCAGCTGGCCTAGAATCCTCAGTAATGTCAATGGTGGTCACCATGTGGTCTGTAGATAGACTAACTTCTTCAGTACCAATGCTACCCCAGAGTGGACGAGGATCCTCCACCCCTGGAGGTTCATTATCAGTTTCCCCCCCCCCTTGCCCCCAACTTCAATCACAGTCTTCCAGCCCTGACAGCTGAGAAAACCGATTATAGGTGTCCAATGGGGTAAAGGGCATCAGATGGTTCATACTGGGACCCTGGTTCTGCCTATGTCCATGAGGGACCATGGACCAGGCGGAGTGTAGATCAGGCACCCTAGTCAGCTGATGACCATACTGAGGTTGATTATTAATATAGGGCGGAATAAAGGGCGGCCTATAAAATGGTGGTCTGTTTAAATATTTAGAGTTGGTAACTTTTGACCTGGGATAAAAGTATGTTAAAGCCCGTGGGATAACACAGGTTTCCCCACTCCCAGGTGGCCAGTTTAGGATGTAATCAACTGCCCGCGGGTCTCTAAAATTGACCACCACTAGGTCCCCCTCAATATCTTTAGTTCTACTCCCCAGCCAATTGATCCGTCTAACATGAACTATGTCCCCATCTATGTTAGGTGCTATCGGCCTGTGCAACCGCAACCAATGAATAATTTTATTTTTGAGGTCGACAAATCCCTCCTTCTTATTTTCAGTTAGCTGCGGGACCCCCGTTAGGATCACCACGTAGGGCACGGCTTCTGGGGGAATCTCTACTTGTGGAACCCTTTTATAAGGCGTTCTGCTTTTTCCATCATCCCGTGTGCACTCTGCTTGTTACTCGTCGGGGCCTTTAGAGATGGGTTGGAGGGGCCCGCTCCCAACTCAGTAGCTAGTGCTTTAGGTTGTTTAGGCTGCGGTGTATTATGAGTTGGGGGCACAGCTCCCCCCGGCGGCTGGCGAGTTTGCTTAGCCGGAGCAGGGGCGGGAGGAATACTAGATTTACTTTGAGGTGCGGTAGAAGGGGGTGTGGGATGTACCGCCACACTTCCTTTTTTTTTGGTATGAGTAGACATACTAGTTATGGCGGCTTCCAATATAGTTAATCTAATTTCCACCTTTTTAATTGACTCATTAATGGGTAGAAGGAGAGATCTTAACAAAAATTCCAGATTCCCTGGTACTGAAGAGGGAAGTACTGGTGAAGTGATAGGTGGGGTGACTCTATTGTTATTATCAGGAACCTCATCTTGTATGGTTACTGAAGATGGACAATGACCCGGTGAAACAGCTACCTGTAGAGTGTGTTCCTGCTCTACTACTGTGGGGGTCTCGGTTGTAATCGGGGTTTTTATCCCTTTACCAAAATCAGTGTGCGATGTTTTTGCTTTACCTGATACCACCCTTTGTTTCCTTCTCTTTTTACTAGGGGGCGGGCGGTGGATCTGAGCTACAGGATAAATATTAACTTTCTGCTTCCTAGATTTGGATTTGTCGGCCACACGACTACCACTAGGGGTGGGTGAAACAGTTATAATATTATCCACGGGCAAACAAGGAGTGGCTACAAAGTCACGAAACAATAGGGGGACTCCATCTTGACTTACGTTATCCTCACTTAGGCCAATCGAATCACCTTCCCGGTTTAATTCAAGTAGGCTATCAGTGAGGGGTCTATGCTTCATATTCTCAACAGAGCGACGCCGCTCTGCCCTACGCTCCGCTAGGATGGAATCCTTTTCTCCCTCGCTCCTCTTGGGAAAATAATTATCCAGGGATCCATTACGTAATCTAGATTTTTTCCCCGGGGTTTCTTCTTCTGTTGCCATATCCATTATGTAATGAACAATGTCCTCCGGACTACAAACGAAAGAGGTCAGGCCCAGCCCAGCCTCCTGCAGCCCCTGACGGCCACAGACGGTCCCGCCCTTGTCCCGGGCTTCTCCCGCGCGCTCCCGCGCAGCGTCGCTGGTCTAGTCAATTTGTAGGTCTGTGGTAAAGGGGAGGTGCCCGCAGGGAGAGCAGCCCAGGTGCTGTTGATCTGGGCGGCAGGCGCTTCTGGGATAGGTAGTCCCAGCCCCCGCACTCTGCTCGCAGCCCTGCAGCTCCTACGACCCACCACTCTGCTAACAGGCAAGTCCTGGGGTAACAAACAGGCGATCCCAGCGATGCGGGACCCGCGAAGCGGGTTCCGCGAGGAGTTGGCAGTAAGTCTGGATCTCTGCACGCTCAGCCCGGCACACTCCAAGGATTTCCAGCAAGGCGTCCCACAGGTAGAGCGAAGGCTCGGGTATTTCAAGCTGATGGGGAGGGGCCCGCAGGGAGAGCAGCCCAGGTGCTGTTGATCTGGGCGGCAGGCGCTTCTGGGATAGGTAGTCCCAGCCCCCACACTCTGCTCGCAGCCCTGCAGCTCCTACGACCCACCACTCTGCTAACAGGCAAGTCCTGGGGTAACAAACAGGCGATCCCAGCGATGCGGGACCCGCGAAGCGGGTTCCGCGAGGAGTTGGCAGTAAGTCTGGATCTCTGCACGCTCAGCCCGGCACACTCCAAGGATTTCCAGCAAGGCGTCCCACAGGTAGAGCGAAGGCTCGGGTATTTCAAGCTGATGGGGAGGGGCCCGCAGGGAGAGCAGCCCAGGTGCTGTTGATCTGGGCGGCAGGCGCTTCTGGGATAGGTAGTCCCAGCCCCCGCACTCTGCTCGCAGCCCTGCAGCTCCTACGACCCACCACTCTGCTAACAGGCAAGTCCTGGGGTAACAAACAGGCGATCCCAGCGATGCGGGACCCGCGAAGCGGGTTCCGCGAGGAGTTGGCAGTAAGTCTGGATCTCTGCACGCTCAGCCCGGCACACTCCAAGGATTTCCAGCAAGGCGTCCCACAGGTAGAGCGAAGGCTCGGGTATTTCAAGCTGATGGGGAGGGGCCCGCAGGGAGAGCAGCCCAGGTGCTGTTGATCTGGGCGGCAGGCGCTTCTGGGATAGGTAGTCCCAGCCCCCGCACTCTGCTCGCAGCCCTGCAGCTCCTACGACCCACCACTCTGCTAACAGGCAAGTCCTGGGGTAACAAACAGGCGATCCCAGCGATGCGGGACCCGCGAAGCGGGTTCCGCGAGGAGTTGGCAGTAAGTCTGGATCTCTGCACGCTCAGCCCGGCACACTCCAAGGATTTCCAGCAAGGCGTCCCACAGGTAGAGCGAAGGCTCGGGTATTTCAAGCTGATGGGGAGGGGCCCGCAGGGAGAGCAGCCCAGGTGCTGTTGATCTGGGCGGCAGGCGCTTCTGGGATAGGTAGTCCCAGCCCCCGCACTCTGCTCGCAGCCCTGCAGCTCCTACGACCCACCACTCTGCTAACAGGCAAGTCCTGGGGTAACAAACAGGCGATCCCAGCGATGCGGGACCCGCGAAGCGGGTTCCGCGAGGAGTTGGCAGTAAGTCTGGATCTCTGCACGCTCAGCCCGGCACACTCCAAGGATTTCCAGCAAGGCGTCCCACAGGTAGAGCGAAGGCTCGGGTATTTCAAGCTGATGGGGAGGGGCCCGCAGGGAGAGCAGCCCAGGTGCTGTTGATCTGGGCGGCAGGCGCTTCTGGGATAGGTAGTCCCAGCCCCCGCACTCTGCTCGCAGCCCTGCAGCTCCTACGACCCACCACTCTGCTAACAGGCAAGTCCTGGGGTAACAAACAGGCGATCCCAGCGATGCGGGACCCGCGAAGCGGGTTCCGCGAGGAGTTGGCAGTAAGTCTGGATCTCTGCACGCTCAGCCCGGCACACTCCAAGGATTTCCAGCAAGGCGTCCCACAGGTAGAGCGAAGGCTCGGGTATTTCAAGCTGATGGGGAGGGGCCCGCAGGGAGAGCAGCCCAGGTGCTGTTGATCTGGGCGGCAGGCGCTTCTGGGATAGGTAGTCCCAGCCCCCGCACTCTGCTCGCAGCCCTGCAGCTCCTACGACCCACCACTCTGCTAACAGGCAAGTCCTGGGGTAACAAACAGGCGATCCCAGCGATGCGGGACCCGCGAAGCGGGTTCCGCGAGGAGTTGGCAGTAAGTCTGGATCTCTGCACGCTCAGCCCGGCACACTCCAAGGATTTCCAGCAAGGCGTCCCACAGGTAGAGCGAAGGCTCGGGTATTTCAAGCTGATGGGGAGGGGCCCGCAGGGAGAGCAGCCCAGGTGCTGTTGATCTGGGCGGCAGGCGCTTCTGGGATAGGTAGTCCCAGCCCCCGCACTCTGCTCGCAGCCCTGCAGCTCCTACGACCCACCACTCTGCTAACAGGCAAGTCCTGGGGTAACAAACAGGCGATCCCAGCGATGCGGGACCCGCGAAGCGGGTTCCGCGAGGAGTTGGCAGTAAGTCTGGATCTCTGCACGCTCAGCCCGGCACACTCCAAGGATTTCCAGCAAGGCGTCCCACAGGTAGAGCGAAGGCTCGGGTATTTCAAGCTGATGGGGAGGGGCCCGCAGGGAGAGCAGCCCAGGTGCTGTTGATCCGGGCGGCAGGCGCTTCTGGGATAGGTAGTCCCAGCCCCCGCACTCTGCTCGCAGCCCTGCAGCTCCTACGACCCACCACTCTGCTAACAGGCAAGTCCTGGGGTAACAAACAGGCGATCCCAGCGATGCGGGACCCGCGAAGCGGGTTCCGCGAGGAGTTGGCAGTAAGTCTGGATCTCTGCACGCTCAGCCCGGCACACTCCAAGGATTTCCAGCAAGGCGTCCCACAGGTAGAGCGAAGGCTCGGGTATTTCAAGCTGATGGGGAGGGGCCCGCAGGGAGAGCAGCCCAGGTGCTGTTGATCTGGGCGGCAGGCGCTTCTGGGATAGGTAGTCCCAGCCCCCGCACTCTGCTCGCAGCCCTGCAGCTCCTACGACCCACCACTCTGCTAACAGGCAAGTCCTGGGGTAACAAACAGGCGATCCCAGCGATGCGGGACCCGCGAAGCGGGTTCCGCGAGGAGTTGGCAGTAAGTCTGGATCTCTGCACGCTCAGCCCGGCACACTCCAAGGATTTCCAGCAAGGCGTCCCACAGGTAGAGCGAAGGCTCGGGTATTTCAAGCTGATGGGGAGGGGCCCGCAGGGAGAGCAGCCCAGGTGCTGTTGATCTGGGCGGCAGGCGCTTCTGGGATAGGTAGTCCCAGCCCCCGCACTCTGCTCGCAGCCCTGCAGCTCCTACGACCCACCACTCTGCTAACAGGCAAGTCCTGGGGTAACAAACAGGCGATCCCAGCGATGCGGGACCCGCGAAGCGGGTTCCGCGAGGAGTTGGCAGTAAGTCTGGATCCCTGCACGCTCAGCCCGGCACACTCCAAGGATTTCCAGCAAGGCGTCCCACAGGTAGAGCGAAGGCTCGGGTATTTCAAGCTGATGGGGAGGGGCCCGCAGGGAGAGCAGCCCAGGTGCTGTTGATCTGGGCGGCAGGCGCTTCTGGGATAGGTAGTCCCAGCCCCCGCACTCTGCTCGCAGCCCTGCAGCTCCTACGACCCACCACTCTGCTAACAGGCAAGTCCTGGGGTAACAAACAGGCGATCCCAGCGATGCGGGACCCGCGAAGCGGGTTCCGCGAGGAGTTGGCAGTAAGTCTGGATCTCTGCACGCTCAGCCCGGCACACTCCAAGGATTTCCAGCAAGGCGTCCCACAGGTAGAGCGAAGGCTCGGGTATTTCAAGCTGATGGGGAGGGGCCCGCAGGGAGAGCAGCCCAGGTGCTGTTGATCTGGGCGGCAGGCGCTTCTGGGATAGGTAGTCCCAGCCCCCGCACTCTGCTCGCAGCCCTGCAGCTCCTACGACCCACCACTCTGCTAACAGGCAAGTCCTGGGGTAACAAACAGGCGATCCCAGCGATGCGGGACCCGCGAAGCGGGTTCCGCGAGGAGTTGGCAGTAAGTCTGGATCTCTGCACGCTCAGCCCGGCACACTCCAAGGATTTCCAGCAAGGCGTCCCACAGGTAGAGCGAAGGCTCGGGTATTTCAAGCTGATGGGGAGGGGCCCGCAGGGAGAGCAGCCCAGGTGCTGTTGATCTGGGCGGCAGGCGCTTCTGGGATAGGTAGTCCCAGCCCCCGCACTCTGCTCGCAGCCCTGCAGCTCCTACGACCCACCACTCTGCTAACAGGCAAGTCCTGGGGTAACAAACAGGCGATCCCAGCGATGCGGGACCCGCGAAGCGGGTTCCGCGAGGAGTTGGCAGTAAGTCTGGATCTCTGCATGCTCAGCCCGGCACACTCCAAGGATTTCCAGCAAGGCGTCCCACAGGTAGAGCGAAGGCTCGGGTATTTCAAGCTGATGGGGAGGGGCCCGCAGGGAGAGCAGCCCAGGTGCTGTTGATCTGGGCGGCAGGCGCTTCTGGGATAGGTAGTCCCAGCCCCCGCACTCTGCTCGCAGCCCTGCAGCTCCTACGACCCACCACTCTGCTAACAGGCAAGTCCTGGGGTAACAAACAGGCGATCCCAGCGATGCGGGACCCGCGAAGCGGGTTCCGCGAGGAGTTGGCAGTAAGTCTGGATCTCTGCACGCTCAGCCCGGCACACTCCAAGGATTTCCAGCAAGGCGTCCCACAGGTAGAGCGAAGGCTCGGGTATTTCAAGCTGATGGGGAGGGGCCCGCAGGGAGAGCAGCCCAGGTGCTGTTGATCTGGGCGGCAGGCGCTTCTGGGATAGGTAGTCCCAGCCCCCGCACTCTGCTCGCAGCCCTGCAGCTCCTACGACCCACCACTCTGCTAACAGGCAAGTCCTGGGGTAACAAACAGGCGATCCCAGCGATGCGGGACCCGCGAAGCGGGTTCCGCGAGGAGTTGGCAGTAAGTCTGGATCTCTGCACGCTCAGCCCGGCACACTCCAAGGATTTCCAGCAAGGCGTCCCACAGGTAGAGCGAAGGCTCGGGTATTTCAAGCTGATGGGGAGGGGCCCGCAGGGAGAGCAGCCCAGGTGCTGTTGATCTGGGCGGCAGGCGCTTCTGGGATAGGTAGTCCCAGCCCCCGCACTCTGCTCGCAGCCCTGCAGCTCCTACGACCCACCACTCTGCTAACAGGCAAGTCCTGGGGTAACAAACAGGCGATCCCAGCGATGCGGGACCCGCGAAGCGGGTTCCGCGAGGAGTTGGCAGTAAGTCCGGATCTCTGCACGCTCAGCCCGGCACACTCCAAGGATTTCCAGCAAGGCGTCCCACAGGTAGAGCGAAGGCTCGGGTATTTCAAGCTGATGGGGAGGGGCCCGCAGGGAGAGCAGCCCAGGTGCTGTTGATCTGGGCGGCAGGCGCTTCTGGGATAGGTAGTCCCAGCCCCCGCACTCTGCTCGCAGCCCTGCAGCTCCTACGACCCACCACTCTGCTAACAGGCAAGTCCTGGGGTAACAAACAGGCGATCCCAGCGATGCGGGACCCGCGAAGCGGGTTCCGCGAGGAGTTGGCAGTAAGTCTGGATCTCTGCACGCTCAGCCCGGCACACTCCAAGGATTTCCAGCAAGGCGTCCCACAGGTAGAGCGAAGGCTCGGGTATTTCAAGCTGATGGGGAGGGGCCCGCAGGGAGAGCAGCCCAGGTGCTGTTGATCTGGGCGGCAGGCGCTTCTGGGATAGGTAGTCCCAGCCCCCGCACTCTGCTCGCAGCCCTGCAGCTCCTACGACCCACCACTCTGCTAACAGGCAAGTCCTGGGGTAACAAACAGGCGATCCCAGCGATGCGGGACCCGCGAAGCGGGTTCCGCGAGGAGTTGGCAGTAAGTCTGGATCTCTGCACGCTCAGCCCGGCACACTCCAAGGATTTCCAGCAAGGCGTCCCACAGGTAGAGCGAAGGCTCGGGTATTTCAAGCTGATGGGGAGGGGCCCGCAGGGAGAGCAGCCCAGGTGCTGTTGATCTGGGCGGCAGGCGCTTCTGGGATAGGTAGTCCCAGCCCCCGCACTCTGCTCGCAGCCCTGCAGCTCCTACGACCCACCACTCTGCTAACAGGCAAGTCCTGGGGTAACAAACAGGCGATCCCAGCGATGCGGGACCCGCGAAGCGGGTTCCGCGAGGAGTTGGCAGTAAGTCTGGATCTCTGCACGCTCAGCCCGGCACACTCCAAGGATTTCCAGCAAGGCGTCCCACAGGTAGAGCGAAGGCTCGGGTATTTTAAGCTGATATGGAGGGGCCCGCAGGGAGAGCAGCCCAGGTGCTGTTGATCTGGGCGGCAGGCGCTTCTGGGATAGGTAGTCCCAGCCCCCGCACTCTGCGCGCAGCCCTGCAGCTCCTACGACCCACCACTCTGCTAACAGGCAAGTCCTGGGGTAACAAACAGGCGATCCCAGCGATGCGGGACCCGCGATGCGGGACCCGCGAAGCGGGTTCCGCGAGGAGTTGGCAGTAAGTCTGGATCTCTGCACGCTCAGCCCGGCACACTCCAAGGATTTCCAGCAAGGCGTCCCACAGGTAGAGCGAAGGCTCGGGTATTTCAAGCTGATGGGGAGGGGCCCGCAGGGAGAGCAGCCCAGGTGCTGTTGATCTGGGCGGCAGGCGCTTCTGGGATAGGTAGTCCCAGCCCCCGCACTCTGCTCGCAGCCCTGCAGCTCCTACGACCCACCACTCTGCTAACAGGCAAGTCCTGGGGTAACAAACAGGCGATCCCAGCGATGCGGGACCCGCGAAGCGGGTTCCGCGAGGAGTTGGCAGTAAGTCTGGATCTCTGCACGCTCAGCCCGGCACACTCCAAGGATTTCCAGCAAGGCGTCCCACAGGTAGAGCGAAGGCTCGGGTATTTCAAGCTGATGGGGAGGGGCCCGCAGGGAGAGCAGCCCAGGTGCTGTTGATCTGGGCGGCAGGCGCTTCTGGGATAGGTAGTCCCAGCCCCCGCACTCTGCTCGCAGCCCTGCAGCTCCTACGACCCACCACTCTGCTAACAGGCAAGTCCTGGGGTAACAAACAGGCGATCCCAGCGATGCGGGACCCGCGAAGCGGGTTCCGCGAGGAGTTGGCAGTAAGTCTGGATCTCTGCACGCTCAGCCCGGCACACTCCAAGGATTTCCAGCAAGGCGTCCCACAGGTAGAGCGAAGGCTCAGGTATTTCAAGCTGATGGGGAGGGGCCCGCAGGGAGAGCAGCCCAGGTGCTGTTGATCTGGGCGGCAGGCGCTTCTGGGATAGGTAGTCCCAGCCCCCGCACTCTGCTCGCAGCCCTGCAGCTCCTACGACCCACCACTCTGCTAACAGGCAAGTCCTGGGGTAACAAACAGGCGATCCCAGCGATGCGGGACCCGCGAAGCGGGTTCCGCGAGGAGTTGGCAGTAAGTCTGGATCTCTGCACGCTCAGCCCGGCACACTCCAAGGATTTCCAGCAAGGCGTCCCACAGGTAGAGCGAAGGCTCGGGTATTTCAAGCTGATGGGGAGGGGCCCGCAGGGAGAGCAGCCCAGGTGCTGTTGATCTGGGCGGCAGGCGCTTCTGGGATAGGTAGTCCCAGCCCCCGCACTCTGCTCGCAGCCCTGCAGCTCCTACGACCCACCACTCTGCTAACAGGCAAGTCCTGGGGTAACAAACAGGCGATCCCAGCGATGCGGGACCCGCGAAGCGGGTTCCGCGAGGAGTTGGCAGTAAGTCTGGATCTCTGCACGCTCAGCCCGGCACACTCCAAGGATTTCCAGCAAGGCGTCCCACAGGTAGAGCGAAGGCTCGGGTATTTCAAGCTGATGGGGAGGGGCCCGCAGGGAGAGCAGCCCAGGTGCTGTTGATCTGGGCGGCAGGCGCTTCTGGGATAGGTAGTCCCAGCCCCCGCACTCTGCTCGCAGCCCTGCAGCTCCTACGACCCACCACTCTGCTAACAGGCAAGTCCTGGGGTAACAAACAGGCGATCCCAGCGATGCGGGACCCGCGAAGCGGGTTCCGCGAGGAGTTGGCAGTAAGTCTGGATCTCTGCACGCTCAGCCCGGCACACTCCAAGGATTTCCAGCAAGGCGTCCCACAGGTAGAGCGAAGGCTCGGGTATTTCAAGCTGATGGGGAGGGGCCCGCAGGGAGAGCAGCCCAGGTGCTGTTGATCTGGGCGGCAGGCGCTTCTGGGATAGGTAGTCCCAGCCCCCGCACTCTGCTCGCAGCCCTGCAGCTCCTACGACCCACCACTCTGCTAACAGGCAAGTCCTGGGGTAACAAACAGGCGATCCCAGCGATGCGGGACCCGCGAAGCGGGTTCCGCGAGGAGTTGGCAGTAAGTCTGGATCTCTGCACGCTCAGCCCGGCACACTCCAAGGATTTCCAGCAAGGCGTCCCACAGGTAGAGCGAAGGCTCGGGTATTTCAAGATGATGGGGAGGGGCCCGCTGGGAGAGCAGCCCAGGTGCTGTTGATCTGGGCGGCAGGCGCTTCTGGGATAGGTAGTCCCAGCCCCCGCACTCTGCTCGCAGCCCTGCAGCTCCTACGACCCACCACTCTGCTAACAGGCAAGTCCTGGGGTAACAAACAGGCGATCCCAGCGATGCGGGACCCGCGAAGCGGGTTCCGCGAGGAGTTGGCAGTAAGTCTGGATCTCTGCACGCTCAGCCCGGCACACTCCAAGGATTTCCAGCAAGGCGTCCCACAGGTAGAGCGAAGGCTCGGGTATTTCAAGCTGATGGGGAGGGGCCCGCAGGGAGAGCAGCCCAGGTGCTGTTGATCTGGGCGGCAGGCGCTTCTGGGATAGGTAGTCCCAGCCCCCGCACTCTGCTCGCAGCCCTGCAGCTCCTACGACCCACCACTCTGCTAACAGGCAAGTCCTGGGGTAACAAACAGGCGATCCCAGCGATGCGGGACCCGCGAAGCGGGTTCCGCGAGGAGTTGGCAGTAAGTCTGGATCCCTGCACGCTCAGCCCGGCACACTCCAAGGATTTCCAGCAAGGCGTCCCACAGGTAGAGCGAAGGCTCGGGTATTTCAAGCTGATGGGGAGGGGCCCGCAGGGAGAGCAGCCCAGGTGCTGTTGATCTGGGCGGCAGGCGCTTCTGGGATAGGTAGTCCCAGCCCCCGCACTCTGCTCGCAGCCCTGCAGCTCCTACGACCCACCACTCTGCTAACAGGCAAGTCCTGGGGTAACAAACAGGCGATCCCAGCGATGCGGGACCCGCGAAGCGGGTTCCGCGAGGAGTTGGCAGTAAGTCTGGATCTCTGCACGCTCAGCCCGGCACACTCCAAGGATTTCCAGCAAGGCGTCCCACAGGTAGAGCGAAGGCTCGGGTATTTCAAGCTGATGGGGAGGGGCCCGCAGGGAGAGCAGCCCAGGTGCTGTTGATCTGGGCGGCAGGCGCTTCTGGGATAGGTAGTCCCAGCCCCCGCACTCTGCTCGCAGCCCTGCAGCTCCTACGACCCACCACTCTGCTAACAGGCAAGTCCTGGGGTAACAAACAGGCGATCCCAGCGATGCGGGACCCGCGAAGCGGGTTCCGCGAGGAGTTGGCAGTAAGTCTGGATCTCTGCACGCTCAGCCCGGCACACTCCAAGGATTTCCAGCAAGGCGTCCCACAGGTAGAGCGAAGGCTCGGGTATTTCAAGCTGATGGGGAGGGGCCCGCAGGGAGAGCAGCCCAGGTGCTGTTGATCTGGGCGGCAGGCGCTTCTGGGATAGGTAGTCCCAGCCCCCGCACTCTGCTCGCAGCCCTGCAGCTCCTACGACCCACCACTCTGCTAACAGGCAAGTCCTGGGGTAACAAACAGGCGATCCCAGCGATGCGGGACCCGCGAAGCGGGTTCCGCGAGGAGTTGGCAGTAAGTCTGGATCTCTGCACGCTCAGCCCGGCACACTCCAAGGATTTCCAGCAAGGCGTCCCACAGGTAGAGCGAAGGCTCGGGTATTTCAAGCTGATGGGGAGGGGCCCGCAGGGAGAGCAGCCCAGGTGCTGTTGATCTGGGCGGCAGGCGCTTCTGGGATAGGTAGTCCCAGCCCCCGCACTCTGCTCGCAGCCCTGCAGCTCCTACGACCCACCACTCTGCTAACAGGCAAGTCCTGGGGTAACAAACAGGCGATCCCAGCGATGCGGGACCCGCGAAGCGGGTTCCGCGAGGAGTTGGCAGTAAGTCTGGATCTCTGCACGCTCAGCCCGGCACACTCCAAGGATTTCCAGCAAGGCGTCCCACAGGTAGAGCGAAGGCTCGGGTATTTCAAGCTGATGGGGAGGGGCCCGCAGGGAGAGCAGCCCAGGTGCTGTTGATCTGGGCGGCAGGCGCTTCTGGGATAGGTAGTCCCAGCCCCCGCACTCTGCTCGCAGCCCTGCAGCTCCTACGACCCACCACTCTGCTAACAGGCAAGTCCTGGGGTAACAAACAGGCGATCCCAGCGATGCGGGACCCGCGAAGCGGGTTCCGCGAGGAGTTGGCAGTAAGTCTGGATCTCTGCACGCTCAGCCCGGCACACTCCAAGGATTTCCAGCAAGGCGTCCCACAGGTAGAGCGAAGGCTCGGGTATTTCAAGCTGATGGGGAGGGGCCCGCAGGGAGAGCAGCCCAGGTGCTGTTGATCTGGGCGGCAGGCGCTTCTGGGATAGGTAGTCCCAGCCCCCGCACTCTGCTCGCAGCCCTGCAGCTCCTACGACCCACCACTCTGCTAACAGGCAAGTCCTGGGGTAACAAACAGGCGATCCCAGCGATGCGGGACCCGCGAAGCGGGTTCCGCGAGGAGTTGGCAGTAAGTCTGGATCTCTGCACGCTCAGCCCGGCACACTCCAAGGATTTCCAGCAAGGCGTCCCACAGGTAGAGCGAAGGCTCGGGTATTTCAAGCTGATGGGGAGGGGCCCGCAGGGAGAGCAGCCCAGGTGCTGTTGATCTGGGCGGCAGGCGCTTCTGGGATAGGTAGTCCCAGCCCCCGCACTCTGCTCGCAGCCCTGCAGCTCCTACGACCCACCACTCTGCTAACAGGCAAGTCCTGGGGTAACAAACAGGCGATCCCAGCGATGCGGGACCCGCGAAGCGGGTTCCGCGAGGAGTTGGCAGTAAGTCTGGATCTCTGCACGCTCAGCCCGGCACACTCCAAGGATTTCCAGCAAGGCGTCCCACAGGTAGAGCGAAGGCTCGGGTATTTCAAGCTGATGGGGAGGGGCCCGCAGGGAGAGCAGCCCAGGTGCTGTTGATCTGGGCGGCAGGCGCTTCTGGGATAGGTAGTCCCAGCCCCCGCACTCTGCTCGCAGCCCTGCAGCTCCTACGACCCACCACTCTGCTAACAGGCAAGTCCTGGGGTAACAAACAGGCGATCCCAGCGATGCGGGACCCGCGAAGCGGGTTCCGCGAGGAGTTGGCAGTAAGTCTGGATCTCTGCACGCTCAGCCCGGCACACTCCAAGGATTTCCAGCAAGGCGTCCCACAGGTAGAGCGAAGGCTCGGGTATTTCAAGCTGATGGGGAGGGGCCCGCAGGGAGAGCAGCCCAGGTGCTGTTGATCTGGGCGGCAGGCGCTTCTGGGATAGGTAGTCCCAGCCCCCGCACTCTGCTCGCAGCCCTGCAGCTCCTACGACCCACCACTCTGCTAACAGGCAAGTCCTGGGGTAACAAACAGGCGATCCCAGCGATGCGGGACCCGCGAAGCGGGTTCCGCGAGGAGTTGGCAGTAAGTCTGGATCTCTGCACGCTCAGCCCGGCACACTCCAAGGATTTCCAGCAAGGCGTCCCACAGGTAGAGCGAAGGCTCGGGTATTTCAAGCTGATGGGGAGGGGCCCGCAGGGAGAGCAGCCCAGGTGCTGTTGATCTGGGCGGCAGGCGCTTCTGGGATAGGTAGTCCCAGCCCCCGCACTCTGCTCGCAGCCCTGCAGCTCCTACGACCCACCACTCTGCTAACAGGCAAGTCCTGGGGTAACAAACAGGCGATCCCAGCGATGCGGGACCCGCGAAGCGGGTTCCGCGAGGAGTTGGCAGTAAGTCTGGATCTCTGCACGCTCAGCCCGGCACACTCCAAGGATTTCCAGCAAGGCGTCCCACAGGTAGAGCGAAGGCTCGGGTATTTCAAGCTGATGGGGAGGGGCCCGCAGGGAGAGCAGCCCAGGTGCTGTTGATCTGGGCGGCAGGCGCTTCTGGGATAGGTAGTCCCAGCCCCCGCACTCTGCTCGCAGCCCTGCAGCTCCTACGACCCACCACTCTGCTAACAGGCAAGTCCTGGGGTAACAAACAGGCGATCCCAGCGATGCGGGACCCGCGAAGCGGGTTCCGCGAGGAGTTGGCAGTAAGTCTGGATCTCTGCACGCTCAGCCCGGCACACTCCAAGGATTTCCAGCAAGGCGTCCCACAGGTAGAGCGAAGGCTCGGGTATTTCAAGCTGATGGGGAGGGGCCCGCAGGGAGAGCAGCCCAGGTGCTGTTGATCTGGGCGGCAGGCGCTTCTGGGATAGGTAGTCCCAGCCCCCGCACTCTGCTCGCAGCCCTGCAGCTCCTACGACCCACCACTCTGCTAACAGGCAAGTCCTGGGGTAACAAACAGGCGATCCCAGCGATGCGGGACCCGCGAAGCGGGTTCCGCGAGGAGTTGGCAGTAAGTCTGGATCTCTGCACGCTCAGCCCGGCACACTCCAAGGATTTCCAGCAAGGCGTCCCACAGGTAGAGCGAAGGCTCGGGTATTTCAAGCTGATGGGGAGGGGCCCGCAGGGAGAGCAGCCCAGGTGCTGTTGATCTGGGCGGCAGGCGCTTCTGGGATAGGTAGTCCCAGCCCCCGCACTCTGCTCGCAGCCCTGCAGCTCCTACGACCCACCACTCTGCTAACAGGCAAGTCCTGGGGTAACAAACAGGCGATCCCAGCGATGCGGGACCCGCGAAGCGGGTTCCGCGAGGAGTTGGCAGTAAGTCTGGATCTCTGCACGCTCAGCCCGGCACACTCCAAGGATTTCCAGCAAGGCGTCCCACAGGTAGAGCGAAGGCTCGGGTATTTCAAGCTGATGGGGAGGGGCCCGCAGGGAGAGCAGCCCAGGTGCTGTTGATCTGGGCGGCAGGCGCTTCTGGGATAGGTAGTCCCAGCCCCCGCACTCTGCTCGCAGCCCTGCAGCTCCTACGACCCACCACTCTGCTAACAGGCAAGTCCTGGGGTAACAAACAGGCGATCCCAGCGATGCGGGACCCGCGAAGCGGGTTCCGCGAGGAGTTGGCAGTAAGTCTGGATCTCTGCACGCTCAGCCCGGCACACTCCAAGGATTTCCAGCAAGGCGTCCCACAGGTAGAGCGAAGGCTCGGGTATTTCAAGCTGATGGGGAGGGGCCCGCAGGGAGAGCAGCCCAGGTGCTGTTGATCTGGGCGGCAGGCGCTTCTGGGATAGGTAGTCCCAGCCCCCGCACTCTGCTCGCAGCCCTGCAGCTCCTACGACCCACCACTCTGCTAACAGGCAAGTCCTGGGGTAACAAACAGGCGATCCCAGCGATGCGGGACCCGCGAAGCGGGTTCCGCGAGGAGTTGGCAGTAAGTCTGGATCTCTGCACGCTCAGCCCGGCACACTCCAAGGATTTCCAGCAAGGCGTCCCACAGGTAGAGCGAAGGCTCGGGTATTTCAAGCTGATGGGGAGGGGCCCGCAGGGAGAGCAGCCCAGGTGCTGTTGATCTGGGCGGCAGGCGCTTCTGGGATAGGTAGTCCCAGCCCCCGCACTCTGCTCGCAGCCCTGCAGCTCCTACGACCCACCACTCTGCTAACAGGCAAGTCCTGGGGTAACAAACAGGCGATCCCAGCGATGCGGGACCCGCGAAGCGGGTTCCGCGAGGAGTTGGCAGTAAGTCTGGATCTCTGCACGCTCAGCCCGGCACACTCCAAGGATTTCCAGCAAGGCGTCCCACAGGTAGAGCGAAGGCTCGGGTATTTCAAGCTGATGGGGAGGGGCCCGCAGGGAGAGCAGCCCAGGTGCTGTTGATCTGGGCGGCAGGCGCTTCTGGGATAGGTAGTCCCAGCCCCCGCACTCTGCTCGCAGCCCTGCAGCTCCTACGACCCACCACTCTGCTAACAGGCAAGTCCTGGGGTAACAAACAGGCGATCCCAGCGATGCGGGACCCGCGAAGCGGGTTCCGCGAGGAGTTGGCAGTAAGTCTGGATCTCTGCACGCTCAGCCCGGCACACTCCAAGGATTTCCAGCAAGGCGTCCCACAGGTAGAGCGAAGGCTCGGGTATTTCAAGCTGATGGGGAGGGGCCCGCAGGGAGAGCAGCCCAGGTGCTGTTGATCTGGGCGGCAGGCGCTTCTGGGATAGGTAGTCCCAGCCCCCGCACTCTGCTCGCAGCCCTGCAGCTCCTACGACCCACCACTCTGCTAACAGGCAAGTCCTGGGGTAACAAACAGGCGATCCCAGCGATGCGGGACCCGCGAAGCGGGTTCCGCGAGGAGTTGGCAGTAAGTCTGGATCTCTGCACGCTCAGCCCGGCACACTCCAAGGATTTCCAGCAAGGCGTCCCACAGGTAGAGCGAAGGCTCGGGTATTTCAAGCTGATGGGGAGGGGCCCGCAGGGAGAGCAGCCCAGGTGCTGTTGATCTGGGCGGCAGGCGCTTCTGGGATAGGTAGTCCCAGCCCCCGCACTCTGCTCGCAGCCCTGCAGCTCCTACGACCCACCACTCTGCTAACAGGCAAGTCCTGGGGTAACAAACAGGCGATCCCAGCGATGCGGGACCCGCGAAGCGGGTTCCGCGAGGAGTTGGCAGTAAGTCTGGATCTCTGCACGCTCAGCCCGGCACACTCCAAGGATTTCCAGCAAGGCGTCCCACAGGTAGAGCGAAGGCTCGGGTATTTCAAGCTGATGGGGAGGGGCCCGCAGGGAGAGCAGCCCAGGTGCTGTTGATCTGGGCGGCAGGCGCTTCTGGGATAGGTAGTCCCAGCCCCCGCACTCTGCTCGCAGCCCTGCAGCTCCTACGACCCACCACTCTGCTAACAGGCAAGTCCTGGGGTAACAAACAGGCGATCCCAGCGATGCGGGACCCGCGAAGCGGGTTCCGCGAGGAGTTGGCAGTAAGTCTGGATCTCTGCACGCTCAGCCCGGCACACTCCAAGGATTTCCAGCAAGGCGTCCCACAGGTAGAGCGAAGGCTCGGGTATTTCAAGCTGATGGGGAGGGGCCCGCAGGGAGAGCAGCCCAGGTGCTGTTGATCTGGGCGGCAGGCGCTTCTGGGATAGGTAGTCCCAGCCCCCGCACTCTGCTCGCAGCCCTGCAGCTCCTACGACCCACCACTCTGCTAACAGGCAAGTCCTGGGGTAACAAACAGGCGATCCCAGCGATGCGGGACCCGCGAAGCGGGTTCCGCGAGGAGTTGGCAGTAAGTCTGGATCTCTGCACGCTCAGCCCGGCACACTCCAAGGATTTCCAGCAAGGCGTCCCACAGGTAGAGCGAAGGCTCGGGTATTTCAAGCTGATGGGGAGGGGCCCGCAGGGAGAGCAGCCCAGGTGCTGTTGATCTGGGCGGCAGGCGCTTCTGGGATAGGTAGTCCCAGCCCCCGCACTCTGCTCGCAGCCCTGCAGCTCCTACGACCCACCACTCTGCTAACAGGCAAGTCCTGGGGTAACAAACAGGCGATCCCAGCGATGCGGGACCCGCGAAGCGGGTTCCGCGAGGAGTTGGCAGTAAGTCTGGATCTCTGCACGCTCAGCCCGGCACACTCCAAGGATTTCCAGCAAGGCGTCCCACAGGTAGAGCGAAGGCTCGGGTATTTCAAGCTGATGGGGAGGGGCCCGCAGGGAGAGCAGCCCAGGTGCTGTTGATCTGGGCGGCAGGCGCTTCTGGGATAGGTAGTCCCAGCCCCCGCACTCTGCTCGCAGCCCTGCAGCTCCTACGACCCACCACTCTGCTAACAGGCAAGTCCTGGGGTAACAAACAGGCGATCCCAGCGATGCGGGACCCGCGAAGCGGGTTCCGCGAGGAGTTGGCAGTAAGTCTGGATCTCTGCACGCTCAGCCCGGCACACTCCAAGGATTTCCAGCAAGGCGTCCCACAGGTAGAGCGAAGGCTCGGGTATTTCAAGCTGATGGGGAGGGGCCCGCAGGGAGAGCAGCCCAGGTGCTGTTGATCTGGGCGGCAGGCGCTTCTGGGATAGGTAGTCCCAGCCCCCGCACTCTGCTCGCAGCCCTGCAGCTCCTACGACCCACCACTCTGCTAACAGGCAAGTCCTGGGGTAACAAACAGGCGATCCCAGCGATGCGGGACCCGCGAAGCGGGTTCCGCGAGGAGTTGGCAGTAAGTCTGGATCTCTGCACGCTCAGCCCGGCACACTCCAAGGATTTCCAGCAAGGCGTCCCACAGGTAGAGCGAAGGCTCGGGTATTTCAAGCTGATGGGGAGGGGCCCGCAGGGAGAGCAGCCCAGGTGCTGTTGATCTGGGCGGCAGGCGCTTCTGGGATAGGTAGTCCCAGCCCCCGCACTCTGCTCGCAGCCCTGCAGCTCCTACGACCCACCACTCTGCTAACAGGCAAGTCCTGGGGTAACAAACAGGCGATCCCAGCGATGCGGGACCCGCGAAGCGGGTTCCGCGAGGAGTTGGCAGTAAGTCTGGATCTCTGCACGCTCAGCCCGGCACACTCCAAGGATTTCCAGCAAGGCGTCCCACAGGTAGAGCGAAGGCTCGGGTATTTCAAGCTGATGGGGAGGGGCCCGCAGGGAGAGCAGCCCAGGTGCTGTTGATCTGGGCGGCAGGCGCTTCTGGGATAGGTAGTCCCAGCCCCCGCACTCTGCTCGCAGCCCTGCAGCTCCTACGACCCACCACTCTGCTAACAGGCAAGTCCTGGGGTAACAAACAGGCGATCCCAGCGATGCGGGACCCGCGAAGCGGGTTCCGCGAGGAGTTGGCAGTAAGTCTGGATCTCTGCACGCTCAGCCCGGCACACTCCAAGGATTTCCAGCAAGGCGTCCCACAGGTAGAGCGAAGGCTCGGGTATTTCAAGCTGATGGGGAGGGGCCCGCAGGGAGAGCAGCCCAGGTGCTGTTGATCTGGGCGGCAGGCGCTTCTGGGATAGGTAGTCCCAGCCCCCGCACTCTGCTCGCAGCCCTGCAGCTCCTACGACCCACCACTCTGCTAACAGGCAAGTCCTGGGGTAACAAACAGGCGATCCCAGCGATGCGGGACCCGCGAAGCGGGTTCCGCGAGGAGTTGGCAGTAAGTCTGGATCTCTGCACGCTCAGCCCGGCACACTCCAAGGATTTCCAGCAAGGCGTCCCACAGGTAGAGCGAAGGCTCGGGTATTTCAAGCTGATGGGGAGGGGCCCGCAGGGAGAGCAGCCCAGGTGCTGTTGATCTGGGCGGCAGGCGCTTCTGGGATAGGTAGTCCCAGCCCCCGCACTCTGCTCGCAGCCCTGCAGCTCCTACGACCCACCACTCTGCTAACAGGCAAGTCCTGGGGTAACAAACAGGCGATCCCAGCGATGCGGGACCCGCGAAGCGGGTTCCGCGAGGAGTTGGCAGTAAGTCTGGATCTCTGCACGCTCAGCCCGGCACACTCCAAGGATTTCCAGCAAGGCGTCCCACAGGTAGAGCGAAGGCTCGGGTATTTCAAGCTGATGGGGAGGGGCCCGCAGGGAGAGCAGCCCAGGTGCTGTTGATCTGGGCGGCAGGCGCTTCTGGGATAGGTAGTCCCAGCCCCCGCACTCTGCTCGCAGCCCTGCAGCTCCTACGACCCACCACTCTGCTAACAGGCAAGTCCTGGGGTAACAAACAGGCGATCCCAGCGATGCGGGACCCGCGAAGCGGGTTCCGCGAGGAGTTGGCAGTAAGTCTGGATCTCTGCACGCTCAGCCCGGCACACTCCAAGGATTTCCAGCAAGGCGTCCCACAGGTAGAGCGAAGGCTCGGGTATTTCAAGCTGATGGGGAGGGGCCCGCAGGGAGAGCAGCCCAGGTGCTGTTGATCTGGGCGGCAGGCGCTTCTGGGATAGGTAGTCCCAGCCCCCGCACTCTGCTCGCAGCCCTGCAGCTCCTACGACCCACCACTCTGCTAACAGGCAAGTCCTGGGGTAACAAACAGGCGATCCCAGCGATGCGGGACCCGCGAAGCGGGTTCCGCGAGGAGTTGGCAGTAAGTCTGGATCTCTGCACGCTCAGCCCGGCACACTCCAAGGATTTCCAGCAAGGCGTCCCACAGGTAGAGCGAAGGCTCGGGTATTTCAAGCTGATGGGGAGGGGCCCGCAGGGAGAGCAGCCCAGGTGCTGTTGATCTGGGCGGCAGGCGCTTCTGGGATAGGTAGTCCCAGCCCCCGCACTCTGCTCGCAGCCCTGCAGCTCCTACGACCCACCACTCTGCTAACAGGCAAGTCCTGGGGTAACAAACAGGCGATCCCAGCGATGCGGGACCCGCGAAGCGGGTTCCGCGAGGAGTTGGCAGTAAGTCTGGATCTCTGCACGCTCAGCCCGGCACACTCCAAGGATTTCCAGCAAGGCGTCCCACAGGTAGAGCGAAGGCTCGGGTATTTCAAGCTGATGGGGAGGGGCCCGCAGGGAGAGCAGCCCAGGTGCTGTTGATCTGGGCGGCAGGCGCTTCTGGGATAGGTAGTCCCAGCCCCCGCACTCTGCTCGCAGCCCTGCAGCTCCTACGACCCACCACTCTGCTAACAGGCAAGTCCTGGGGTAACAAACAGGCGATCCCAGCGATGCGGGACCCGCGAAGCGGGTTCCGCGAGGAGTTGGCAGTAAGTCTGGATCTCTGCACGCTCAGCCCGGCACACTCCAAGGATTTCCAGCAAGGCGTCCCACAGGTAGAGCGAAGGCTCGGGTATTTCAAGCTGATGGGGAGGGGCCCGCAGGGAGAGCAGCCCAGGTGCTGTTGATCTGGGCGGCAGGCGCTTCTGGGATAGGTAGTCCCAGCCCCCGCACTCTGCTCGCAGCCCTGCAGCTCCTACGACCCACCACTCTGCTAACAGGCAAGTCCTGGGGTAACAAACAGGCGATCCCAGCGATGCGGGACCCGCGAAGCGGGTTCCGCGAGGAGTTGGCAGTAAGTCTGGATCTCTGCACGCTCAGCCCGGCACACTCCAAGGATTTCCAGCAAGGCGTCCCACAGGTAGAGCGAAGGCTCGGGTATTTCAAGCTGATGGGGAGGGGCCCGCAGGGAGAGCAGCCCAGGTGCTGTTGATCTGGGCGGCAGGCGCTTCTGGGATAGGTAGTCCCAGCCCCCGCACTCTGCTCGCAGCCCTGCAGCTCCTACGACCCACCACTCTGCTAACAGGCAAGTCCTGGGGTAACAAACAGGCGATCCCAGCGATGCGGGACCCGCGAAGCGGGTTCCGCGAGGAGTTGGCAGTAAGTCTGGATCTCTGCACGCTCAGCCCGGCACACTCCAAGGATTTCCAGCAAGGCGTCCCACAGGTAGAGCGAAGGCTCGGGTATTTCAAGCTGATGGGGAGGGGCCCGCAGGGAGAGCAGCCCAGGTGCTGTTGATCTGGGCGGCAGGCGCTTCTGGGATAGGTAGTCCCAGCCCCCGCACTCTGCTCGCAGCCCTGCAGCTCCTACGACCCACCACTCTGCTAACAGGCAAGTCCTGGGGTAACAAACAGGCGATCCCAGCGATGCGGGACCCGCGAAGCGGGTTCCGCGAGGAGTTGGCAGTAAGTCTGGATCTCTGCACGCTCAGCCCGGCACACTCCAAGGATTTCCAGCAAGGCGTCCCACAGGTAGAGCGAAGGCTCGGGTATTTCAAGCTGATGGGGAGGGGCCCGCAGGGAGAGCAGCCCAGGTGCTGTTGATCTGGGCGGCAGGCGCTTCTGGGATAGGTAGTCCCAGCCCCCGCACTCTGCTCGCAGCCCTGCAGCTCCTACGACCCACCACTCTGCTAACAGGCAAGTCCTGGGGTAACAAACAGGCGATCCCAGCGATGCGGGACCCGCGAAGCGGGTTCCGCGAGGAGTTGGCAGTAAGTCTGGATCTCTGCACGCTCAGCCCGGCACACTCCAAGGATTTCCAGCAAGGCGTCCCACAGGTAGAGCGAAGGCTCGGGTATTTCAAGCTGATGGGGAGGGGCCCGCAGGGAGAGCAGCCCAGGTGCTGTTGATCTGGGCGGCAGGCGCTTCTGGGATAGGTAGTCCCAGCCCCCGCACTCTGCTCGCAGCCCTGCAGCTCCTACGACCCACCACTCTGCTAACAGGCAAGTCCTGGGGTAACAAACAGGCGATCCCAGCGATGCGGGACCCGCGAAGCGGGTTCCGCGAGGAGTTGGCAGTAAGTCTGGATCTCTGCACGCTCAGCCCGGCACACTCCAAGGATTTCCAGCAAGGCGTCCCACAGGTAGAGCGAAGGCTCGGGTATTTCAAGCTGATGGGGAGGGGCCCGCAGGGAGAGCAGCCCAGGTGCTGTTGATCTGGGCGGCAGGCGCTTCTGGGATAGGTAGTCCCAGCCCCCGCACTCTGCTCGCAGCCCTGCAGCTCCTACGACCCACCACTCTGCTAACAGGCAAGTCCTGGGGTAACAAACAGGCGATCCCAGCGATGCGGGACCCGCGAAGCGGGTTCCGCGAGGAGTTGGCAGTAAGTCTGGATCTCTGCACGCTCAGCCCGGCACACTCCAAGGATTTCCAGCAAGGCGTCCCACAGGTAGAGCGAAGGCTCGGGTATTTCAAGCTGATGGGGAGGGGCCCGCAGGGAGAGCAGCCCAGGTGCTGTTGATCTGGGCGGCAGGCGCTTCTGGGATAGGTAGTCCCAGCCCCCGCACTCGCTCGCAGCCCTGCAGCTCCTACGACCCACCACTCTGCTAAACAGGCAAGTCCTGGGGTAACAAACAGGCGATCCCAGCGATGCTGGGACCCGCGAAGCGGGTTCCGCGAGGAGTTGGCACGCAGCGAAGACTGTGCTCTCTGCACGCTCAGCCCGGCTCACTCCAAATATTTCCAGCAAGGCGTCCACATGTAGAGCGTAGGTCTCGGGTATTTCAAGCTGATGGGGAGGGGCCCGCAAGGGAGAGCAGCACAGGTGCTGTTTGATCTGGGCGGCGGCGCTTCTGGGATTAGGTGTCCCAGCCCCCGCACTCTGCTCGAGCCCTGCAGCTCTACGACCCACCACTCTGCTAACAGGCAAGTCCTGGGGGGTAACAAAACAGGCGATCCCAGCGATGCGGGACCGCGAACCGGGTTATCCAGCGAGGAGTTGGCAGTAAGTCTGGATCTCTGCACGCTCAGCCCGGCACACTCCAAGGTTTCCAGCAAGGCTCCCACAGGTAGAGCGAAGGGCACGGTATTTTTTTTTCAAGCTGATGGGGAGGGGCCGCAGGGAGAGCAGCCCAGTGCTGTTGATCTGGGCGGCAGGCGCTCTGGGATAGGTAGTCCCAGCCCCCGCACTTGCTCGCAGCCCTGCCAGCTCTACGACCCACCACTCTGCTAACAGCAAAGTCCTGGGTTAAAAAAAAACAAGGCGATCCAGCGATGCGGGACCCGCGAAGCGGGTTCCGCGAGGAGTTGGC